>NC_092715.1:198784302-199084302 GCF_047496885.1 Scyliorhinus torazame
AAGATTCTGGTTTGGACAAGTCGAGGTGTTTGGTGGATTCCCTCTTAAGGTATAGAAGACCAAACACAACACTCTATCTTTTCCACTGGGTGGTGGTCTTAACAATACACCCAGTAATGTATTCTTTATTAATTCTAACCAAATAGAATCACTCCTGACCCCTCCAGAACATTCTCCCTCACAAGCACAGCAATCTTATCCCTAATCATTAAAGCTACTCCTCTTCCTTTCCTTCCTCCCTGTATTTCCTGAATACTTTGTAACCAGGAATATTCAGTACCCTGTTCTGCCCTTTTTTGAAATGTTATCATAACAGTATTCTCACGTGACTATCTAGAGCTCATCAACCTTACTAACCAAGCATTGTGTGTTTATATACGTGCATTGTAAGTCTAATGGAGATCTCATTACATTACTTGCTTAGCCTGACCCCACCTAAAACCTTCCTATTTCTCTCTGCTATCTGCTTCCAATTCTTTGTGTACCTTGTTGATGCAGAGTGAGGCCAACAGCACGGGTTCAATTCCGGTAACAGCTGAGGTTATTCATGAAAGCCCGCCTTCTCAACCTTGCCCTTGCCTGATACGCAGATTAAATCACCACCTGTCAGCTCTCCCCCTCAAAGGGGAAAGCAGCCAATGGCCACCTGGGACTATGGTGACTTTATCCTTCCTAGTGTTACCTCCTGATTCCCTTCCCCTGCCAGGTTAGTTTAAACCCTCCCCAATAGCCCTAACATATCACACCACCACAAGGACATTTGGTCTGGTTCTGTAGTTGTAGTCCATCGGGCCTGTTTAGGTCCCACCTTGCTCAAAACTGACCCTAATGTCACAGGAGTCTCAAATCTCCCTGCCTGCATCAACTATCCAACCACTGTTCATCCACTCTATCCTCCCATTTTTACACTTGCTCATATGTGGCACCGGGAGTAACCCTGAGATTATCTTTGAAACTATGATTGCTAATCTGTTTTCTAATTACCTAAGATCTGCTCGCAGGACCTCATCCCTCTTACCTATGTGTTTGGTACCCAAATGGACTATGAGCAACTGGCTATTCAAGCTCCCTTGACTCAGTGGTATACAGCCACTCCGTGATAGCCTTCTTCCTGGCACAGGGAGATGACATACCATCTCCTGGACTCACACCTGCTGCCCCAGAAATACTTGTCTGTTTCCTTTAACTAGAGAATCCTCTATATCTTTCCCAACTCTTCTCCTGCTTCCCTGTACAGCTGAGCCTTCAGAGCTGAATACTGATTGGAGATTTAGATGCACTCAGAGGTCTTCTACACACTCTGCCTGGTTCTCCTTGGCTATTTGGCTGTCATATATTCCCTCTCTGTCTGAAAAGCCTTAAGCTGTGAGGTTACCTCTTCCAGAAATGTGGTATCCACATAGATTTCAGCCTATTCACACTCTGGATTGGGCAATAACCACTTCCAGGTTCAATAGGTTGGCCCTATCAGAGGATGGGAAGATTGTAAAATATTGTGAACATAAAATGTTTCCTATACTTTTTTGGTGTTGTTCTTTTGGAAAAGGAAGTTTTTGTAGAACCAGCAAGAAATTAGTTTATGAAAATAATCTTAACATGAGGAAACAAGTATGTACTGCTTATCCTAAATTTTATCTACAGAAATGTAAGCTTTATTTTTTGCAATGGTTCTGTTAAATTAAGTGGATTTGATATTTGAACTAATTTTTAATGCGTATTTTGCAGGAGTCAAATGTGAACAGTGGTCAGAGGAAGCATCAATAGTTTTCCGTAACCATGTTGAGAGAAAGCCTCTCGTAGCCCAAATACAGACAGTTCATGGGAGTGCATACCCCTGGGATCGAAGAGTGGTGACTTATTTGGTGGACACATCCCTCCCAGACACAGACGTTTGGATACATGATCTGCTGACAGAGTATCTTGTAGAACTGTCAAAAGTATAATCATTGTTTACCGTAACATTTTCAAAGTAACTTTAATTTCTGACCATTAGCAATAACTGAAATGAGAGCACAATACATAATCTAGTTTGCTGTTATTTACAAGGTTTTCAAATAACTTGGGAATGGTATGTTAGTGATGCTATAAGAGTTGAAAGCTTTTGTTTGTGTAAAAAAAAAAAGAACTTAACAGAATGACTTGTTTGTTCACTTACCAATGTTTGGATTACTGTACTGAAGAAATTTGTTTATTGAAAATGTGCGATTGGTTTGCCACTTACCTTTGCCATTGGCCATGTATTGAAGTGAAGGGTTGTGTAGGAATAATAAACTAATTAATCATCCTCCCAGTTATCTGTATACTTATACATAATTGTGGACTGCAGTTCAAATACCACCTACTGATTCACTTCAGTGCTGGAATTTAAGTTTCCAATAATTGAATGAAGAAATATAAATAAACACTAAAACAGGACTACATTGGTCTAAAAAATGAATGCATTGAATAGACACATCAAGGATTCAGTCTTTCAATTACACTGAGATGAAACTGAAACACAACATAACTTGGCTAATTTCTTTTAACTTTGTTCATTTATGTATTGTACAGGTGTGTTCTATTGCAAGTTTTGTCCTATAATTTAGTATTCAATCTGGAGCTGCAACATTACCTCCAATGCATTGGGACACAGCCAATAATGGCCTATTTTTCTCTGTAATTTGAACTGGATGTCTATGCAAATGGGTAATGGAAAATGTCAATCATTAAGAGAGTATTATTATTTGCCTAAATGCTACAAAACTACAGTACAGCCTACTACAGTGCTATTCTGCTGAGGATCCGGGGGGCCTGGGCTATGGCAGGGCTGGATCTGGAAGACTGGGCTGAGGCGGGGCACAAGGCTACGGCAGGGCTGGATCTGGAAGACTGAGCTGCAGAGGGGCTGGATCTGGAAGACTGGTCTGAGGCGGGGCTGGATCCAGGGGACAAGGCTATGGCAGGTCTGGATCTGGAAGACCCAGCTGTGGAGGGGCTGGATCTGGAGGACCACATTGCAGCAGGACTAGATCCGACGAACTGGTCTGTGGTGGGGCTGGAGCCGGGGGACTGGGCTGTGGAGGGACTGGATCCGGGGGACCGGGCTGTGGAGGGACTGGATCCGGGGGACCGGGCTGTGGCGGGGCTGGATACGGGGGGACTGGCCTGCAGCGGGGCTGGGGCTGGGGGAGCGGGCTGGAAACGGGGGACTGGCCTGCAGCAGGACTGGATACAGGGGGACTGGCCTGCAGCAGGGCTGGATCCGGGGGACCGGGCTATGGTGGGGCAGGATCCGGTGGATAGGTGTGGCGGGGCTGGATCCGGGGAACCGGGCTTTGGCAGGGTGGGATCTGGGGGAACGGGATTAGGCAGGACTGGATCCAGGGGGCAGGGCGGGATCCGGGGGACCGGGCTTTGGCAGGGCGGGTTCCGGGGGACCGGGCTTTGGCGGGGCTGGATCTGGGGACCGGGCTGTGGTGGGGCTGTATCTGGGGGACTGGGCTTTGGCAGGGCGGGATCCGGGGGACTGGGCTTTGGCAGGGTGGGATCTGGGGGAACGGGCTTTGATGGGGCTGGATCCGAGGGGACTGGGCTTTGGCAGGGTGGGATCTGGGGGGCGGGGCTGGCTCTGGGGACCGGGCTGTGGTGGGGCTGTATCCGTGGACCGGGCTTTGGCGGGGCTGGATCCGGGGGTCCGGGCTTTGGCGGGGCTGGATCCGGGGGACCGGTCTTTGGTGGGGCTGGATCGGGGGAACCGGGCCTTAGCGGGGCGGGATCCGGGGAACCGGGCCTTAGCGGGGCGGGATCCGGGGGACCTGGCTTTAGCGGGGCTGGATCCGGGGAACCGGGCCTTAGCGGGGCGGGATCCGGGAGACCGGGCTTTGGCGGAGCAGGATCCAGGGGACTGGGCTTTGGCGGGGCGGGATCCGGGGGCCGGTGTTACCACTTTATTATCAAACCACAAGCAGCGAGTATGTTTCTTGTATTGACCAACCAGTACGTTAGTTCAAAAGACAGTTTATTATTAAACACAAGACTTATCTCTATGTGCAATGATACACGTGGCTACATATTAAACTACACCTATCAACTAAGGTGACCTTTACTTACCTTCTGGATGACCGGATCTGTGTAGGTTAGGCCTTTCTCTGGATCCCCACGTGTCGGCTGGAAGTCGTCAGGTTCGTCTCGGCTGCGGCTCGTCTCTCTCCGGTAGCGATCGGGATCTTGAACTTGGCTGGTCGTTATGCTGCAGTTGTTGTGGGCACAGACCGAACCTTAAAGAGACCTGTCATGATATGCAAACATGCAGCTAATGAGCAGTCAGGACACTCAAGGGTGGTATCTCACTATAAAAGGCATGAGGCACTCACAGTCCACCTCTTTCCACAGACCAACATCTACAGAGTGAGACAGGGTGTCTCCTCAGCACGTGGCTTAGAGCAAGACTGGTTCAGGTAGACTGAGTTACTACGTTTAGATTAGCAGAGAGTCAAACACATTGAGAACTGTGCTAATAGTTCAATAAAACACATTGAACTCACTTCAAAGTCTGGAGCACCTTTTACTCAAAGCTGCATCAACTGGCACCTTGGTTTATTCCAAATTGCATAACGCAACAAGACCGATCCCTAGTGCGCAGGGCTTTTTATCCTCTTTCGCGCCCTTTTGGGCGGTGTTAACTCGGGGTCCAATGGATCGATAGAGTCTCAATCACTCTGATTGATACCGGCCAATTAGGGGCGGGTACCTTGATGGCTGGGCGGGTCCTAGTCATTATTGTTCCAAGTGTGTATGCCTTTCCAAAAAGGGGGAGCGGCGCCGGTGAGTCTGCTACTGTTGCTATTCCTTCATTTGAGTCTATTGTCCTGGGAAAATAGGTGATTGACCTTTAACAGGTGCAGGTTTCAGTTCGGTCTGGTTTTTTCTTTGCACAATACACGGGCTGTGCACTGTCTGTGTCCTGGCTTGACCACAATTCCCATTACCCTTTGCAGGTGGTCATTTTAGATGGCCACACCGGACTGTGGCAAGGCTGGATCTGGGGGGACTGGGCTGTGGTGGGGCTGGATCTGGGGGACTGGGCTATGGTGGGGCTGGGTCCGGGGACCGGGCTGTGGGGGGGCTGTATCCGGGGACCGGGCTGTGGCGGGGCTGTATCCGGGGACCGGGCTGTGGCGGGGCTGGATCCGGGGGGGACTGGGCTGTGGCGGGGCTGGATCCGGGGGGGACTGGGCTGTGGCGGGGCTGGATCCGGGGGGGACTGGGCTGTGGCGGGGCTGGATCCGGGGGGGACTGGGCTGTGGCGGGGCTGGATCCGGGGGGGACTGGGCTGTGGCGGGGCTGGATCCGGGGGGGACTGGGCTGTGGCGGGGCTGGATCCGGGGGGGACTGGGCTGTGGCGGGGCTGGATCCGGGGGGGACTGGGCTGTGGCGGGGCTGGATCCGGGGGGGACTGGGCTGTGGCGGGGCTGGATCCGGGGGGGACTGGGCTGTGGCGGGGCTGGATCCGGGGGGGACTGGGCTGTGGCGGGGCTGGATCCGGGGGGGACTGGGCTGTGGCGGGGCTGGATCCGGGGGGGACTGGGCTGTGGCGGGGCTGGATCCGGGGGGGACTGGGCTGTGGCGGGGCTGGATCCGGGGGGGACTGGGCTGTGGCGGGGCTGGATCCGGGGGGGACTGGGCTGTGGCGGGGCTGGATCCGGGGGGGACTGGGCTGTGGCGGGGCTGGATCCGGGGGGGACTGGGCTGTGGCGGGGCTGGATCCGGGGGGGACTGGGCTGTGGCGGGGCTGGATCCGGGGGGGACTGGGCTGTGGCGGGGCTGGATCCGGGGGGGACTGGGCTGTGGCGGGGCTGGATCCGGGGGGGACTGGGCTGTGGCGGGGCTGGATCCGGGGGGGACTGGGCTGTGGCGGGGCTGGATCCGGGGGGGACTGGGCTGTGGCGGGGCTGGATCCGGGGGGACTGGACTGGGCTGTGGCGGGGCTGGATCCGGGGGGACTGGACTGGGCTGTGGCGGGGCTGGATCCGGGGGGACTGGACTGGGCTGTGGCGGGGCTGGATCCGGGGGGACTGGACTGGGCTGTGGCGGGGCTGGATCCGGGGGGACTGGACTGGGCTGTGGCGGGGCTGGATCCGGGGGGACTGGACTGGGCTGTGGCGGGGCTGGATCCGGGGGGACTGGACTGGGCTGTGGCGGGGCTGGATCCGGGGGGACTGGACTGGGCTGTGGCGGGGCTGGATCCGGGGGGACTGGACTGGGCTGTGGCGGGGCTGGATCCGGGGGGACTGGACTGGGCTGTGGCGGGGCTGGATCCGGGGGGACTGGACTGGGCTGTGGCGGGGCTGGATCCGGGGGGACTGGACTGGGCTGTGGCGGGGCTGGATCCGGGGGGACTGGACTGGGCTGTGGCGGGGCTGGATCCGGGGGGACTGGACTGGGCTGTGGCGGGGCTGGATCCGGGGGGACTGGACTGGGCTGTGGCGGGGCTGGATCCGGGGGGACTGGACTGGGCTGTGGCGGGGCTGGATCCGGGGGGACTGGACTGGGCTGTGGCGGGGCTGGATCCGGGGGGACTGGACTGGGCTGTGGCGGGGCTGGATCCGGGGGGACTGGACTGGGCTGTGGCGGGGCTGGATCCGGGGGGACTGGACTGGGCTGTGGCGGGGCTGGATCCGGGGGGACTGGACTGGGCTGTGGCGGGGCTGGATCCGGGGGGACTGGACTGGGCTGTGGCGGGGCTGGATCCGGGGGGACTGGACTGGGCTGTGGCGGGGCTGGATCCGGGGGGACTGGACTGGGCTGTGGCGGGGCTGGATCCGGGGGGACTGGACTGGGCTGTGGCGGGGCTGGATCCGGGGGGACTGGACTGGGCTGTGGCGGGGCTGGATCCGGGGGGACTGGACTGGGCTGTGGCGGGGCTGGATCCGGGGGGACTGGACTGGGCTGTGGCGGGGCTGGATCCGGGGGGACTGGACTGGGCTGTGGCGGGGCTGGATCCGGGGGGACTGGACTGGGCTGTGGCGGGGCTGGATCCGGGGGGACTGGACTGGGCTGTGGCGGGGCTGGATCCGGGGGGACTGGACTGGGCTGTGGCGGGGCTGGATCCGGGGGGACTGGACTGGGCTGTGGCGGGGCTGGATCCGGGGGGACTGGACTGGGCTGTGGCGGGGCTGGATCCGGGGGGACTGGACTGGGCTGTGGCGGGGCTGGATCCGGGGGGACTGGACTGGGCTGTGGCGGGGCTGGATCCGGGGGGACTGGACTGGGCTGTGGCGGGGCTGGATCCGGGGGGACTGGACTGGGCTGTGGCGGGGCTGGATCCGGGGGGACTGGACTGGGCTGTGGCGGGGCTGGATCCGGGGGGACTGGACTGGGCTGTGGCGGGGCTGGATCCGGGGGGACTGGACTGGGCTGTGGCGGGGCTGGATCCGGGGGGACTGGACTGGGCTGTGGCGGGGCTGGATCCGGGGGGACTGGACTGGGCTGTGGCGGGGCTGGATCCGGGGGGACTGGACTGGGCTGTGGCGGGGCTGGATCCGGGGGGACTGGACTGGGCTGTGGCGGGGCTGGATCCGGGGGGACTGGGCTGGGCTGTGGCGGGGCTGGATCCGGGGGGACTGGGCTGGGCTGTGGCGGGGCTGGATCCGGGGGGACTGGGCTGTGGCGGGGCTGGATCCGGGGGAACTGGGCTGTGGCGGGGCTGGATCCGGGGCGACTGGGCTGTGGCGGGGCTGGATCCGGGGCGACTGGGCTGGATCCGGGGGGACCGGGCTGTGGCAGGACTGGATACGGGGACCGGGCTGTGGTGGGGCTGGATCTGGGGACCGGGCTGTATCCGGGGACCGGGCTGTGGCGGGGCTGGATACGGGGACCGGGCTGTGGCAGGGCTGGATACGGGGACCGGGCTGTGGCGGGGCTGGATCTGAGGACCGGGATGTGGCGGGGTGGTGCACCATCAATTACACACGAGGCAAGTTGTAGGAAACGAAGTATTGGTTTTAATACTCTAAGATGTAGCCTGTCTGCTGCTGAACCCAGACTGGAGACAGGGCTACAGATCAGTCAACTATATACAACACCCAGTGGGGCGCAGCTACGGAAGAACAACAATATATAACACAGTGAGTAACAATAGAACAAACAGTAACAGAGAATATATACAGTGCTGTAAGTAACAGTGGAACTACAATAACAGTGGTTCACCACATTCACCCCCTGTTAAAAAAAAAAGTCCAGCGGGAGTGAAGTAAACTTATAGATTAAGTCTATCAGAAACTTTAACCGTCCGCTGTGATCTCCTCAGTCCTGGCTGTGGTGTGGGCACTGGTGTCGAGACCTGCGACCGGAAGTGTCCCCTTCTTCTTCCGGAAGCGTCGACAGAGAGGGAGACGGTGTAGGCGCGGGGGCGATGGTAATGGAGGTAGACAGTGGCCGAAGTCATGTCAGGGCTTTTTAAACCTAGATTATGTGGTAAACTTCAGATGGCTCCTTGATGAGGAAATAAGATTATGGATTAAGGTTCCGTCCAGTGCCTTGATATTTGAATGGGTACTGATCTTGCGCATCTCAACCCATTTGCTACTAAATTCCTCGTCCATGCCTTTGGCATCCAATGTTCTCCATACTGGCCTCCCATCCCCCACCTCTCTCAATAATTCTGTTTCCTCTATCCTTGTTCTTGTTCACCTACATGGATTCCAGGTTCCTCCAATAATTATAAAATTCCCTTTCCACCACCCAGCACTCTGCGCCATACTGGATCAAAGTTCCTGATTCTGGCCCAACATTGCTTGCCGTGCTTTCAGCTATCTATACCCCCACAATTCCCAATCCAAATCCCATTGACTCTACACCTCGCTCCCCCTTTGACAACCCTCATTAAAATCTCTACAACAAAACCTTTGTTAATCCTTCCTAATCTTAACACCAAGTGCTTATTTTCATTAGATTAGAACTCTTTGATGTGCTTGGGACGTCCTATATTAAAAGGTCTGTAAAATGAAATTGATGTAATGTTGAATATTGTATTGCAAACATGTTGCATGTTATAATTAATCCCACACCCTCAATGACCTCTAATCTTGCTTCACTGCAAACCTTGATTTCTTCAATTACAGGAACATCATTGACCCTGCCCTTAGCCCTGGGAATCCTCTCAATTTCAGCATCAGTAAAGCTTCACCTGTCCAAGCCTTGAACAGTCCACCCTCAAGTTTCCATGATCAGGAAGCTAACCAACTCAATCCTGCTCCCAATCAGTCCATCCTGCTCCCATCCACTTTGTGACTGCCCAACTTCTAGCATCTCACCATGCTCCATTTCACTGTATTCCCTGTTTAATGGTCTATGAGCAATGAGATGTTCTGCTCTATAATTTATTATTGGTGTGCTGTGAACAAAGAACAAAGAAAATTAGAGCACAGGAACAGGCCCTTCGGCCCTCCCAGCCTGCCCGATCCAGATCCTTTATCTAAACCTGTCGCCTATTTTCCAAGGATCTCCTTCCCTCTGTTCCCCGCCCATTCATATATCTATCTAGATGCATCTTAAATGATGCTATCGTGCCCGCCTCTACCACCTCCGCTGGCAAGGCGTTCCAGGCACCCACCACCCTCTGCGTAAAAAACATTCTACACACATCTCCCTTAAACTTTCCCCCTCTCACCTTGAAATCGTGACCCCTTGTAATTGACATCCCCCACTCTTGGAAAAAGCTTGTTGCTATCCACCCTGTCCATACCTCTCATAATTTTGTAGACCTATATTGTGATTCTATAGTTCCAGTCTTGAGAATGGAATTGGTGGAATTTTGTTTTTTATTCAACACCATGGGGTCATAGGTTAGATTTCTAAATGTCTTTACTGGTGCTAAAATGGCCCTTTCAATTCTCCACTTCACTATCAAGGTTTATTCTTGCAATATATGGCGGATGTTAATCAAAAGTCTCAAGTAAGGAAAATATTTATTTGTTCTGAGAAGCATATAAGAGGCTTTGGTCTACTGTAGAGTGCTGCTTTGGACTATAATATTCTCTGGTATATTCCCTGATAACATTTTGCTTAAATTGTTCAAATATCTCTTCAGCATTTAGCTTGGAACCCATGCAGGTAATAGTTCTTTGCGAATTCTATTTATTTGATTTATATTGTTTTTATTGTAATTACACAGAATTAATGAACAATCTAATCACGTTGACTGGAAAGTATGTACACAATGAGATGTTTTTATAGTACTTGACATTGATTCACCACTTCGCCATGCTTTATACTAAAACAATTAATTGTGTGATAAAAGCTCTAATAAATGCAATGAGTAAGAGTTTGGTCTTGTTAATAGTAGTTTCCTGGGAATTATGTGTGTCCTTAGAGATCCAAATGGTGGCTGTGACACACATGCACACTCGGGGATTGGGGTATTGCAGCAGATGCCATATTGGTGCAGGATTTTGTGTGCTCAAAGTGAATATCTATCAGAAGTATACAGAGCAGGCAGATCATGACATTGATGCCAGTGGTACCATTTTGGAGCTTAAAAGTTCCAACCAACACCCTTTGATCACGTATTCAAGATCAGTAAGGGGCCCCCACTGCTGCTATTTAAGGAGATCATCAACTACATATAAAGTAGTGGCTTGTTGATTTCTTCTGGTTTTTGCTTTAACTCTGCAAGTGTTTGGTGTTTTCTGTAGTAGATTTAATCTCAGGGTGTGGTATGGTAGATGCTGAAGACATCTTGGCTAACTTCACACTTTTTGCGCAAACCAGTTGCTCCCATGCATGGGTGCACTAAATCAGCATTCCCCTTGGAATACAGCATGATTTGGAGAATAAACAGAGGATACGCAGATTAAGTTAAGAAGAGGGAGGAGAAAGGGGTGAAGGACTCTAAGAAAGAGGCAATTTTCACCATGGTATTCAGGAAGCAATTGTACTAACTTATTCTCAGTGAGGAATTATGTTTGAACATCCATGCTTCACTGAAATTTTCCACCAACTACATCCGTAACTACAACCTCTAACAATATTGCCAGTATCTGTGAAGATACAATTAACTTTTATCCAGGGGCTGGTTCAGCACAGGGCTAAATCGCTGGCTTTGAAAACAGACCAAGGTAGGCCAGAAGCACGGTTCAATTCCCGTCCCAGCCTCCCCGAACAGGCGCCGGAATGTGGCGACTAGGGGCTTTTCACAGTAACTTCATTTGAAGCCTCCTTGTGACAATAAGCGATTTTCATTTTCATTTCATTCCTTCCAGTCTGGAGCTGCGATATTAACAACATCTTTCTATGTGTCGTTCAATTTTGCTTGAGGGATGACATTCTCTATTCAAAGACAGATAACTACATGTCTCTTAGACTCAAGTAGGTGAAGCAAACACATGACTTCGCTAGAGTTGCAGTCTTCCTCATGGGGCAGGTATATGCATTGACTATATGTGCATCGCATTGTGGGTGATGCATGTCAACTCTGTCCTATGCCATAATTGTTTGCACTGTTAGCATAAGTTAGCACTGTTAGCAATTGTTAGATAAGTGGTTAGCACTGTTGCTTCACAGCGCCAGGGTCCCAGGTTCGATTCCCGCCTTGGGTCACTGTCTGTGCATTCTCCTTCTGTCTGCGTGTCTGGGTGCAATGTGAGTATGGGGAAAAGGCACGTCATATGTTGGCCACCAGTTGCGACGTCAGGCAGCGTCCATGGATATTTTGAAGTTGAGGGCGGAAAAGGGGGAGGTGATGTCGGAGCTGGAGAGAATAAATGAGTACTTAAGACTTTCTATGAGAGGTTGTATAGGGCTGAGCCAATGGGGGAGGCGGAGGATATGGGGCGGTTTCTGGATGGGTTGGGTTCCCAGAGTTGGAGGAGGGGAAGAGGCAGGCATTAGAGGAGCTGTTGGTATTAAGGGAGATGATAGAGTGTATTGGTAGGATGGAGTCTGGGAATGCCCCGGGGCCTTCCAGCGGAGTTTTACAAGCAGTTTGCGACACACCTGGAAAAGGGGGAGCTTCTGGCTACGTTAATGCAGGCGTCAATTTTGTTGATCCCAAAAAAGGGGAAGGACCCACTGGAGTATGGGTCCTGCAGGCCCATTTTGATGCTAAACATGGACGTGAAAGTCCTGGCGAAGGTGTTGACGTGTAGGAAGGAGGGGTGGGTGCCAGAGGTGGTTTCTGAGGACCAAGCAGGTTTTGTGAAGAGGACTCAGCTCTCTAGGAACATTAGGAGGTTGCTGAATGTAATTATGATTCCGTCAGGGGGGCGAGAGCCAGAGGTGATAGTGTCCATGGATGCGGAGAAGTCATTTGATTGGGTAGAGTGAGGTACCTGTTTGAAGTTCTGGGAAGGTTTGGGTTTCGACCAGAATTTGTGGCGTTGGTTCGATTGTTGTATGCGTTCCCATGGCTAGTATTCAAACTCATCTTACAGGCTGAAACAAGGCCAATTGAAACATCTTTTGAAAACATACTGTCAGAGTTTCTGCATGGGTCTGACCAGAGTTAGATCTTTTTCTGTAAAGCAGTGTCAAGAGATCTCTTTCTCAAAGAAAAACTCTGTAAAGCAAGTATTCCCCTGGGCCATTGCTATTATTGATGAATTGAGAGCTGAGATGGTTTATTTTCTTGTTGTTTAAGTGACAATAAAGATAGCCAGGAAGGGTATTGTGTTCACTATATTCAGAAGTATTGTTTAAAGGGTATTTGTAAGCTATTTTTGGGTATGGTGCTAGTAATAAGGTTTGTTTTAATATACCATGAGCGAGACTTTCCGTTTCTGAGACTAAGTGTTGATGCCAACGCAGAATCCGTGGACTTTCACAACAGAAAAACTGGCACCGCACTTGGACCAATTCTGCTACCATTGAGGGGCTGGCACCGGTGCTGCTTGGAATACAATCGATTCCAATGAAAAGCAGTGCTGGATTCACCGGGTCCGTGATTGACACTTGGGAGGTTGACAAGCTGCAGCCGCACATACACATTACAATCCCCACACACTGTTGTGTTGGAGCGCGCCCATACAGCTGATGGGTCGGCTGAGGCCAGAGGGCATCTAGAGGGTTGGTCTGAGGGGTCACCTATATGACCTGTGGCCCTAGGTTCACAGTAGGCTGTTGGTGGCATGTGCAGCTGCATGGCTGCCTTGCCGGCTGTGGCAATGGTGTTCCGTGTCCGTCCACCCCGACCCCACAATCCACCTCTTGGCCACCGCCCGTTATTCCCCCCAACCCTGGCAGATGTTCCTCGGCCAGTGGCACAACTGTCAGCAAACTATGGCGATGTTGGACACTTTCCGTACCCTCTGCCTCAGCAGCTACGTCGCCGGTTTCACAATTTTTAAAAGCACAAGTGAACTGCGCCGTCGGGAACTCGGCCCATCGAAGGAGGTGAATTGCGGAGGCCCCGGAGCATACTGGTTCAGGCCCGCTAATGTCATGCAAACGTTGTTTACTGTACATGTGTTCCGGACCGCATTGGCACCGCTGCCGAGGTGACGGAGAACCGCGATTTGACGTCAAATCGGCAACTGCCACTATTTCGGCGTCGGAACCAATTCTCCGCTCAATTGCATTCCGTAATTTCAAAGTCAGCCAACAGAGAATCCCGCCCCCTATCCCTATTTCTTTATTCAATCACTCCTGGAGCGAAGTATCCTTTCCTCACAGCCTTACAAAATGAAAATAAAGTATTAGCCACTGTTGGGGTCAGATCCGGAATTGTAATAGCACCGTGCTGGTCTCTTGGCCCAGACTACCACCCCATATAGCATATCTTTCCGGATGTGGCCATCTTCCATCCTGTACACGTACCCAAGCCAGCAAAGCCTATTTGCTTGATTAGCAATGGCAGGCTTGGCATGTTTGCCCTTGAAAGTACTGCTTCATTGCTTTTGGTAGGTGTATGTTGTCCAGGCTTTGCTGCCATACAACTCTATGCTGCTGATACGGGTCTTAGATAAGTATTTTGGTCCTGCTAATTCGTTTATTGTTTTTCCATGTTGTTTTGTCCATCAGGCAATATTGCTGGATGGCTTGCCAATGTGTGTGCTGAGCTCTTTGGCAAGAGACAGGTGTTGTCTGTCACCTTAGCACCAGAGTTTGATAACTGCTTCCAGTGATGTGTTGTTGAGCCTGATCCTAGGGAGAAACACAGCACCCTGTCCTGACATTGATGGTGGAGGTGAAACATAACATGAGCGCAAGACAAACGATCCTTGAGACTTAGGAGCTGCTCTTCCATCTGGACAACTAGCGTAGCATCATCAGTATACAGGAGTTTTCTGATCAGAACACACCACACTTCTTGATTTGGCTTTTAGTCATGATAGGTTGAGAAGTTTTCTGTTTTGTATGGAGGTACACACCTTCCCTGTCAGCAAGGAAAACCCGTATCTAATCTTTTTTTGGCACAAGTAGGCTTACATTAACATTGCAATGAGGTTACTGTGGAAATCCCCTAGTCGCCACATTCCGGTGTCTGGTCGGGTACACAGAGGGAGAATTCAGAATGTCCAATTCACCTAACAGCACGTCTTTCGGGGCTTGTGGGAGGAAACCGGAGCACCCGGAGGAAACCCACGCAGACAGGCGGAGAACGTGCAGACTCCGCACAGACAGTGACCCAAGCCGGGAATTGAACCTGGGACCTTGGCGCTGTGAAGTCACAGTGCTAACCACTGTGCTACCGTGTTGCCCACTTGTTGTCGGATGGAGGGATGGTCAGGGAGTGGCTGAATGGTTAGGGTGGGCTACATGCCTGTTCAGGGGATGGGAAAGGGAATCCGGGAATTGTGGGGGTCAGTATGTCTGGGAGATGGGGGGGGGGGAAGATGTCTGGGGGAGCCTGGGTGTCTGGGGAAAGGGAGGGATGGCTGGGAAATGGGGTGGGTTATGTCTGGGAAAGTCTGTGGGGGGAAGATGCCTGGGAAAGTGAGGGGGGGAAGATGCCTGGGAAAGTGGGAAAGTGGGGAGGGAGGGGGAAGATGCCTGGGAAAGTGAGGGGGGAAGATGCCTGGGAAAGTGAGGGGGGGGAAGATGCCTGGGAAAGTGGGGGGGGGGGAAGATGCCTGGGAAAGTGGGGGGGGGGAGATGCCTGGGAAAGTGAGGGGGGGGGAAGATGCCTGGGAAAGTGAGGGGGGGAGATGCCTGGGAACGAGAGGGGGGGGGAGATGCCTGGGAAAGAGGGGACATGATGCCCGGGAAAGAGGGGAGGGATGATGCCTGGGAAAGTGTGTGTATGTGTGTGTGTGGGGGGGAGGGTGATGCCTGGGGAAATGGGGGTGGGTTATGTCTGGGAAAGTGGGGAGGGATGGTGCCTGGGAAAGGGGGGGGGTGGACAATGCCTGGGAAAGTGGGGGGGGGTGTGGACAATGCCTGGGAAAGTGTGTGTGTGTGGGGTGGGGGGGGGAGTTGATGCCTGGGAGTGGGGGGAGGGGTAGACGATGCCTGGGACAGTGGGGGGATGGAGTGTGCCTGCGATGTGTCTATGGGGGGGGGGGGGGGGTGTGATGCCTCTGGGAAAAGGGAGGTTGGAGGAGTAGAAGGGTCATTCAGGAATGGTTGTTGAGGAGGCCAGGGTGTGGAATGGAGAGGTGTGGGATGAAGGGGAGTGGGGCGTTATTTAGCTGTTAATTTGGCTACCTGAGGCTTTGGGGGAGGGTCGACACCGCGGCTATGCCCTGCTCTCTGCGCCGACAAGTCTGGGAGCTGAAGCCGGGAGTCGGGTGGGAAAGTTTGTTTTTTGTCATAGAACATACAGTGCAGAAGGAGGCCATTCGGTACATCGAGTCTGCACCGACCCACTTAAGCCCTCACTTCCACCCTATCCCCATAACCCAATATCCCCTCCTAACCTTTTTGGTCACTCAGAGCAATTTAGAATGGCCAATCCACCTAACCTGCACGTCTTTGGACTGTGGGAGGAAACCGGAGCACCCGGAGGAAACCCCACGCAGACAAGGGGTGAACGTGCAGACTCCGCACAGACAGTGACCCAGTGGGGAATCGAACCCGGGTCCCTGGGGCTGTGAAGCCACAGTGCTAACCATTGTGCTACCGTGCTGCCCGCAGCGTCATCGGCATCAACTCCTGGGAGGCGCCGCGTGTCCCGGTCCCTGGTAAGGACAGTCACTCTTTCTGCTGCTTTACTCCCGTCTCATCTCACCATATCTGGGCAAAATATTCAGCGGGCACCAAAATAGAGCAGTGGCTGCGACCACCCACCCCGGATCGGGCACCGGCTCCGCCGCCTGCCCCCCCTCCCCCCCACCCGCCGAAACCCGGTGCCTTTGGCACAAGTTACCGCTTCTCAAACATTCATTCTGCATCTGGTTTAAAAATAGCCGCAGCAAGGCGGCGCCGCGCCTCACTTTCTTTAAATGGCTAAAACTCTGATGCCGTCGATGGGATTGGGACACTTTCCCAAATCAAACTCCTGTCAGCCGCAGCTCTCTCTCTCCCTGACTGAAAACCATCCAGTCAACAGGATACTGAAGGCAGCGGCTGGTTTATAGTCAATAACTTTGGAGCGAGCTGTGGCGTGGCCGGTAAGACACAGAAAGCTGCTGAGTTTTTAATATTTCTCTCTATATATATATGTAGATTTTAAAAAGGCCAAAAATAACTGTTCAGTGTGGGGGACTTGTGAGGAAAGCTGGAATAAGGTGACCCCCTGTCCGCTGTTGACTGATAGTTGCTGCTTTGTGTGCAAGCTGCCGGCTCCCGTTGAACTCTCTGCACCCGCACCCCGAACCCCCATCGCAGTCCAGAGGCCCCAGATTGGCAGGTGACCGAAAACGTGTCACTCGGTTGCAGAAATGCCATTAAACTTAGCCTGTAAGGCACAGAACACGTTTCTTTCGCTTTAACCCCCCCCCCCCCCCCCCCGACAACTGATTTCAGTGTGGGAGTGGAGAAAACAAACTCTGAGGAGGAGAGAACCCTGTCTCTCGGGGGCGGGAGATGAGGCAATTGAGGATGAACATTAAACCCAGGTGCTGAATAAAGATCTGCTATCCGTTCTGAATTTAGCTGTGTGTGAAACTCCCCTGGCCGTGATTCTGGCTCCATTGGATCTGAGTCAGTAGGGGGTTGGGTTCAAATTCCAGTGCAGAGACCAGAGGACAGTATCTCTAGGCTGATCCACCAGTGCAGTGCTGAGGCGCTACTTTTCAGCGGAGACATTAAACTGGGTGTAAAATACCCCCCCGAAAAGCTTTGTGACTTCTCCCCAGTGTCATGCCCAATATTTATTCCTCAACCAATATAACTAAAACAAATTATTACTGTTTATGAGACCTTGATATGCTACCGTGGGGCAGCACGGTAGCATTGTGGATAGCACAATTGCTTCACAGCTCCAGGGTCCCAGGTTCGATTCCGGCTTGGGTCACTGTCTGTGCGGAGTCTGCACATCCTCCCCGTGTGTGCGTGGGTTTCCTCCGGGTGCACCGGTTTCCTCCCACAGTCCAAAGATGTGCAGGTTAGGTGGATTGGCCAAGATAAATTGCCCTTAGTGTCCAAAATTGCCCTTAGTGTTGGGTGGGGTTACTGGGTTATGGGGATAGGGTGGAGGTGTTGACCTTGGGTAGGATGCTCTTTCCAAGAGCTGGTGCAGACTCGATGGGCCGAATGGCCTCCTTCTGCACTGTAAATTCTATGATATACCATTTTCCCATTGCAACTGTGATTGCACTTCAGAGGTTCTTTCTTTAATTCGTTCATGGGATGTGGGTGTCCCTTGGGGGTAGTTAAGAGTCAACCACATTTCTGTGGGTCTGGAGTCACATGTAGGCCAGACCAGGTAAGGATGATGGATTTCTTTCCATGAAGAACATTAATAATAATAATCTTTTATTGCCACAAGTATGAAGTTACTGTGAAAAGTCCCGAGTCACCACACTCCAGCGCCTGTTCGGGTAAGCTGGTACGGGGATTGAACCCGTGCTGCTGGCCTTGTTCTGCATTACAAACCAATTGTCTAGCCCACTGAGCTAAACCAACTTGTGAACCAGATGGGGTTTTCCAACAATTGGTCATCATTAGACTTTTTTGATTCCAGATTTTTATTGAATTCAAATTTCAGTCGTAGGATTTGAACCTGGGTCTCTGGTTTATTAGTCCAGTGACAATGCCACTACGCCACCGGCTCTCCTAGTTATAAACATGTCCTGAAGTTGTTAAAGACACTAATAACTGTGGATTATTTCATGACTACTTGACCTATTCAGAATCACTCTTGTTACCTGGCAGGGTAGAAACCATGGTCAAGAAGATTGTTCGCCCAGGACGAGGCTAGGCCGTTGCACTTCGGGTGTGCTGATGATTGAAATGTCACCAAATGCGGGATACTCGATTGCAAAATTTGCAGTAGTGGGGGACTGCGTTCGCGCTCTCCCCTCATTCCTAAATCAAAAATAGGATAAGAGCAGACAGGTTTTCACAACAGCAGTTAAAATCAATCTTAATTAGTCTAATATGCACTCTGATGTCATTAATCATCTATGTGTTGCTGATTTAATGCAATTATCACCAGAGAAGAATAAAGGCCGGGTGACTGTGACCTTCTCAAAGTCATGAAACTTGTGAATGAACTCCATCTGCTCTGTAATTAAGGTGATTAAGGGTGAGATTTGGAATTTTAATGGCTGGCTCTCAATTTGTTTTCAATTTTCTGGTAGGTTAATGTTTTGACTTTCAAGTCACAGTTCATATTGAACAATTTTCTGGTAGACTGGGAGCACCTTAATGTCATTTGAGGGAAAGTTTATTACTGATTGCGTACTCTGCACTTCCCTGCCTTTTCCTCATAGCCCATTGTGGTAGTCTGTGCAGAGGTATTACGGTACCTGGTAATGCTGGAACACCATTGGTAGATATTGTATGTTTCCTATTGGTCAAGCTGTATGGTAGCTCCGCCTTGCAAGGCGGGGTGTAAGAGCCCGTGCCGCCCCAGCAGCCTTCATTCTGTACCTGAGCTGCTGGGGGAAACATCTAGCTTAATAAAGCCTTCAGTTGGACTACAACCTCGCTTTAGTGGTCATTGATCGTGCATCACCCTTCAAATATTTTCTCTTCAGATAATTAACCAATTCCCTTTTTAAAGGCCACTAATTTAGTGGAATTATTTGAGGACATTACCAGTGCGGTAGATAACGGGGAGCCAATGGATGTGGTATATCTGGATTTCCAGAAAGCCTTTGACAAGGTGCCACACACAAGGTTGCTGCATAAGATAAAGATGCATGGCATTAAGGGTAAAGTAGTAGCATGGATAGAGGATTGGTTAATTAATAGAAAGCAAAGTGTGGGGATTAATGGGTGTTTCTCTGGTTGGCAATCAGTAGCTAGTGGTGTCCCTCAGGGATCAGTGTTGGGCCCACAATTGTTCACAATTTACATAGATGATTTGGAGTTGGGGACCAAGGGCAATGTGTCCAAGTTTGCAGACGACACTAAGATGAGTGGTAAAGCAAAAAGTGCAGAGGATACTGGAAGTCTGCAGAGGGATTTGGTTAGGCTAAGTGAATGGGCTAGGGTTTGGCAGATGGAATACGATGTTGACAAATGTGAGGTTATCCATTTTGGTAGGAATAACAGCAAAAGGGATTATTATTTAAATGATAAAATATTAAAACATGCTGCTGTGCAGAGAGACCTGGGTGTGCTACGGCATGAGTCGCAAAAAGTTGGTTTACAGGTACAACAGGTGATTAAGAAGGCGAATGGAATTTTGTCCTTCATTGCTAGAGGGATGGAGTTTAAGACTAGGGAGGTTATGCTGCAATTGTATAAGGTATTAGTGAGGCAACACCTGAAGTATTGTGTTCAGTTTTGGTCTTCTTACTTGAGAAACGACGTACTGGCACTGGAGGGTGTTCAGAGGAGATTCACTCGGTTAATCCCAGAGCTGAAGGGGTTGGATTACGGGAAGAGGTTGAGTAGACTGGGACTGTACTCGTTGGAATTTAGAAGGGTGAGGGGGGATCTTATAGAAACATATAAAATTAGGAAGGGAATAGATAGGATAGCTGCGGGCAGGTTGTTTCCACTGGCGGATGAAAGCAGAACTAGGGGGCATAGCCTCAAAATAAGGGGAAGTAGATTAAGGACTGAGTTTAGGAGGAACTTCTTCATCCAAAGGGTTGTGAATCTATGGAATTCCTTGCCCAGTGAAGCAGTAGAGGCTCCTTCATTAAATGTTTTTAAGATAAAGATAGATAGTTTTTGGAAGAATAAAGGGATTAAGGGTTATGGTGTTCGGGCCGGAAAGTGGAACTGAGTCCACAAAAGATCAGCCATGATCTAATTGAATGGTGGAGCAGGCTCGAGGGGCCAGGTGGCCTACTCCTGCTCCCAGTTCTTATGATTGAAGCTGCCTATACCGCACTCGTAGGAAGTGCATTCCAGACCCTAAAATACTCATGCAAAAAAAATTCTTCTAAAAAAAGCTGTTGCTTCTTTGTCCATTCAGCTCAAATCAGTGGCCTTTGGTTCTCATTCCTTCTGCGCCAATTGGAACTGTTTCTCCCCATCTGCCAGAACCATCATGACTTTGAACACCTCTATCAAATCTCCTCTTAATCTTTTCTTCTCCAAGGACAACAGACCCAGCTTCTCCAGCTTCTCCATGTAACTTATTCCTAGAACTATCCTCTTTTCTGCACCCTCTCTATAAAGCTTTCACATCCTTCCTAAAATGTGGTGCCCAGAACTGGACACAATATTCTAGTTGATCCAACCCAGTGGTTTCTGCAGGTTAATCGTAACTTCCTTGTTTTTCTTCTGTGTCCCTATTTAGAAATCTCAGGAACCATGGGTGAGATTCTCTAATAATGGGGCTATGGCCCCACGCCGGCGTGAAAACCAGTGCCAACGACTCTGGCGTAAACGGCCCCCGAAAGTAAGGAGTTCCCACCTTCCATGGGGACTAAGTTGGCGCCGGAGTGGTCCCCGCAGATCCACCCGGCGCGGAACAGCCTGCGTGAGTTCACGCATGCACGGAACGGCTGGCGTATTTTCGTCCATGCACGGAACGGCTGGCGTATTTTCGTCCATGCACGGAACGGCTGGCGTATTTTCGTCCATGCACGGAACGGCTGGCGTATTTTCGTGCATGCACGGAACGGCTGGCGTATTTTCGCGCATGCTTGGGGGTTCCCTTCTCTGCGCCGGCCCGGGCAATATGGCGGAGCCCTACAGGGGCCCAGTGTGGAGTAAAGTAGGCCCCCATGGGACCAGCCTGCCTGCCGATTGATCGGCCCCAAACGCGGGCCAGGCCACCGTGGGGCTCCCCCCGGAGTCGGATCCCCCTCCCCCTCCAGGATGGCCCCAGCACGCTCACCTTCCAGGTCCCAGCATGTGGGAGGTGAGTAATCCACGCCACTCGTCAGCCACTCGGCCCATCGGGGTCCGGAGAATCGCCGGGGGGGGGGGGGGGGGGGGGGCTGCTGCTAATGGCCCCCGACCGGCGCGGCGGGAATCCCACGGCCACTCAAAAATCGGGCCCGGGTCGGAGAATCCTGGCCCATAGTCTTCATTAAATGTTTTCGCAAACTTCACGACCACATTCAATGATTTGTACACATGTATCCTCAGGTTTGTACCCTTTCATTTGTATAGCCTCTCCTCTTTCTTCCTCCGAAACTGAATTATTTCACATTTCCTTGAAATAAATTTTACCTGCCAGTTGTCAGTCCATTCCATCAACCAGCCAGTGTCCTTCTTGGACTCTTATTTTACCTTCTAATAAGAATCAGTAGTCAGGTTGGTGGGAGGTGTCAAAAATACAATTTTATTCTTGTTAATTACTCACTGGTATACGCTTGAATGAGAACGGAATAAAAACTTAGAAACAAAATATCAAACAATACATTAAAACGGCACACAAACGCCAAAAGCATTAAGCACAAAATAAATTATTAAACACAAAGAAACAGATAGATTATTCAAGAATTCAGGAACAATCAAGGTCCTATCGTTAAAGGAATTCTTGGGCGGGATTCTCCCATCCCGCGGCAGAGTGTCCACGCCATCGTAAACACTGTCGCCTTTTACGACGGCGTGAACGTGCTGCTGCCAGCAGGGGCCAGCACGGCGCTGGAGCGGTTCATGCCGCTCCAGCTGCCGATCCCGGCGCGAACTGTGCGCCGTGGGATCTGCGCATGCGCAGTGGTGCCGCGCCAATGCAGACATGCACAGTGGCGCCGGCGCCAACGTGCGCATGAGCAGTGGCAACCTTCAACGAGCTGGCCCCAACGCAACATGGCGCAGGGCTACAGGGGCTGGCGCGTAGGAAAGGAGGCCTCCAGCCAGAGAGACCGTCCCGTCAATTGGTGGGCCCCGATTGCAGGCCTGGCCACATCAGAGGCCCCCTCCGGGGTTGGTCCCCCCCCCCCCACAGGCCGCCACCCGATCCTTCAACGCTGAGGTCCCGCCGGCTCAGAGCAGGTTAGAACGCGCTGGTGGGACTCGTTTTTTTTTCTAATGGCCGCTCGGCCCATCCGGGCCGGAGAATCACGGGGGTGGCGCGTAGAGTGGCCTGCAACCGGTGCCGCGCCAACCACGCCGGCGCCAATGGCACCGATTCTCTGTTCTGCGGAGAATTGCGTGCCAGCGTTTGGGCGGCGTGGCCCGGTCGGGGGGGATACACCGGCCCAGCCCAGGGCTGGGAGAATCCCGCCCCTTATCTCTGGTTTAACCCATCATTTATGTTCATTGGCTTCTAATTCTCAGCTGAGACCTCCTGGTTTGTTCAAATGAATGTTTGTTACTTAGAGGATAATTTGTTAATCAAACATTGGACAATACTTAATATTGACTGGTGCCTATCAAAACTAGCTCAGCGTCTGCGTGTGCAGCCTTAGGAAAAGTACTGGATATGTTTTCTCACACCTGCCATGTTCCACAGCTTGACAGAGACCTTAAGAATTGATTAGTTGATTAGACCGAGAACAATATGTTCTCAGTACTGAACCCAATGGAATACAATGGCTAATTCATTATATGAGAAAATGACTGGGTTCCTACAGCTGAGACACTTTTAATATTTTGCTTCATTAACTATATGTGTTCATCTAGCCCTTATATCAATAAGACTGTGAATAAAACTATACTCTATCAGTCCTCTTGAAGTTCATCATCACAATTCACAATACCTTTACCACAATACCCTTATCGTAATTCACAATACTTCCAAGTTTTATGTAGTCCACAAATTTTGAAATTGTGTTCTGATCACCCAAGTCTAAGACCTTATAGAATATACAGTGCAGAAGGAGGCCATTCAGCCCAGCGAGTCTGCACTGACCCACTTAAGCCTTCACTTCCACCCTATCCCTGTAACCCAATAACCCCTCCTAACCTTTTTGGTCACTCAGGGCAATTTATCATGGCCAATCCACCTAACCTGCACGTCTTTGGACTGTGGGAGGAAACCAGAGCACCCGGAGGAAACCCACGCAGACACAGGGAGAACGTGCAGACTCCGCACAGACAGTGACCCAGCGCAGAATAGAACCTGGGACCCTGGTGCTGTGAAGCCACAGTGCTACCGTGCTGCCCTTATATACCAAGAAAAGCAGGTATCCTAATACTGACACCTGGGAACCCCACTACATACCTTCCTCCAGTCTGAAAAACAACCAATCATCCCTTCTCTCTGCTTTCTGTCACTCAACCAATTTGGGATCCATGCTGCTACTGTGCCTTTTATTTCAGGAGGTCACACTTTGATGACAACTGTTTAGCAAATACATTTTGAAACTTCATTTGCGCATCAACCACATTATCCTTATCAACCCTCCGTTACCTCATTAAAAATTCAAGCAAGGTGGGTAAGTATGATTTGCCTTAACAAATTCATGCTGGCTTGCATTAATCAATTCACGTTTGTCCAAGTGATTATTAATGTTATCTCAAATTTTCATTTCTAAACATTTCCCTACCACAAAGGTTGGGCTGTTTTGGGGTTTATCATTATGTCCTTTGTTCAAAAACAATGTCACATTTGCATCTCCCCAGTCCTCTGGCACCATCCCTGTGTCCAAGGAGGATTGGACGAATATGGCTATTGTCTCCACATCTTCCACTCTTACTTCCCTTGGATGCACCTCATCTGATTCTGGTGACTTATCCAGTTTAAGTAGAGCCAACCTTTTTAATAATTCCTCTTCATCAGTTTTTAGTATATCCAACATCTCGGCTACTTCACCATTTGATATGACATGGGTAACATCTTCTTCCTTGGTAAATACAGATGCTCATTTAGTACCTCAGCTATGACCCTTGCCTCTGTGCATAAATGCCATTACGGTCCCAAATCAGGCCAACTCTTTTTTATCACACATTTACTATTTGTATGCCTGCCAAAGGCTTTTGGAATCCCTTTTATGTAAGTTGCCAGTCCCTTCTCATTCACTATCTTTGTGTCTCGTTTTGTTTTTTTCACTTCCCCTCTGAACTTTCAATATTCATCCTGACTCTCAGTTGTATTATCCAGCTGACATCTGTTTATGCTTCACCTTATTCTCCATCACTTTCATCATCCAGGGAGTTCTGGATTTGTTTGCCACACCTTTTCCCCATTGTGGGAATGTACCTCGACTATTCCCAAACAATCTCCTCTTTAAAGGTGACCCATTGTTCCTTTACAGTGTTGCCTGTCTATCTTTGTCTCTAATTTACCGGGGCCAGATCCGTTCTCATCCTGACTGACGTTGGTTCTCCCCGAGTTAATTCATTTTGCTTTGGATTGTTCCATGTCACTTTCTGAGGCTAACCTAAGCTCTTTGACACCATGATCATTCAATGTCCTTCCACTGATAACTTGATTCATTTGACCCACCTCATTTCCATGAACCAGCACCAGTAATAGCTCCTTCCTTTCTGGACTGGAAACATCTGCTGTCAGAAATTCTCAGAAACATACTCAGAGACCACAATCGCAGAATGCTCTGATCCAACACCCCCCGCCAACTGTACCATATCCCCGAACAGGTGCCAGAATGTGGCGACTAGGGGCTTTTCACAGTAACTTCATTTGAAGCCTACTTGTGACAATAAGCGATTTTCATTTCATTTCATTTTCATTTCATCTAAGACAAATAAATCAATCCCCCCATCTTTTCCATGGCCAAAACCTTCAGGGACCTAGGGCACAACAGGTCCAACCAAGTATCCAACATCATATTAAACTCCCCCTGCCTTCCCCCCACTATAATCAGCTGATGTGTGTCCATGTCTGTGCGGAGTCTGTACTTTCTCCCCGTGTCTGCGTGGGTTTCCTCCGTGTGCTCCGGTTTCCTCCCATAGTCCAAAGATGTGCAGGTTACATAAGAACGTAGGAACTAGGAGCAGGAGTAGGCCAACTGGCCCTTCGAGCCTGCTCTGCCATTCAATGAGATCATGGCTGATCTTTTGTGGACTCAGCTCCACTTTCCCACCCAAACACCATAACCCTTTATTCCTTTATTCGTCAAAAGACTATCTATCTTTATCTTGAATAAGGTTAGGTGGATTGGCCATGCTAAATTGCCCTTAGTGTCCAAAAAGTTTAGGAGGGGTTAGTGGGTTACGGGGATAGGGTGGAAGTGTGGGCTTAAGTGGAGTGGTCTTTCCAAAGGTCGGTGCAGACTCGATGGGTCAAATGGCCTCCTTCTGCACTGTAATTCTATGTTCTATGTTCTTTGCTGAAATCCCCCTAAAACAGTCCACATCGTCCCAATTTGGGGCATATACATTCACTGGCACCACTGACGTCCACTCCAGATTCCCACTCACCATCACAAACCTACTCCCGGGGTCAATTGTAATACTTCCCACCTCAAAAGCCACCCTCTTATTGATCAGCGCCACCACCCTTCTCGTCTTCATATGCAACTCCGAATGGAACTCCTGCCCCACCCAGCCCTTCCTCAGCCTCGTCTCATCCCCCAGCTTCAGGTGCTCCTGAAGAAACACCATGTCCACCTTCAAACCCCTTGAATGCGCAAAAACACAAGACCTTGTAACTGTGCCATTCAAACCTCGAATGTTCCTTGTAACCAATTGGGTGCCTCCCCCGCCTTGCTGATCAGCAATAGTCCCTCTTTAACCAGCTCCCCCAGGTCCATGACTCACTCACCCTTGGCCCCTCCCCAAGATGTCCATTGCCATCTCCCCTGAACCAACTCCACCCACGTCAGTGTCCCCCACACACCGCATGAACAAAGAAAAAGAAAACCCAACCACCCCACCCCCACCCTCACTCACACAGATCGATCCCACACTTCACTCCCGTTAACTAGCCAACCAGCTAGCATGGTGGCCCCCACTCAATACCGCCACCTACACGCACCCCCCCCCCCAGCCTTTCACCCGCAATTCCTCAAAAACAATAAAACACACTTACCCACTCCGCACCCGGACACATTAAATACACCAAACCACCAGGTATGCAGACCCAAATTCGTCGCATTAACATCTCCAAAGCTCAATGTCCTCACACACCTCCCAGTCCATGGTCTCGCATAACTTGACTCGCCTGTCAAAGTAAATGACATGTCAAAGTACAACTCTCGATTTGGGTGTGTGACCCGCAGACGAGCAGAATAAAACCCCGAACTTCACTCCTTCCTTGTAGAGGGCAGCCTTGATCCGATTGAAACCAGCCTGCTGCTTGGCCAGCTTCGCACTCAAGTCCTCACCAAGTTCCCCTCCCAGATGCACTTTCCCATTTCCTTCACCCACCTCCTTGTCGAAAAAACGATGCAGCCGCACCACCATCACCCTCAACGGTCCCCGGCCTCTGACCTTCTCCTTAATGTCCTGTGCGTTCAATCCAGCTCGGGGGGACGGTTAAAGACTACCCACCCCCACCAACTTCTCAAGCATATTTGCCATGTACTCTGTGCCTACATTCCCTCAATCCCTTCAGGCCACCCCATAATTCAGAGATTCTGTGTCCTGGAATGATTCTCCAGGTGGACTTCCTTCTTCTCTCGCCACCTCTTCTGGCTTTCCAGCACAAGCACCATCTCTGCCTCCAATGAGGCCAGCCAGTTCTCATGCTCACTCCACCTTCTGGAGCGCCAGACTCTGCACCTCCACCCTCTGCTCCACTCTCTCGATAGCCACCCTAAGCAGCTCCACCACCGTTGTCAGGTCATCTGAGGCCTCCTGCTTTTGCTGCTGGAACGTAGCATTCAGAAAGTCCACCAGTTGCTCAGTAGACCACTGGTCAGGCAACACCACCCCAGAACCCTCCACCATCTTTTCCTCTGTCACACCTCAACTAACCTCTCGGCCAGGCCACTGCCTCTTCCTCATCTGGTAGCCCCGCCCATGGAGCACGACTATTTCTCAGTGCTCATGCACCTCACAGCAGCAAACACCCCTTAAATCGTGTGAAAAAGGACCAAGCAATTCCACCTCGAGCGGGAGACACCAAATGTGCGAGCACATTCCATGGCCGCCACCGGAAGTCACAGTACAATATTTACATGTATGGAAAGGCTCAGTAAACCAAGGTCCACCACACTAAGAAAACAAAAAGGGACGGTCAATAGAGAATTAAAGGTGCTATATTTAAATGCGCGCAGTGTACGGAACAAGGTAGATGAGCTTGTGGCCCAGATTGTGACTGGCAGGTATGATGTGGTAGGCATCACAGAGACATGGTTGCAGGGGGTTCAGGACTGGCATTTAAACATCCAGGGATTCACAACCTATCGAAAAGACAGGGAGGTGGGCAGAGGGGGCGGGGTTAAATCAATAGCACTAAATGACATAGGGTCAGATGATGTGGAGTCTGTTGGGTAGAGTTGAGGAACCACAAAGGCAAAAAAACCATAATGGGAGTTATGTACAGGCCTCCTAACAGTGGTCAGGACCGGGGGCACAAAATGCACCACAAAATAGAAAGTGCATGTCAGAAAGGCAAGGTCACAGTGATCATGGGGGACTTCAATATGCAGGTGGACTGGGTAAATAATGCTGCCAGTGGACCCAAGGAAAGGGAATTCATTGAATGTTTACAGGAGGGCTTTTTGGAACAGCTTGTGATGGAGCCCACGAGGGAACAGGCCATTCTGGACTTAGTGTTATTTAATGAGCCAGACTTGATTAAAGATCTTAAAGTAAGGGAGCACTTAGGAGGCAGTGATCATGATATGGTAGAATTCAATCTCCAATTTGAAAGAAAGAAGGTAGAATCAGATGTAAAGGTGTTACAGTTAAATAAAGGTTAAACTACAGGGGCATGAGGGAGGAACAGACGAAAATCGACTGGGAGCAGAGCCTAGTGGGAAAGACAGTAGAACAGCAATGGCAGGAGTTTCTGGGAGTAATTGAGGACACAGTGCAGAGGTTCATCCCAAAGAAAAGAAAGGTTATCAGAGGGGGGGATTAGGCAGCCATGGCTGACTAAGGAAGTTAGGGAATGCATCAAAGCAAAAGAGAAAGCCTATAATGTGGCAAAGAGTAGTGGGAAGTCCGAAGATTGGGAAGGCTACAAAAACAAACAGAGGATAACAAAGAGAGAAATAAGGAAAGTGAGGATCAAATATGAAGGTAGGCTAGCCAGTAACATTAGGAATGATAGTAAAAGTTTCTTTAAATACATTAAAAACAAATGGGAGGCAAAAGTTGACATTGGGCCGCTCCAAAATGACGCTGGTAATTTTGTGATGGGAGACAAGGAAATAGCTGAGGAACTAAATAAGTACTTTGCGTCAGTCTTCACAGTAGAAGACATGAGTAATATCCCAACAATTCCGGAGAGTCAGGGGGCAGAGTTGAATATGGTAGCCATCACAAAGGAGAAAATGCTAGAGAAACTAAGAGGTCTAAAAATTGATAAATCTCCGGGCCCAGATGGACTACATCCTAGAGTTCTAAAGGAGATAGCTGAAGAAATAGTGGAGGCGTTAGTTATGATCTTTCAAAAGTCACTGGAGTCCGGGAAAGTCCCAGAGGATTGGAAAATTGCTGTTGTGACCCCCCAGTTCAAGAAGGGAACAAGGAAAAAGATGGAAAATTATAGACCAATTAGCCTAACCTCGGTTGTTGGCAAGATTCTAGAATCCATTGTTAAGGATGAGATTTCTAAATTCTTGGAAGTGCAGGGTCAGATTAGGACAAGTCAGCATGGATTTAGTAAGGGGAGGTCGTGCCTGACAAACCTGTTAGAGTTCTTTGAAGAGATAACAAATAGGTTAGACCAAGGAGAGCCAATGGATGTTATCTATCTTGACTTCCAAAAGGCCTTTGATAAGGTGCCTCACGGGAGACTGCTGAGTAAAATAAGGGCCCATGGTATTCGAGGCAAGGTACTAACATGGATTGACGATTGGCTGTCAGGCAGAAGGCAGAGAGTTGGGATAAAAGGTTCTTTTTCGGAATGGCAACCGGTGACGAGTGGTGTCCCGCAGGGTTCAGTGTTGGGGCCACAGCTGTTCTCTTTATATATTAACGATCTAGATGACGGGACTGGGGGCATTCTGGCTAAGTTTGCCGATGATACAAAGATAGGTGGAGGGGCAGGTAGTATGGAGGAGGTGGGGAGGCTGCAGAAAGATTTAGACAGTTTAGGAGAGTGGTCCAAGAAATGGCTGATGAAATTCAACGTGGGCAAGTGCGAGGTCTTGCACTTTGGAAAAAAGAATAGAGGCATGGACTATTTTCTAAACGGTGACAAAATTCATAATGCTGAAGTGCAAAGGGACTTGGGAGTCCTAGTCCAGGATTCTCTAAAGGTAAACTTGCAGGTTGAGTCCGTAATTAAGAAAGCAAATGCAATGTTGTCATTCATCTCAAGAGGCTTGGAATATAAAAGCAGGGATGTACTTCTGAAGCTTTATAAAGCATTAGTTAGGCCCCATTTAGAATACTGTGAGCAATTTTGGGCCCCACACCTCAGGAAGGACATACTGGCACTGGAGCGGGTCCAGCGGAGATTCACACGTATGATCCCAGGAAAGGTAGGCCTAACATACGATGAACGCCTGAGGATCCTGGGATTATATTCATTGGAGTTTAGGAGGTTGAGGGGAGATCTAATAGAAACTTACAAGATAATGAATGGCTTAGATAGGGTGGATGTAGGGAAGTTGTTTCCATTAGCAGGGGAGACTAGGACCCGGGGGCACAGCCTTAGAATAAAAGGGAGTCACTTTAGAACAGAGATGAGGAGAAATTTCTTCAGCCAGAGAGTGGTGGGTCTGTGGAATTCATTGCCACAGAGGGCGGTGGAGGCCGGGACGTTGAGTGTCTTTAAGACAGAAGTTGATAAATTCTTGATTTCTCGAGGAATTAAGGGCTATGGAGAGAGAGCTGGTAAATGGAGTTGAAATCAGCCATGATTGAATGGTGGAGTGGACTCGATGGGCCGAATGGCCTTACTTCCGCTCCTATGTCTTATGGTCCTACATTCTGTACTGCATCAGTATCATAGAAACATACAGCAGAAGCAAACCATTCCGGTAGCTGCACTTGTGCTGACCCTTTGAAAGACCAACCTTCCTTAGTCCCATATCTCCACCTTTTGTCTGTAACCCAGTAATTTCCTCATCATCATAGAATCATAGAATTTACAGTGCAGAAGGAGGCCATTCAGCCCATTAGTCTGCACCAGCCCTTGGAAAGAGCACCTCACTTAAATTCACACCTCCAACCTATCCCTGTAACCCAGTAACCCCACCTAACCTTTTTGAATGCTAAGGACAATTTGGCATGGCCAATCCACCTAAACTGCACATCTTTGGATGGAAACTGGAGCACCCGGAGGAAACTCACGCAGACATGGGGAGAACGTGCAGACTCCGCACAGACAGTGTCCCAAGCCGGGAATCGAACCTGGGACCCTGGAGCTGTGAAGCAACAGTGCTAACCACTGTGTTACCGTGCCACCCCCTGTACCTGTCCAACACTCATTTCAAATGATTTATGGAATCCGCTTCCACCACCTTTTCAGGTAGAACATTCAGGATGCTGAATGAGATAAAGTGTCTCCTCGTGTCCGCTCCTCGATCTTTTGCCAATCATTTTAAGTCTATGACTTCTGGTTATTGACCCACTCACCAGAGGGATTAAGTTCCAATTGTGTAGAAAGAAAAGCCTCCGTTAGCTCACCGTTGATTCTTCTCTATTCCAAGGAGAATAGTCCCATCTTTTCTATCCTCTCCTCATAACGGAAGTCCCTTGTCCCTAATAACATCTTCAAATGAACCTTTGTGTTCATTTGAAGGCCATTACATGTTTCCTGAAGGATGGTGCCCAGAATTGTTGCTAATGCACCCGCTGAGAGTGAAGTTCTAGTTTGATCTTTTAAAATGTATATTCTGTTCTTCTATTTATAAACCCAAGTAACCCAGATGCTTTTTAAAACTAACTTATCAACTTGCAGTGTTGCCTTTGAGAAGTTTTGTATTTGGGTGCAAGGTTTTTCTCATTTATACTTTTCAAAATCATGCCACATCAGTCCTCCTAAAGTTCCTCACTTTACACTGTGTTGAACGCCGATCACGTTGCTTCTACCCATTTCACCATCCTGCCAGTCATCCAGCAGTAGTATAATTATCCTCATCGCCAGCTACTACTTTACCAAATTCATATCATCTGCAAACTTTCTAATGCTGCACCCTCCACCTGATTTATAGAAGTGGAAGTGTTATTGACCCAAAACCGATCCTTGGAGAATATCATTGCAAACCGCTTCCCAGTCTGAAATCATTCATCCATCATCCTTGAGCCAAGTTCATATCTCCACTTGCCCCTTAATTTCATCGGCTTGTCATTTTCTTACTAAGTCTCCTGTGTGCCACTTTATTGGATGCCTTCTGAAAAAAATATATAAACACTGCAGCCCTGCCATGATCAACCATCAAAGAATTCAATCAAATTAGTCAAACACAATTTTGTGAAGTCTTTTGCTAAGTGATGAGCTAGGTTAGCACCTATACCTTTAACCCTGATGCCTGGACCATTAAAAGGTTGAAGGGATGACATTACACACTGAACAAGGTGGACTATATCCTTCCATGAAGACAGACTAAGAGTTAAAGGGGATAGAGGTGGAATTGGTGGCAAGAAATGCGCATCATCATCCCACGTCATGGGGAAATCACCATAATCTACGTTAATATTTGGAGACATGCTGGAGGGTTAGAGTAGCTAATGCATTTAAAGGAAAGGCCTTAAATCAGTTGCTAAACCTGGGCCCAGGACAAAGACCATTTGATCAGCTACCACTTCCTTTCCTGTCCCAGCTCACATCCTTCACAAATCTTTGAAGGTTCCTGGACAGTTTTATTTAAAAAAAGGAATTAATAAAGCATGTAAACCACTAGGCTTTATTAATAGAGGCATGGAGTACAGAAGCCAGGAAGTTATGCTAAAAGTGCCAAAAACACTCATTTGACCTAAGCTGGAATATTGCATTTTAAGAAGAACTTGGAGAGGCTACAGAAGAGATTTACAAGAATAATTCCGGAATGTGGGGTTACAGTTACGTGGATAAATTTGGAAAGCTGGGATTATTTTCATGAGAGCAGGAACAGCTAAAAGGAGAGTCGATAGAGGTGTGTAAAATGATGACGGGTTAAGATACAATAGATAAAGAGAAACTGTTTCCAGTGGCTGAAGGATCAATCACCGGGGCACAAGTTTAGTGTGATTGGCAAGTGAACCAAAGGCAACATGAGAATTTTTTTAATGCAATGAGAGGTTGAAAAATTAATCTGATAAGGTGATATATGCAGATTCAACTCAAGGTGAGCAGAAATGTTCTCAAATGAAGTATTGGGAAGGCTGAAGCCGTTGTCTTCGGAGCCTACTACAAATTCTGTTCCTTAGCCACAGACTCTATCCCTGTCCCTTGCACCATTCTGCAAAAGGTAAGAAAAAGAATCAAAAAATTATTCTGTTGGTTGGAGGCTAATGTCAATGGGTTGAAGGGACTGGGCAAGGTGGATTGGAATCAAAGGTTGGGAGAAAAAGCAGTGAATGAGCAACGGAGGCCTTCAAAGGAGAAAGAGTTTATTACAGACTGGGCATGATCCCATGAGAAGGAAAGCAAGAGGATCCAAAGATAGAGCTTCCTGGATGATTGACACTTACAGATATTAAAATGAGGCTATAATAATGTTGGGATCATAATTCACTAGAAACCCAAGTTGAATACAGAAATCCAAAGGAAACCAGAAGAAGGAAATGAGAGAGTCAAAGAGAGCATATAAGGATAGATTAACAGCTAACATAGGGTGGGGTTCTTGAGCCTCATCCGTGGCAGGACCCGTTGCAAGAATTCCAGCCAAAACTGCATTCACTCTCGACAGCAGCGGAAAATCCCAGCCGTGAACGAGGACAGAGGATTCAGCCATAAAAAGGAACACAAATGTCTTTTATACATATTTGTTCATAAAAAACAAGGATGGGTTCCAATCAGAGACTTTGTGACAGCAGAGGCCATGGCTGAGGTGTTAATTGAGTACTTTGCATCTGTCTTCACTGAAGAAAAAGATACTGTCAATGTTACATTAAAGGAGGAGGTAGTAGAGAAATGGAATAAGATAAAATAGATAAAGAGGAGGCACAAAAAGTTGGCAGGACTCTTAAGTGCAAAAGACATCTGTCCCAGATGGGATAGATCCTTGGTTGCGAAGGGAAGGGTGAAAATTGGGAAAGCTTTGGTCACAATGTTTTTATTCTCCTTAAATATGGGGTGGTGCTTGAGGACTGGAGGATTGCAAATGTTATACTCATGACCATAAAAAGAAGGATAAACCAAACAAGGAAGGCCAGCTATCCCAATGGTGGCTGTGGGGAAAGTTCAAGAGATATTTATTTGGCACAAGATTAATTGGAACTTGGAAAAATATGGGTTAAAATGAAAATCAGAGCAGATTTTTCAGAGGCATATTGTGTGTTGATTGAGCTCCTAGAAGTAACAGTGAAGGTGGATGAGGGTACTGTATCAGGACTTCCAGAAAGTATTTGGATAAAGTACTACACAGTGGTCTTGTTAGCGAACTTGAAGCTCATGGGATTGAAGCTCATGGGATTAAAGAGACAATATAAATATGTAATCGGCTAAGGGACAGAAAGCAGAGAGTAGTGGTGAATGGTTAGTTTTTAGACTGGAGACAAATATGCCGTGGTGTTCCCCAGCAGTTGGTGTTGGAATTAGACTTTCATAGAATTTACAGAGCAAAAGGAGGCCATTCGGCCCATCGAGTCTGCACCGGCTCTTGGAAAGAGCACCCTACCCAAGGTCAACACCGCCACCCTATCCCCATAACCCAGTAACCCCACCCAACACTAAGGGCAATTTCGGACAGTAAGGGCAATTTATCATGGCCAATCCACCTAACCCGCACATCTTTGGACTGTGGGAGGAAACCGGAGCACCCGGAGGAAACCCACGCACACACGGGGAGGATGTGCAGACTCCGCACAGACAGTGACTCAAGCCAGAATCGAACCTGGGACCCTGGAGCTGTGAAGCAATTGTGCTATCCACAAGGCTACCGTGCTGCCCGTAAGGAAAAATTATTTTCCTTTCTGATGTAAAATAATAACCTGGAGTTGAATTGGTTATACAGGGTATAATTTCAAACTTTGCAAAAATGTATGAAATTTAGAAATGAAGTAAACCATGAAGTGGATAGTTGCAATCTTCAGGAGGACATAATGTTAGGATCCCAGATGAGAACCCACTATTTGCAATTTGTAAAGTTGTGAGGAAATGTTACTGTATGACAGGAGTGATAACGCTGATCAATTGGCATCTTTTATGTTAAAATAAACTTTAATTTAAACAGAATTAACCACATTAGCAACATAGAAATAGCTTTACAGTTAACAGTTATCAACGGTTCTGAAGTAAAAGGAGAAACTTTAACTTCCTAAACCTTCCTCTGTATTCCAATTAAGCAAACCAATATAGTCCAAATACTACTAGTGAAAAAAGGTTAACAGCCAGGTTTCTACTTATTTTTCTCTGTGTAGAATCCTTGGAGAAGGAACACTTCAGGACCAAAACTGAAACACTTCTGTTCAGATTAAAATCCTAGGAAGAACTAACTTTTCAGATCAACCTGGATCCTCCCCTTAATTATATAATCTGTACCCAAAGCATAACATATTCTTCTGTCTCCTCTCGTAAGATGTCCCATAGCCTGCTTAGTCAGGACCAAACACAATGTCCCTCATAAATTATCTACACCCCAGTTGTCCTTGAAACGTAAACAATATTCCATTAGCAGAACACTTCACCTGCAAAATCAATGGTTAACTCCCGTTTACGACCCCTCAATCACAGTTTTAGCAAACATACTGGCTGCATGTATCTTAACCAGGTTTTAATAACATTACTGCAAATAAATATAAAATGTGACAATTTCTTACATTCAAGACAATGATGGTGAAATAGGCAGATATATGGCAGATGACAGTTAATGCAGAAAAATGTGAAGTGAATCATTTTAGTAGGAAGAATGAAAAGAGGCACTCTAAATGAAATGGTACAATTTCAAAGCAGGTTCAAGAATTGCACTCTAATTTCCCTCATATTACACTTTCTATATTCCTCAAGATCATCTTTGGCGTTGTTAGCCTTAACCTTATCACATTCTTCTCATTTAAGTATTTGTTTAGTTTCAATCTCTCTTTATCTATATTTGATTCTTTGAATCCTCTTTCCTCTTCTTGGGAATAAATTTGTTTTGTGCTGTGTGCGTGTTGTATTTGAAGATTTTGTCAACATGTTTGCTGACCTATCACCCGAGTTAATTTAGGCCAGATCCGCTTTTTATCTCCCCTTTCCCAGGCAAGTACCCTTATCTAAATGCTCCATTATCTTTTCTATTTTTACATTGAGCAAGTGGTCATTTTCTGAATAGTTCTCCACCATTCAGATCAGTTAATTGGCCTACTTTACTTGACAGAATTAAGTGAAGTGATCTAGCTTTCTTTGTCAGATTGGAAAAAGAAAGGCTTGCCTTTTTGTAGGGCCCTTCCTGACCTTGGAATATTCCAAAGATTCAAAAGGCCTGTTGACTGAAGGAATACTTCAGGTCTAAATGGCTTCGGCCTTATTCTGAGACCATGATCAGTAGTTCTAGACCCGTCAGCTTTTCTTCCAAATTCTAGAGAGTAGAGACCCGGGGCAGGATTCTCCATTGGCTGATGCCAGAATCAGGAAAAGCAAATGGGTGGAGAATCAGTTTTGACGCAGAAATCGTGGCGGGTGCCAGTTTCACGCCAAATCGCAATTCTCTGGTTCCTCGACAGCGGCGTGTTGGGTGGGGTTACTGGGTTATGGGAATCGGGTGGAGGTGTTGACCTTGGGTAGGGTGCTCTTTCCAAGAGCCGTGCAGACTCGATGGAACGAATGGCCTCCTTCTGCACTGTAAATTCTATGTCTATGTCCATGCGTTCCACTCCGCATACAGCAAACGCCGTTGGCATATCATTAGCGGGCCTGACCCGGTATTTTCTGGGGCCTCCTTGATTCTCCGCCTCCACTTGGGCGAATTCCCGACGTCTAGGTTAACTTGTGCTTTTAAAAATCGTGAAACAGGTGCCATGGCTGAGGAGGGAGAGAGAGGATGTGAGGGGGGGAAGGGCTGTGGGGCCAGGGTGACCCACCCACACGGGACTGGAGCAGTTCCCAGGCACGGACCGTCATTGCCACAGCCTGCAGGGCAGCCATTTTGCTGCGCACCTCACTGACCGCACACCCTGGTTCCCGTTTCTGCAGACTGACACCGGCTGTATGGATGCCGCACCCCACCACTCCCTCATTCCATCCCTCCCTCCGCCATACCACCCCCTCTACCCAACCAGCCGGCACCCACGAGTGGGCGTGATGCAGCCCACCCAAGGGCAACGCCCACAGTAGCCCCTACAGGGGGGCTACCAGAAGGGGGAACAGACCACTGACAAGGACAGCGCCAGCCGGCAATACCCTTGGCAGCAGGGACAGGCGGCAGGGCCAGAGGCCCCCATGGGGCCCAGGGTGCAGGGAGGGGAACATGTGGGGGTGTGACGCAGGTCATGGGGAACTGTAATTCAGTGGGGTTTGCAGCCCGTTCATCTTTCTCACAGTTTATTTTCCTATTTTACATTGTATCATCAGCGAGTTAGGATACATTCCACGCAACCCCCACGTCTAAGACTTTGATCTAAATTGTAAGTAGCTGAGGCTCAAACACTGATCCTTGCGGTACCCCACGTGTTATTGCTTGCCAATAATTTCTCCAGTGCTATTTCTTTACTAATAGTAATTTATTTAAGATCCCCATTCTTGCTAGACTGCTCTATTTCAAAATGATTCTTGTACCTTCTCCTGTGAAGGTTTATAGAAAGTATTCCTTCATTATCTACCATTTCCTTATTTTCCATTATAAACATCAGGGACGAAATTCTCCGGAAACGGCGCAAATCAGTCGGACATCGCGCCGCCCCAAAGGTGCGGAATGCTCCGCATCTTTGGGGGCCGAGCCCCAACCTTAAGGGGCTAGGCCGGCGCCGGACAAATTTCCGCCCTGCCAGCTGGCGGAAAAGGCCTTTGGTGCCCCGCCAGCTGGTGCAGAAATGACAACTCCGGGCGGCGCATGCGCGGGAGCGTCAGCGGACGCTGACGGCATTCCCGCGCGTGCGCAGTGGAGAGAGTCTCTTCCGCCTCCGCCATGGTGGAGACCGTGGCGAAGGCGGAAGGGAAAGAGTGCCCCCACGGCACAGGCCCACCCGCGGATCGGTGGGCCCCGATTGCGGGCCAGGCCACCGTGGGGGCACCGCCCGGGGCCAGATCGCCCCGCGCCCCCCCCAGGACCCCGGAGCCCGCCCGCGCCGCCTTGTCCCGCCGGTAAGGTAGGTGGTTTAATCTACGCCGGCGGGACAGGCATTTTAGCGGCGGGACTTCGGCCCCGCCGAATATCTGGTGGTGCAGAATTCGGCAATCGGCGGGGGTGGGATTCACGCCAGCCCCCGGCGATTCTCCGACTCGGCGGGGGGTCGGAGAATCTCGCCCCTGGTCTCTGCCTCAAAGGACACACCTTACATTTGTTATCCTTTTCTTTTTATGCACCTTTAGAAGTTTTTACAGTCTGTGTTTATGTTTCTAGCTAGTTTACTCATATTTTCTTTTAAATCATTTTCTATGTCACCCTTTGCTTAATTCTAAAATCCTCTGTTTTGGTAACACTAGAAACTTCTTCTTTTGATCTAATACTATTTTAACTCCTCATTAGCCATGGTTGGAGCATTTTTCTGTGTCACTTTTATTCCTTCAGGGAATGTTTATTTGTTGCTAAATATGTTGCTAAATAAACACTTAAAATGTTTACCATTGCTTTCCTAATATAATTTTTGAATGTTGTTTCCCAATATGCCTTAGTCAACTCACATTTCATCCCCATGTTGTTTACATATTTCCGACCCTAGTTTCTGACTTAACTAAATACTTTCAACCTCAAAATAAAACTTTATGACATTGTGATCACATTTTGCCCAGCTTTTCAAAAAGTCAAGTATTCTGAATATTCAATTCCCAACCTTGTTCATTCTACAGTGTTATGGGTGAGGTGTTTTCAGAACCCAAAAATGTATCATGGAGTTCAACCAACCTCCCCCTTTAATGTATTTGTTGCTTTTCCGAGCACACGGCTTGTTCCCTAGGAGTGGGATTACAATTTTGGACACATGTGTTTTTAAACACAAAACAATGTTTATTCCATTAACTCAACTTCACCTCTTAAATAAACATTGGATCTCTTAACACCCCTTACTTCAAAGATAACCCTGAAAATATTACAACACTAAATAATCCTTCAGTTATTCCTTTCAACATCCATGAGACTTAACACCTTTAAACAGAAACACATCAGGTTAAAGGCTTTACTATTATGAGTTTAAATCACCCAAATGATCCAGAGATCGTCTTTCATGGCAGAGATTACAGCAGATCCAGCTCGCTGCAAACACAGACACACACCAAGCTCTTTTCAAACAGAACTGAAACTAAACTGCAAAATGGCTGATCTAAAACCCAGCTCCACCCACACTCTGACATCACTGCATTTCTTAAAGGTACATTGCGTAAACATCCATTTCATAAAGGTACCCTCACATGACAACAGCCACACCTCCATAATGGATATTTAATGAAACCTATTTGTTTCTACCTGTGCTATTAATCCATCAATTTTGCTCTAAATGTTTCATTTTATTATTTTTCTCCAAAGTCACTCATCTCAGTCACTAATGCCCTCTGCTCCTTCCCACCCTCCTCTGCTTATTTTTCCCAAATTGCTACTTTTTTCTCATCGTTTTTGAATTTACTCTTTCTTGAATCTTCCCACATCCTCTTCATTCTTTTAAGGCTGTGTCTACTGCCATAGTTATTATATTTGCCAAGACACTGGCCCTACGTCAGTTTAAATGGGTCCCATCTCAATGGAAGAATGTTGTCTTTCCTAGTACTGGTGCCTTTGGCCCATGAAGCAATACCTCTACTTCCGACACCACTGCTTTAGCAACGCTTTAACCTTCTAATCTCCTTATCGCTATGCCAATTTGAGTGTGGCCCAGCTAACAAACCTGTTGAGGTTCTATGATCTACTAGCTCCTCAAACTCTCTCCGTTGAACCTCATTCCTAATTCTTCTGTGTCGCTGGTTCCTACATGGACTATGGCGAGTGGATCAACCCTCCTCCAACTTCATGTTCTTCATCATCTTTGAGAACATGTCCTTAAGCTTGGCACCAGGGTGTGTAACATGGCGTTGGAACTCAAGTCACTGCTGCAGAGAACAGTATTTATCCCCCAGACAATTCTATCTCCTACCATGAGTACGTTCCTTGCACTCCACCTACTTAGACAGCTTCCTGTCACATGGTCAGTTTGCTGATCCACCCAAACTTTGTTCACATCAGCACAAGAGAACAAGAACCTTGTACTTTTTAGATAAGAGAAAATACTAAGGCTACTCTAGGAAGGTACCTGAGGATCCCTGCCCTGCTTGATTTGCGTTCAGATCTTTCTTTCCTTAACCATTACCAGGTCTACATCACTACCTAACCTAAGGAGTGTGACTGCCTCCTGAATTAAATGTTTTAAGACATTTACTGTAATAAAGAGACTGAAGCATTACGGGTGAAACACCATTTTTGTGGGCAGCTAACATTTTAAACTACAGTGTGGCGATACCGACGTTGGACGGGGTGAGCACAGTAAGAACTCTTGCAACACCAGGTTAAAGTCCAACAGGTTTGTTTCAAATCACTAGCTTTCGGAGCACTGCTCCTTCCTCAGGTGAATGAAGAGGTAGGTTCCAGAAACATATATATAGACAAAGTCAAAGACGCAAGACAATGCGTTGAATGCGAGCATTTGCAAGTAATTAAGTCTTTACAGATCCAGAGAAAGGGGTAATTCCAGGTTAAAGTGGTGTGAATTGTCTCAAGCCAGGACAGTTGGTAGGATTTTGCAAGCCCAGGCCAGATGGTGGGGGGTGAACGTAATGCGACATGAATCCAAGGTCCCGGTTGAGGCCGTACTCATGTGTGCGGAACTTGGCTATAAATTTCTGTTCGATGATTCTGCGTTGCTGCGCGTCCTGAAGGCCGCCTTGGAGAACGCTTACCCGGAGATCAGAGGCTGAATGCCCTTGACTGCTGAAGTGTTCCCCGACTGGAAGGGAACATTCCTGCCTGGTGATTGTTGCGCGATGTCCGTTCATCCGTTGTTGCAGCGTCTGCATGGTCTCGTCAATGTACCACGCTTCGGGACATCCTTTCCTGCAGCATATGAGGTAGACAACATTGGCCGAGTCGCACTAGTATGTGCCACGTACCTGGTGGGTGGTGTTCTCACGTGTAATGGTGGTACCCATGTTGATGATCTGGCACGTCTTGCAGAGATTGCCATGGCAGGGTTGCGTGGTGTCGTGGTCGCTGTTGGACGGCATGGCGTCATCAGGCAAAGCAAAGGGTGGAGGAGTTTGCCTCCTCATCAACTCCTCCTGGTACCGAAACGTGGCGACCCTGGCGACCTCCTGCTCCCCGGACCTGGAATACCTGACTACGAAGTGCCGCCCATACTACCTTCCACGGGAGTTCACTTAAGCCATTATCACAGCTGTCTACATCCCACCCCAGGTGGAAATGAAGAAGGCGCTTGACAAATTGTACACAGTTATTTTTTTAAATAAATGTTTTATTCAAGTTTTTCCAATCAGCGTTTTTACATAACAAAAATAGAAATACAGATAGTAATACAAAATAACAATAAGCATAGCCCAAAGCTTACAATAAAACTATTTTTTTTTTTTACACAGAACAAGGTGGGTTTTGGCTCCATGCCCAACTCACATTATATCAACAGTACCCCCCCCCCCCCCCCCCCCCCCCCACTCCCGGATCCTCCGCCACCCCAAATACCGCTACCGCTGGACTCGCCTTCACCCGAGTGTCCAAGACCCTAGACATCACCCTTGCAAACCCCTGCCAGAATCCTTTAAGCGCCGGGCATGCCCAAAACATATGGGCATGATTCGCCGGACTCCCTGCTCACCTCTGGCACCTGTCCTCCACTCCAAAAAACCTACTCATTCTTGCCGCCGATATATGCGCCCGATGCACCACCTTAAACTGGATTAATCTGAGCCTGGCACATGATGAGGAGGAGTTCACCCTGCCCAGGGCATCGGCCCACAGGCCCTCATCCAGCTCCTCGCCCAGCTCCTCCTCCCACTTATCCTTCAACTCCCCCACTGAGGCTTCCTCTACCTCCTGCAGCTCCTGATATATGTCCGACACCTTCCCCTCCCCTACCCAGATGCCAGACACCACCCTATCCTGGATCCTACGTGGGGGCAGCCGCGGAAATGTCCCCACCTGTTTTCTAAGGAAGTCCCGAACCTGAAGGTACCTGAATGCATTCCCTGGGGGCAGGCCGAACCTCTCCTCCAGCGCCTGCATGCTGGGGAAAACCCTGTCTATAAACAGGCCCCCCAGGTGGAGATGGTTAGCAGTTTCAAATTCCTAGGGGTGCACATCTCCAAAAATCTGTCCTGGTCCACCCATGTCGACGCAACCACCAAGAAAGCACAACAGCGCCTATACTTCCTCAGGAAACTAAGGAAATTCTGCTCCACTAGCCGGGTTAAGTTGAGCCTGTGCAGGGCATCCCAGTTCCTGGCCACTTGTATCCTCAAGTACCGAAAGCTCCTCTCCACTATCCTGAGCGGGAGCTCCCTCAGTCTCTCCTCCTGGCCCCTACCGTGGACCATGAACAGCTCACTCTTCCCCACGTTCAACTTATACCCCGAGAACCTCCCGAAGTCCCCCAGGATCCGCATGACCTCCCCCATCCCCTCTAACGGGTCCGAAATATACAACAGCAGGTCAAACATGTAGAGGGAGACCCGATGTTCCTCCCCTCCGCGCACCAGCCCCCTCCAATCCCTCGAAGTCCTGAGCGCAATGGCCAACGGCTCAATTGCCAGGACAAACAGCAACGGGGACAGGGGACACCCCTATCTCGTCCCCCAGTGCAGCCTGAAATATTCCGACCTTAGCCGGTTTGTGGACACTCTCGCTACAGGGGCCTGGTACAGCAGCTTGACCCACCCTATAAATCCCTCCCCAAATCCAAACCTGCCTAACGCCTCCCACAGATACTCCCACTCCACCCTGTCAAAGGCCTTCTCCGCGTCCATCGCAGCCACCACCTCCACCTCCCCCCCGCTCCGAGGGCATCATGATAATATTCAGGAGCCTCCTCACGTTAATTGTACACAGTTATAAATAACAATGAAACAGAACACTCGGAGGCCTTGTTCATTGTGGCTGGGGACTTCTACAGGCCAGCCTCGAGTGTACTGCCAAAATTCCATCAACACATTTCCTGTCCCACCAGGGGCGTTAACACTCGCGATCATAGGGCAGCACGGTGGAGCAGTGGGTTAGCCCTGCAGCCTCACGCCGCCGAGGTCCCTGGTTCGATCCTGGCCCTGGGTCTCTGTCCGTGTGGAGTTTGCACATTCTCCCTGTGTTTGCGTGTGTTTCGCCCCCACAATCCAAAGATGTGCAGGGTAGGTGGATTGGTCACGCTAAATTGCCCCTTAATTGGAAAAAATGAATTGGGTACTCTAAATTTATTTTAAAAACTCTCAATCACTGCTGCACAAAAATCAAGGGCGCCTACTGATCCATCCCCCAACAGCACTTCGGAAAATAGGACCTTAAGACTTCGCCTGGCCTTACCGTTCCGCTTAAGAAGGTCATGCAGTGCTGGTCCGAGGCAACAAAGAACAAAGAAAAGTACAGCACAGGAACAGGCCCTTCGGCCCTCCAAGCCTGTGCCGACCATGCTGCCCATCTAAACTAAAATCTTCTACACTTCCTGGGTCCGTATCCCTCTATTCCCATCCTATTCATGTATTTGTCAAGATGCTCCTTAAATGTCACTATTGTCCCTGCTTCCACCACCTCCTCCGGTAGCGAGTTCCAGGCACCCACTACCCTCTATGTAAAAAAACCTGCCTCGTACATCTCCTCTACCTTAAACCTCTGCCCCTCGCACCTTAAACCTCTGCCCCTTAGTAATTGACCACTCTACCCTGGGAAAAAGCCTCTGACTATCCACTCTGTCTATGCCCCTCATAGTTTTGTAGACCTCTATTAGGTCGCCCCTCAACCTCCGTCGTTCCAGTGAGAACAAACCGAGTTTATTCAACTGCGCCTCATAGCTAATGCCCTCCATACCAGGCAACATCCTGGTAAATCTCTTCTGCACTCACTCTAAAGCCTCCACATCCTTCTGGTAGTGTGGCGACCAGAATTGAACACTATACTCCAAGTGTGGCCTAATTAAGGTTCTATACAGCTGCAACATGACTTGCCAATTCTTATACTCAATGCCCCGGCCAATGAAAGCAAGCATGCCGTATGCCTTCTTGACTACCTTCTCCACCTGTGTTGCCCCTTTCAGTGACCTGTGGACCTGTACACCTAGATCTCTCTGACTGTCAATTCTCTTGAGGGTTCTACCATTCACTGTATATTCCCTACCTGCATTAGACCTTCCAAAATGCATTACATCACATTTGTCCGGATTAAATTCCATCTGCCATCTCTCCGCCCAAGTCTCCAAACAATCTAAATCCTGCTGTATCCTTTGACAGTCCTCATCGCTATCCGCAATTCCACCAACCTTTATGTCGTCTGCAAACTTACTAATCAGACCAGTTACATTTTCCTCCAAATCATTTATATATACTACGAACAGCAAACGTCCCAGCACTGATCCCTGCGGAACACCACTAGTCACAGCCCTCCAATCAGAAAAGCGCCCTTCCATTGCTATTCTCTGCCTTCTATGACCTAGCCAGTTCTATATCCATCTTGCCAGCTCACCCCTGATCCTGTGTCCCATGAGTGACCTTGTCAAAGGCCTTGCTGAAGTCCATATCGACAAATCCACTGCCCTACCTGCATCAATCGTCTTTGTGACCTCTTCGAAAAACTCTATCAAGTTAGTGAGACACGACCTCCCCTTCACAAAACCGTGCTGCCTCTCGCTAATATGTCCATTTGCTTCCAAATGGGAGTAGATCCTGTCTTGAAGAATTCTCTCCAGTAATTTCCCTACCACTGACGTAAGGCTTACCGGCCTGTAGTTCCCTGGATTATCCTTGCTACCCTTCTTAAACAAAGGAACAACATTGGCTATTCTCCAGTCCTCCGGGACATCACCTGAAGGCAGTGAGGATCCAAAGATTTCTGTCAAGGCCTCAGCAATTTCCTCTCTAGCCTCCTTCAGTATTCTGGGGTAGATCCCAACAGGCCCTGGGGACTTATCTACCTTAATATTTTTCAAGACGCCCAACACGTCTTTTTGGATCACAATGTGATCCAGGCTATCTACACACTCAACATCCACCAATTCCTTCTCTTTGGTGAATACTGATGCAAAGTATTCATTTAGTACCTTGCCCATTTCCTCTGGCTCCACACATAGATTCCCTTGCCTATCTTTCAGTGGGCCAACCCTTTCCCTGGCTACCCTCTTGCTTTTTATGTACGTGTAAAAAGCCTTGGGATTTTCCTTAACCCTATTTGCCAATGACTTTTTGTGACCCCTTTTAGCCCTACTGACTCCTTGCTTAAGTTCCTTCCTACTTTCCTTATACTCCACACAGGTTTTGTCTGTTCCAGCCTTCTAGCCCTGACAAATGCCTCCTTTTTCTTTTTGACGAGGCCTACAATATCTCTCGTTATCCAAGGTTCCCGAAATTTGCCGTATTTATCCTTCTTCCGCACAGGAACATGCCAGTCCTGAATTCCTTTCAACTGACATTTGAAAGCCTCCCACATGTCAGATGTTGATTTACCCTCAAACATCTGCCCCCAATCTCGGTTCTTCAGTTCCCGCCTAATATTGTTATAATTAGCCTTCCCCCAATTTAGCACATTCACCCTAGGACCACTCTTATCCTTGCCCACCAGCACTTTAAAACTTACTGAATTGTGGTCACTGTTCCCAAAATGCGCCCCTACTGAAACTTCTACCACCTGGCCAGGCTCATTCCCCAATACCAGGTCCAGTGCAGCCCCTTCCCTAGTTGGACTATCTACATAGTGTTTTAAGAAGCCCTCCTGGATGCTCCTTACAAACTCTGCCCTATCCAAGCCCCTAGCACTAAGTGAGTCCCAGTCAATATTGGGGAAGTTGAAGTCTCCCATCACAACAACCCTGTTGCTTTTACTCCTTTCCAAAATCTGTCTACCTATCTGCTCCTCTATCTCCCGCTGGCTGTAGGGAGGCCTGTAGTAAACCCCCAACATTGTGACTGCACCCTTCTTATTCCTGATCTCTACCCATATAGCCTCGCTGCCCTCTGAGGTGTCCTCCTGTAGTACAGCTGTGATATTTTCCCTAACCAGTAGCGCAACTCCGCCACCCCTTTTACATCCCCCTCTATCCCTCTTGGAACGTTTAGCTGCCAATCCTGTCCTTCCCTCAACCAGGTCTCTGTAATGGCAACAACATCATAGTTTCAAGTACTAATCCAAGCTCTTAAGTTCATCTGCCTTACCCGTTATACTTCTTGCATTAAAACATATTCACTTCAGGCCACCAGACCCGCTGTTTTCAGCAACATCTCCCTGTCTGCTCTTCCTCAGAGCCATACTGGCTCTATTCCCTAGTTCTCCCTCAATGTTTTCACCTTCTGACCTATTGCTCCAGTACCCACCCACCTGCCATACTAGTTTAAACCCTCCTGTGTGACACTCGCAAACCTCGTGGCCAGGATATTTATGCCTCTCCGGTTTAGATGCAACCCGTCCTTCTTATACAGGTCACACCTGCCCTGGAAGAGCTCCCAGTGGTCCAGATAATGGAAACCCTCCCTCCTACAACAGCTGTTTAGCCACATGTTTAGCTGCTCTATCTTCCTATTTCTAGCCTCACTGGCACGTGGCACAGGGAGTAACCCCGAGGTTACAACCCTCGAGGTCCTGTCTTTTAACTTTCTGCCTAGCTCCCCGAACTCCTGCTGCAGGACCTCATGCCCCTTCCTGCCTATGTCGTTAGTACCAATATGTACAACGACCTCTGCCTGTTTGCCCTCCCCCTTCAAGATGCCCTTTGGGCATCAAGATGCCCCCTTTGGGCAGCACGGTAGCATTGTGGATAGCACAAATGCTTCACAGCTCCAGTGTCCCAGGTTCGATTCCGGCTTAGGTCACTGTCTGTGCGGAGTCTGCACATCCTCCCCGTGTGTGCGTGGGTTTCCTCCGGGTGCTCCGGTTTCCTCCCAGAGTCCAAAGATGTGCGGGTTAGGTGGATTGGCCATGCTAAATTGCCCATAGTGTCCAAAATTGCCCTTAGTGTAGGGTGGGGTTACTGGGTTATGGGGATGGGGTGGAGGTGTGGACCTTGGGTAGGGTGCTCTTTCCAAGAGCCGGTGCAGACTCGATGGGCCGAATGGCCTCCTTCTGCACGGTAAATTCTATGATAATCTATGATGCCCGCTACCCGTTCTGAAACATCCTGGACCCTGGCACCAGGGAGGCAACATACCATCCTGGAGTCTCTTTCACGTCCACAGAAGTGCCTATCTGTGCCCCTGACTATAGAATCCCCTCTGACTATTGCTCTTCTGCGCTTTGACCCTCCCTGCTGAACATCAGAGTCAGCTGTGGTGCCACTGCTCTGGCTGCTGCTGTTTTCCCCTGATAGGCTAATCCCCCCAACAGTATCCAAAGCGGTATACATGTTCGAGAGGGGGACAACCACAGGGGATTCCTGCACTGACTGCCTGCCCCTTCTGGTGGTCACCCATCTCTCTGCCTGCACCTTGGGTGTGACCACGTCTCTATAACTCCTATCTATGATGCTTTCTGCCACCTGCATGCTCCTAAGTGCATCCAATTGCTGCTCCAACCGAACCACGCGGTCCGTGAGAAGTTGCCATTGGTTACACTTGCTACAGATGTAGTCGACCGGAACGCTGGAAGCGTCACAGACCTGCCAAATCTCACAGTTGGAGCACTGCACCCCGCTGAGTGACTTTTAAGCACTAGTTAATTAATTTAAAATAAACACTTGAATTATTGTTTGATTGAGTTACAATTAACTATATGGCCCTGGTGCTAGATGATATTTACTGTAAAATTAAATGCTAAATACCGATCACTGCCCTCCGGTTTAGTTACTCCACTATCTAGTTAATCAATTAGATTTGTTTTGCAATATTGTTATTTTTTTCAAATTTAACAGATTCCCAACCAGCCAATCAGGTCACAGCTTTACTATGATGTCACTTCAGTTCCCCCCCCCCACACACAATTTGAAAAGGTAATAAAAATTAAAATTAAAATCACTTACCTTCCCAGGATACTCTCTGGTTCTCTCCCTGCAGATTAACAGTTACAGGCCAGAAGAAAGAGAACAAAACAGTAGAGAAAAAGCACTTTCTCCCACTCTGCACCGAATTACCTCACTGCAACAAATTACCAAGTTCCAATTCCCACTCTGGATGTGTCTCACTCAGGCTGTGTCTCCTTCACCTGCGCAAAGCTTACTGAGTGCGCTTTCTGTCTGTCTTTTATATAGATCTCAGCTAACCAGGGTGACTCACACTACTTAAGCTTCAAACAGAAGAATACAATGTACACACTTGTGCCAACAGAAGAGCTCCTATGTGACTGCTTGGAATCAGGAGACTGCTTCATACTTAAGAACTCAGTGACCAACCTAAACGTGTATGCCACCACCGTCACAGGCTTTATCAGCAAGTGTGTTGAAGACTGCGTGCCAAAGAAGGTAATACGTGCATTCCCCAACCGGAAACCTTGGCTTAATCGGGAGATCCACTCCCTACTGAAGGCTAGGTCTGAGGCGTTCAAGTCAGGTGACACTAACCTATACAAGAAATCCAGGTACGACCTCCGCAAAGTCATTAGGGATGCCAAGAGACAATATCAGACCAAGCTAGAGTCACAGACAAACGTCACGGACTCTCGTCGGTTGTGGCAAGGCTTAAACAACATAACGGGCTACAAAGCGAAGGCAAGTAGAAACTCCGGCAGCAGTGCCCCCCTCTCCGATGAACTCAATGCATTCTATGCTTAGTTCATGCAGGAACCCATCAAACCGTTGTCAACTGCCCCAGCAGCCTCGGACACACTCATACCGACCGTCACAGCTTCCAAAGGCAGATCGACCTTCTTGAAAGTGAACCCTTGGAAAGTGACGGATCCTGACGGAGTCCCTGGTCGTGGCACTCAGAAATTGCGTGGACCAGCTGGCAGATGTGTTCATGGACATCTTCAACCTCCCTACTCCGTTCCAAGGTCCCCACCTGCTTCAAGATGACCACCACCAGTGCCAAAGAAGCAACTTGCCTCAATGATTATCCAGTGGCCTTGACATCGATCGTAATGAAGTGCTTCGAGAGGTTGGTCATGAGGCACATCAACTCCATACTCCCAGAATGCCTGGACCCACTGCAATTTGCACACCGCCACAACCGGTCCACAGCAGATGCCATCTCTCTGGCCTTACACTCATCCCTGGAACATTTTGACAACAAGGACTCCGACATCAGACTCTATTCATTGACTACAGCTCCGCCTTCTGTTGCCTTTTTTACCTGCTATAAATATGGCAATCAATAAGGTTGCCCTTCTTTCTTTTGATATCGATATTATATTGCTCAGAGTCACCAGGTATCAATGATACCACCACAAGGTTCAACCGGATACCAATCAAAGAGCCAAACACCAGTTAGTTAGTTCAAGATCAATGGTACTTTATTTACACACACACAACTAATCATGCAACATAGAGACTACTAGTTAAACTACACCTATCAACTATGACAACCTGTACTTAACTTCAGGCACCCGGCTTGGGCCAGAGGAACAGTGGCCTTTGTTCGAATCTGGATCTACTGGGTCTGGAGAAGTAAATGCTGCTCAGCTAGGCTCATCCGTCTGGTAGCGGGCATTGAACTTGAACTTGCTTCTGGTGGTGCTGCATTTGGAGGTGGACGCCCATGTCGACGCTACGACCAAGAAAGCACAACAGACCTATACTGTCTCAGTATAGGCTGCTATATCACAGCCTAATATAGCAACTGCTTGGCTCAAGACCGTAGGAAACTTCAGAGAGTCGTGAATACAGCCCAATCCATCACGCAAACCTGCCTCACATCCATTGACTTTGTCTACACCCCCCCGCTGCTTTGGGAAAGCGGCAGCATAATCAAAGACTCCACCCACCCGGCTTATTCACTCTTCCATCTTCGTCCATTGGACAGGAGATACAAAAGTTGAGAACACGCAGATTCAAAAACAGCTTCTTCCTCACTGTTACCAGACTCCTGAATGACCCTCTTATGGACTGAATTGATCTCTTCGCACATCTTCTCTACTGAGTAGTACTGCACTCCTGTATGCTTCACCCAATGTTTGTGTCTATGTATTTACGTTATTTATTTATGGGTTTTTTTCATGGATGGAATGATCTGTCTGGATTGTACACAGAACAGTACTTTTCACTGTATCTCGGTACACGTGACAATAAACAAATCCAACCCAATCCATGAGTTGCAAATCTCCAGAACATGCTTTGCGTCATTCTGAAGTTTGCTTTCTTGCCCTGAACCTCTACATTATTTCTAAGAACTTGCTGCATTTGCACATTAATTGTCAATTGAAATTGCCACAGAAATTTAAGTTTAGTAATTGATAGCACAGGCTCCATTTTAACAATATTATTCTTGTTAATGCAATGCCAGTGCACCTCTCTGACCCAGGATAGGAACAATTTTAATGATTTCAATGTAGTAAATTCTTCTTGGAAAAGTTAGAAATGTCATTACATTTCTTTCCCATTCTCTTCCTTCTCTCTCTCTCTCTCAATCCAATCTTTATTTTCTTCTCTTTTTTTTCTCTTTCTGTATCTGATTTATAACCCTGTCATCCCATTTCTCTCGCAATCCTTAATAAACTCATTAGTTAAGAGGTTAAACTGTTGGTCCCAGATGCCCTGTTGTCCCCTCTGCACTGTTATCAGCCCAAACTTACAGCAAGTTACAGAGAAACACCTTCAAGCCAAAGGGTGAAGAATACAGTCTAATTAATTGGCACACTAGCTGTGAGATAACCTGCTCCAGAAATAACTGCTCCAAAGTTTATCAGATTTTCAATGAATCTTCGTCTTGACTGAGAAACGCAGTAGGATGATGCTAAAATGCTATTGTTAACCTCACTGATATGCTTGATTACAAATGAAGAACTAAAGTGTAGATGATAGGATTATGGATGTTAATACTCCAGTAAAAAAGTACATATAATCATGCTAACATAGAAACATATCCTCAAATGCATTTTTAAAGAAATACCAATTTTAAGTGGTGTCTTCACTCTTGTGATCCCTCTGTTTATTTGGAATTGCAGGTGTGCTGCAAAATTTGCAAAGGAGGTATAACAAAGATTAATTAAAAATGTCTACACAATTTAAAAAGGAGTTGGAAAAGTATCGGGATGTTGATGAGGATGACCTCCTCCGGAAATTATCAGAAGAGGAGATCCAACAGTTGGAAGATGAGTTGGAAGAACTGGACCCTTATGTAGGTACATCCTTACACATGTGTATCTACATAGCAGTTTGTAACCAGGGGAATATGTTCACATGCATATCTAAATACATGTATTTCTCTGTCCAGAATAGATTGTTTCAGAACTTCTGCATCAGCTGTTTGCCCCTCCACACTGAAATATTTTAATTTTGACCTCTTTTAACCAAAAAAACAAGCTAATCATCTAGGAAATCAGAGAACATTGCTCCTTATGAGTCTTAAATGCAAAATATAGCCCTTACTACTGATTTACTTAAGTCATCTAAGTATTTAAGTAATTTGAATGCCATGATCGATTTCTTCCAGAACAATATTGATCCACATTTTCAATGCTATTATCCCCTTCTTTCCCCTCAACAGATATTGGGATAACTTGTCTGCAATTGTCAGCTTGAATATCTTTCTTTTCACTTGAATAATGTGGATCATGTGTGTCCTCAACTTTGAGTCTAGTTCTGCAAAAATACTAAACAGAGTTTTGGTCTATCTTTCTACTCATTTTCTGGAGTTTATCTTATCAGGTGCATGTACATGGCAGATTTTGAGTCGTATTTTCCTCTCTAGTGATTCTAATGAACAAGAAGGAGAATCAAAGACAGAGCCAACAGACTATTTATCCTCATTTTGCATTATTCTGTGGACTATATGGGTGAGGCAGGTGAATGAATGGTCATATTTATCCATCCAAGTCTTGTTAAGACCATTGATGAGAAGCTCGGTGAGTGTCTTGCTCCAGGTTCAGACCTGCTGCAGTTGAAGTTAATGAGAAGCTTTTGTGGTGTCTGCACAGCAGTGGCAAAAGTGAATTGTAAAAGGCTGTGCTGTAACATGAGGGAGCGATAACCAAAATAAACCACCAAAGCTAGTAGTATTTTTGAGTCCCAAAAGCCAGCAGTTGCTTGTACTAGATAGCTCCACCCGTTGATTGAAGCTGAACTATAGTATTCTATTGTAATAGTGTCACTCAGTGTGCCAGCATCATACACTGCTTTAGTGGCCAAATAATATCAGAGACATTTGTAAATCGTGAAGCTCACAAACAGATGTATTCAGTTAGTCATTTATAGAAGCAAGCAATAATAGTGGGTAGTTGAAATCAGTCCAGATAACACGGAAACTTTGAACCAGTATATTAGAGGGTTAAACAGAGTTCCGTTGAATGTTTTTATTTGCTGATAGGGGAGTGAGGAGCTGCTCAATCACCACTGGTTATAATCATTTTCATAATTATGTAGGCATTTTATTCACCGAGCTATTGTGTTGCCTACATCAGACTTAAAGCTAATGTGTACACTTAAAGCATCTTCAGGACAGAAGGCACGTTATTCAAACAATGGACAACCAACTCCATAACACGTTCACAAAAGCATGTTTTTGGACTCCTGTGGTGTTTATTAAAGGTACTTGTACTGCGGGTATTCTAATCAAATAATGACCCAGATCCTGCAGTCAGCAGCAAAATAATGGATCTTGCGGCTTGCTACACCGACAGCTGCCCACAAACCTTTTGCAGGATTTTTTGGCAGCAACTTATTGTCATTTGATACGGCATTTCCACAGGCGATCTGTGCCGTGAACTGAGAGAACAAACAGCATGGCTCTTCAACCAATCAGATTGAAGAATCATCACTGAGGCACCTAGAGTCCAAACCAGAAAGTAAAAATTAGACTTAATTGGGTACAGAAAGTGAAATGGCAGTGGATAGGGAAATTGGGATTAAGAGAGGGAGATTTTTTTTAAAACGCAAAGAAATACTGAAGGAATGAAACTCCACACATATAAAATTCAATTTTCGGTGGCAGGGAATTTTTGTTTAGCAGTAATTGTGACTTATCATTCTATTAAAAAAATACACTTGCATCCATATGTGCCTCTCTTAACTCTGGCTGCTGTATTAGTAAATAACCAATGGGTAAGTACAACAACTGCACGCCCTTGGGTGTATTTCAATTTTGAATCTACCGACAAGATAAGAGTGCACCTTCTGTACTTCTGCATTTACTGGGGCCAGTGTGCACTTAGTTGCTGCTCAATTTGTTCCATGATAACGATGACTGTTGCTAGCCTCACCATTATTCTTAATTCACCATCCAGGCCGATGTTGCTGATTAATAGCCCAGTGCTATATGTTATTAATTTCTAGCCCATGGGTATGCTTGTGAGTTGGTTTTCCCATGGTATATGTTAACATGTCAATGTATCAGCTGTGGCAATTACATTGTTAAGCTAATTGCCTTATGAACGACAGGAAATGGTTAAAGGCTCAAACCCCAAAAGAGTATGAGTGGACACAGCTGGAACAGTTACTGTGGGTATCTTGTATGGAGTTTGTATCTCTTGTCGGGTTAGAAGCGCAATAAACTTGCTGAGGATAAAAGACAACCTGCTGTGTAATTCCTCCATAATACACTAAATGTTATTAATAACAGTATATAACTCTGTAATTGATTGTGATTTTAAGAACCCCTCTTCCCGCATACCACTGCGGAAACCATTTTAAGTAGGTTCTCTTAAAATAACTTGTTTTAAGATATGAAGCACCGCAAATTATTCATTTCTGTCACCTGATTGTTCAATGGGATGGGTATAGGCACAGCGAGTTTCCGATACCATTCCCTTCTGAAATAGTGAGGAAAAAGCAGTTCACGGAGCATATGTGAAGAAGTGCAAATTTTGTTGTGACATTTCTGTGCTTTCGGTTCCGAGTGGGAAGTATTTCCAATACGTTGCCACATTCTTCGCCTTCTCTCCCCACAGTTTGGAAGCTATGGATACCGGGTGTGTATCTATTATTAACAAATGCCAGTCAGATTTTCCCTCCCCAACTCCTCCCAACAAATTAGGGGATGGTCATTGAATGAGATTTGCTGGTATGTTATTAGATATCAAGAGCATGGTAGTGTTAGCCCATGTCTTTTAACACTGTCTCCATGGAATCTGTTCCAGAATTAATACTTCCCCTGAGCCGTTGCTCTGTCTTCTCCACCCACTATTTAAAGGTTCAATGTTTGAAGGTTTCATAGAGCTCCTGACTTGAGTCTGATTAGAGGGGTCTACACTATGGATAGATTTTTCATCAACGATATACTCAGTCATCAGGCCTTGGTAGTAGGAGCCTACAGGGCCTGTGCCCAAGGACCCAGGCAATTGTGCTCGCCCTGGTAAAACTCACCAAGAAAACTTTTTTAAAAAAATTTAGCATTTAATCCACTTTATTGATTTTTGGGATATAATTGAGAAACTCCACAGCATTAATAGTCGCATGTCGAAGGGTTATGCTCTAAGTTTGAAATCGCAAATGTTTGGATCCTTTAGGAAAGCAGGATCTTTCAATGTGACGGACATAAATCCCATTTGCTGGGTGTTATAACCTGCCTGCTTACCATTGGCTGGGGACTAATGAGAATCCCACAATCCTGTGGGAGTATGAGCTTTGCCAATGAGGGGGGCGGAGAAACCACTAGTAAACTCCATGTATAAATAAAGCTGGCCAGTTTGGAACCAGCAGGAAGGAGTGAGCAGCAAGGGAAGTTGCTGCTGCTGCTGCTGCTGCTGCTGCTGCTGCTGCTGCTGCTGCTGCTGCTGCTGCTGCTGCTGCTGCTGCTGCTGCTGCTGCTGCTGCTGTTATATATATATATGTTATTGTAAATAAATGTTATTACTTTGTATCCTTAAAACTCGTGCTGGATTCTTCGTGGCCCTCACAAAACTGGTGACGAGGGTTAAAGTGAATAGCTGTCTACGCTGCTGAAGCCACCTCCCTGGATTTTTGTTGGATACAGGTTGGAAGTTGTTTTCTATTACACCATGCCTCTGTACGGGCGTTTGGATGTTTTTGATGCTGCGCTGGAAAGCTGGAACCAGTACGCACCACGGATGCGTTACTATTTCCGGGCAAACAATATCACCAAAAACGAGCGCCAGGTGGTCATATTGCTCACCGTCTGCGGCCCGCATACGTTTGGGCTGATTAGGAGCCTTACGTACCCAGCTGCGCCGGACACCAAAACATTTGATGAACTTGTGAATTTAGTGGGGCAACATTTTAACCCAACCCCGTCCACGATAGTCCAGCTTTACCGGTTTAATACTGCTGAGAGGACCCCAGGAGAATCCCTTGCCGACTTTCTATCCAGGCTACGCAGGATTGCGGAGTACTGTGACTTATGGTGAGACCTTGTCAGAAATGTTACGCGACCGTTTGGTTTGCGGTATTAACAATGCGGCCACCCAGAGAAAGTTGTTAGCTGAGCCAACATTGACTTTTCAACAGGCCATTCAAATAGTATTGTCCTGAGAGAGCGCAGAACGAGGAGTGCAGGAGCTACAGGGAATGGAGGTGCATGCCTTGGGGCGCAACCCCTTCCGTCCGAAAACGTCCCCTCGCACACCTGCGGTACCTTGGGCAAGGCGACGTCCGGATCGACGCCAGTGGCCGTCAGACATTCCTCCCCGATGGGAGCCTTCTCCAGAACCAATGGATGAGGAGCCATGTCCGTGTCAGACTTGTAGGCGCCGACCCCGTCGCGGACGCGGTCCTGGGGGCGCCAGAGGCGCCGTCGTTCCGACCGAAACTGGGACCAGCCCAGGGGCCGTACCTTCCATGTGGATGAACCTGCGGCGACTACTCCTGAGGACGTGGAGACGGAGGACGACTGCCTGCAGCTGCATTGTGTGGCATCTCCCCGTGTGGCCCCCATTAAAGTGACAGTACGGATCAATGGTCACCCACTTGAGATGGAGTTGGACACTGAAGCAGCGGTCTCTGTGATCGCCCAGAGGACATTCAACCGCATCAAGCAGGGTATACAGACCCTTACATTAACCGACTCACAGGCCAGGTTGGCCACCTACACAGGGGATCCACTGGACATTGCAGGAACTACAATGACCCCTGTTGTTTATGGACGCCAGGAGGGACGTTTCCCACTTATAGTGGTGCGCGGCCATGGGCCCAGCCAGTTGGGTCGGGACTGGTTGCACCATTTGCGGTTGCAATGGCAGCACATCCTCCAAACAGTTTCTGGAGGGTTGACTGAGTTGCTAGGACGATACCCAGATGTATTCCAGCCCGGTTTGGGGAAAATAAAAGGGGCCATAGCCCGTATCCAAGTTGAACCACGAGCCACGCCATGCTATTTCCGGGTGCGCCCGGTGCCTTACGCCTTGCTCGAGAAGGTAGAAAGGGAGCTCACTCGTTTGGAGAGTTTGGGTATTATCAGGCCCGTCCGTTTCGCTGACTGGGCAGCACCAATTGTACCTGTAATGAAGCCAGATGCCACAGTTCGCTTGTGTGGCGACTATAAACTTACAGTGAATACGGCTTCCCGACTCGACCGATATCCAATGCGTCGCATCTAGAATCTCTACGCGAACCTTGCAGGTGGACTCTCGTTCACAAAATTAGATATGAGTCATGCCTACCTACAGTTGGAGCTGGACCCTGCCTCCCGACCATGTGTAACGATTAATACACACCAGGGCCTGTATGAATATACACGGTTGCCCTTTGGAGTATCCTCTGCCTGTGCTATTTTTCAACGTGTTATGGAGGGCATTTTGAGAGGTTTACCGCGTGTCGCTGTCTACTTAGACGACGTTTTGAATTCAGGGACGTCGGAGCAGGAACATTTGGAAAATCTGGAGGCTGTCCTTAGACGCTTTTCGGAGGCTGGAGTCCGTTTACGTTGCACAAAGTGCGTATTTCAGGCAAAGGAAGTAGTCTACCTAGGTTATCGGGTGGACCGCGAAGGTTTGCACCCCGCCGCAGAGAAGGTGCGTGCAATTCAACATGCCCCCACCCCGACTGACACTTCGCATCTTCGTTCTTTTCTCGGTCTCGTAAACTATTACGGGAAGTTCCTCCCCAATCTGGCAACTACGTTGGCCCCGTTGCACCTTCTGCTAAAGAAAAATCACACCTGGGTTTGGGGTCAGCCGCAAGAAACCGCTTTCCGGCGGGTAAAGCAACAATTGTCGTCGTCTGGGTTACTAACCCACTATGATCCTGGAAAGCCTTTGCTCGTCACATGTGATGCATCCCCGTATGGTATTGGGGCCGTCCTGTCCCACAAGATGGAGAACGGGGCCGAGCGGCCGATAGCTTTCGCCTCCCGCACATTGACTGCAGCGGAGAAAACGTACGCGCAGATCGAGAAGGAGGGCCTGGCAGTGGTTTTTGCGGTGAAACGCTTCCACCAGTACATGTATGGCCCCCATTTCACTATCGTGACTGATCATAAACCTCTGCTGGGACTTTTCAGAGAGGATAAGCCAATACCGCCCATTGCTTCTGCACGGATCCAGCGCTGGGCTTTGTTGCTCGCTGCATACGAGTATTCTCTGGAGCACAAACCAGGAATGCAGATAGCGAATGCCGACGCACTGAGCCGATTGCCTTTATCGACCGGCCCCATGTCGACCCCCACGACCGGTGAGGTGGTTGCAACCCTAAATTTTATGGACACCTTGCCTGTCACGGCATCACAGATCCGTGAGTGGACCCAGAAGGAGCCAGTCCTGTCAAAGGTTCGGCACATAGTCCTGTATGGTGGGCAGCATAAACAGCTCCCAGGCGAGTTGCGGGCATTTACGTTACGCTGTTCATCACGGAAGCGCCGGTCTCCATCTCGTTACACGCCGCCTGATCCAGCGCCGCGTGCAAATGGTGTCCGGCCTGCAGCAAAACGAGTCCGACGTCCTCCTTCGCCAGGGTCTTCGGTGGATTCCTTGGACTTTGAGGGGGGGGGGATTTTATAACCTGCCTGCTTACCATTGGCTGGGGACTAATGACAATCCCACAATCCTGTGGGAGTATGAGCTTTGCCAATGAGGGAGGGCGGAGAAACCATTAGTAAACTCCATGTATAAATAAAGCTGGCCAGTTTGGAACCAGCAGGAAGGAGTGTGCAGCAAGGGAAGTTGCTGCTGCTGTATATATATGTTATTGTAAATAAATGTTATTACTTTGTATCCTTAAAACTTGTGCTGGATTCTTTGTGGCCCTCACAAAACTGGGATCTTTTGATGGCCTTGGAAATTTCTCTTTGTCTTTTTCCACACAAGCCTGTTGTGTGTCTCCCAAAAATGTGACCTGTATATGGAGATATAAACTGAGACAAAAGCTGTGTGTTCCTGTAGTCCACTGAAATACCACACTGTATGCATCTCTTGGGTGGTTCTTTGTAAGGGTTTTCTAACTTTATTGGCATATCAGAAGTGTCACTAGTCATTGGAGTAAGTCGAATGCTGATCCCCGTTTGCCAGACTGCTGGATGCCATGTCCTCACCGCCCAATCATCCCGCTGCAACCCGCAAGCATGGCAACGAGAATCCCTGCTATCCGCGTTTGCGCAAACACCCTCATGGGGTGCATGGTCTGCCCCTGTGCAAACACCCTCATCACTCACCAAGAAAACTGAGATCAAAATACTCTAGCCTTAAAATGTACTGCCAGGAGGAGATGATGATGCAGGGTCAGTACATTCAACCCAATATATATATTACTGGAAAAAATTGATTTTTTTTTGTCAAAGCTTTTTGTCTCACACTCATTTGCAAGAATACAATGTAAGGGAAATCAACAAATTTATACTGTTTGAGAAGAAAGTGCTGGTTGTGGCAAGTGGACTCTAATTGGAAGTGGTGTAACCACAGAGAATGCTACCAATTAATGGTGAATACCAGCTGCCAAGCATTGTTTTAAATTTAAACCAGGCAGCTTGACACTGATTGGTCAAGGCATTGCCCTGAGGAATGAACCAGTGAATGGCTGTCACTTATTTTGTTTAGCTGAAACAGGCACAATTTGTGTACCTGTTCTTTCTGTCTGAAAAGTGCAAGGCCTTGTGTATTAATATTTGTAGCTTCCAGTACATGCAAATGTGCCCCACTGTGAGTCTGACTGGCAATCTTAAATTGGTTTTCAGTGTAGTTCTTTTTTTTTTTAATTTAGAGTACCCAATTCATTTTTTCCAATTAAGGGGCAATTTCGCGTGGCCAATCCAACCAACTAGCTTGCACATTTTTGGGTTGTGGGGGCGAAACCCACGCAAACACAGGGAGAATGTGTAAACTCCACACAGACAGTGACCCAGAGCCGGAATCGAACCTGGGACCTCGGCGCCGTGAGACCGCAGTGCTAACCCGCTGCGCCACCGTGCTGCCCTATCAGTGTAGTTCTTAGCATGCTGAGGATTATTTAGCAAATATCATCCAATCACCAAATCACATCTAATGTTGACACTGTGATTTGGGTTTTGCAGGGTTGAGTGATTGGGTATGGTCTGGACCTTGCCAGTTGCGAATAGTGGAAGGGGCTTGCTGTTTGATACAATCCACCAGTCTTTGGGATATGTGGCCTCCATACCCAGCATCACACTGATACTGAAATTCATCTATCACATTACTGATAGGCAGAACGTCTTTATGGCTGGATGGCAGCATCTAGTTAGCGGCGAGTCCACTCCTGTTGAAACTGCATATTAGCAGCATGAAAGTTAGCTTCACATTTCAGAGATATCTTGCCCTTCCAGAGTAATCTGAGGTAGACTGGGCACTTTTCAGAGCTGAAAGTGATGTGTTGTCTGTAAAACCTCAGACATTTCAACCAGCTAATTACTTGAACATCTTACCCTGGTGCCTTTATTTCATAGATTATCATAGAATTTACAGTGCAGAAGGAGGCCATTCGGCCCATCAAGTCTGCACCGGCTCTTGGAAAGAGCACCCTACCCAAGGTCAACACTGCCACCCTATCCCCATAACCCCGTAACCCAGTAACCCCACCCAACACTAAGGGCAATTTTGGACACTAAGGGCAATTTATCATGGCCAATCCACCTAACCTGCACATCTTTGGACTGTGGGAGGAAACTGGAGCACCCGGAGGAAACCCACGCACACACGGGGAGGATGTGCAGACTCCGCACAGACAGTGACCCAAGCTGGAATCGAACCTGGGACCCTGGAGCTGTGAAGCAATTGTGCTATCCACAAGGCTACCGTGCTGGCCATTTGCGAGATGAACAAGTTCACGGTTTAACACAATTTTTCTGATCAGCCAAGGTGATTCAATCAAGATCCATTGCCCTCTAAAACACTTTTGCCTGACCAGCTATTAGCCCATAATGGAGTCTGGCCTCTTTTGTTTGTCCTGTTGCAGAGTTGTTCACCTATGTCTGGAAGTTCGTTGTGTATTCATTGCATGGTCTTGTTCTATTTTGTAAATGTGAGTGGGTAATCACAATGGACTTTGTGTTAACTTGAGTGCTCTTGCAAACAGTCAGCATCAATTCAGCCAGGACCTCATTTGGCAGTTTTTGTTCTTGGCCCTGGCCCGTGTATCTTGTCAGCCTGTTCCCAGCATCACAGTCAGCCGTATGTTTGTGCGATATACAACGTATATATAGAGTGTGATATGCACTCTATATCAGCAATAAGCTTGCATAGTAGGAAAATGACTTGGGCTTTTGTTAGGTTCCCAGTTGATGTTATCATGGAATACTGGCTCAAAATTCTCTGTTGGCCGCGCCAAAATCGGGAAAGGCAATTGGGCGGAGAATCGGTTCTGACGGCAAAAACGCGGCGGGCACCTATTTGACAACAAATCACAATTCTCTATCACCTCGACAGCGACGTCAATGTGTACCAGAACGCACATACAGTAGACCCCATTTGCATGTCATTAGCGGGCCCGACCCGGTATTCTCCGGGCCCTCCGCATTCTCCGCCTCCGATGGGCCGAGTTCCTGAGTTCATTTATGCTTTTAAAAATCGTGAAACCGGCATGGTGGCTGAAGAAGGAGAGAAGGTAGGACCCGGAGAGGAGCACATGCGGGCTGCTGGCTTAACATTGGCTGTGCTGGCTGGGTGCCGAGGGAGGAGGGGTATGGGGGGAACAGACCAAGTGGCTGGAGTGAGGCAGGCACAGACCGCCAATACGGCGGCCATCTAGCTGTGCACCCACTGACCACCCACTTTGGTCCCTGGTCTGCAAAGTGACACGGGCCCTATGGGTACCCCCATCCATGCCCCCCCCCTCTCCCCCCGAGGTGGATCCTCAGACAGGTGGATCCTCAGACAGTACATCAGGATCCGCCATTCCCCCGTAACCCGGCCTGCCCCGACCAGCCCACCCCTCTCACCATCAGACAGAGCACTAAGACAGATTGTCACTACGTCTAGGTGGATCCTCAGACAGTACAAGAGGAGTGGAGGTGGCCTGCTGTGATTCACATCCTGCGACATGGGACCATGTTGGTGGGCATCTTCTGGGCGACCGGGCCTGAATGGCCCCTACTGCTGCTCGTGGTGCCGCCCTGTTCTGCCTGCTACCCACCAGATGCGGCAGGGACAGGAGGGGGGGGGGGGGGGGGGGGGAAAGGGGGGGGGGGGGGGGGAAGGGGGGGGGGGGGGGGGGAGGTAGTCTGAGGTTGCCTGTGAGGCGGCACCCTGTCCTGAGCCACGGCCAATGCCTGCACAGAGTGCCCCAGGCCTTGGACATGCTAGTTCATAACCAAAACCGTCAACTCCAATGCCTCCACACCACCTGTGTGATCCGGTTGGCCTGGGTGGCATGCATGTTCGGCACCACCTCCTGCTACTGCACACAGTCGGACCCTCCAACTGCGCCTGCAAGTGCTGGATGCTTGCCGACAACCCCTCATGTCGTCCCTGGCTCTGTGACTGCATCTCCACTATGGATGGGACTGTCTGATCCAGACGCCTGAGAACAGTCTGGACAGCAGCTAGTTCCTCGGGGCGGCCTGCCCTCCGACCGTCTGCCCCCTCGGGTGTTCCTCTTTGCCGACAGAAGGCTGTGGAGGCCAAATCACTGAATGTCTTTAAGACAGAGATAGATAGGTTCTTGATTAATAAAGGGATCAGGGGACATGGGGAGAAGGCAGGAGAATGGGGATGAGAAAAATATCAGCCATGCAGAGCAGCACGGTGGCGTAGTGGTTAGCATTGCTGCCTCACGGCACCGAGGTCCCAGGTTCGATCCAGTCTCTGGGTCACTGTCCATGTGGAGTTTGCACATTCTCCCCGTGTTTCGCCCCCACAACCCAAAGATGTGCAGGGTAGGTGGAATGGCCACGCTAAATTGCCCCTTAATTGGAAAAAATTAATTGAGTACTCTAAAGTTTAAAAAAAAAAGATATCAGCCATGATTGAATGGCAGAGCAGACGCGATGGGCCGAGTGACCTAATTCTGCTCCTATGTCTTATGGCCCTTGTGAAATCGGTACAAGTGCGGCGCCGGTTTTGCTGTTGTGAAAGTCCACAAATTCTGCATTGACGTCAACACGGAGAATGCAGCCCTATGTCCCGACCTAGTGTCTAGAAAAGTCAAGCCGCCCCCGCACCAATGCTCTGCCGCTTGGGGTGCTAACCGCCATGCCACGTAAAATCCCCGGCGTTCCCCACGGAAAGGGCCAGAGAATTGCCAGGGCCGTGGCTGCGCATGCGCACGCCGCCGACCTGCCGTGGTCGCGGCGCACAACATGGCATCGGCTGCGCGTAGACCCGGCCTGCCAGATAGTGCCCCCCTGTAAGCCCGTCGCCACTCCTGCCAGCCCCCGCCGAAGCTCCGGCCAGCGGAAAGGCTTCCCCCGACTGTGACGACGCTGGACACAGTCCGCGGCTGCCATGTGAGGATGACGAAACCTCGGACCACAAGTGACCCACTTGCCGTCGGGAAGTCAGCCCATCGGGGGGGGTGCATCATGGGAGGGCCTTCAGGTCACCTCCTGAGGCCATCCCAATGGCCTGCGACGTGCTCACCGATGACTCCGTTTTGGAAGGGGTGGAGCATCCAAAAACAGGCGCAGCCCCTGTTTACGGCATCAAAACAGATTCTCCACCCAATCGCGGAATGCGATTTCGGTGTCAGCAATCGGAGAATCCCGCCCTTAGTCTCAGAAATGGAGAATCCCGCCCCACAGCTTTTGGTTTTTTTATATAACATGGAGGAACAGAGTCACAAGACCGCTAACTTGTATAAACAACAAGAAAAAAACATTTATTAAACATGAAAAAATTGGATCATAATACAATACTCCTTTACTCTCCCTTTAGCTGAACCATTACAAACTGGTTTTAGGATTAACATGGATTAGAAAGTGAATCTTAAAATAGTGTGGTCTCATTAACACACCAAGCCCCTTTGAAGCACACAAAATGACCCCCCCCCCCGATAATTCTTTTATCGTGAGCCACCTTATTTCTGGCTTCCACACAAATTCCGCATTCAAAAGTCTCACTTTCAAATCTTCTTTCAAATTCTGCTTTCCCTCTGCTGCTTCTATCAACCTTTTGCTTTCATTAGGGTGGCATGTGGCACAGTGGTTAGCATTGCGGCCTACGGTGCTGAGGACCTGGGTTCGAATCCTGCCCTGGGTCACTGTCCAAGTGGAGTTTGCACATTCCCCCCATGTCTGTGTGGATTTCACCCCCACAACCCAAAGATGTGCAGTTTAGGTGGATTGGCCACGCTAAATTGCCCATTAATTGGAAATAAAAATTAATTGGGTACTCTAAATTTATTTTAAAAAGGATTTGCTTTCAGATTTTGCACCTTGATGCGCAATCAATCACTCTCGAGACAAGGTGAGTCATAACTAATAGGCTTTAATCAGCTAGAACTGTTCCCAGCAGCTTCGATACAGAAAGTGAAGGCTGCTGGGCCGGCATTGGTTCTTATACCCTGCCTCTCAGGGCGGAGCTATGTACGTTAGCCAATGGTAGACTCCTGGGTCTAGCCAATGGTCATCCACCTCTCAGGTACCGCAATACCTGGTATTACCACATTCACCCCCTGTTAAAAAAGAATCCGGCGGGGTGATGGCCAGCGTTAATGTCGCCTTTCGCATGGTAGGACCAGGTATTGAGGTACCGTGATGTTGAGGGTAATAGAAAAGTGTTCATGGTGCAGCAATCAGTCGATCGGGTGGCCTGGTCGTCCTTCTGGAGCGTCTGAGCTTCGGCGGTGATCCTGATGGGGGCCCCGGCGGTTGCGACTCCGGGAACGTGGTGTCGTCCTCCCAGGCAGCTTCGTCACCCCTAGGCGGCGCTGTTGGGGCGAAAGGTGGGCAGGGGGGAGGGGCGCCTGCAGGGGGCGTCGGTGCTTGTCCGGGCCTGGGTAGGGGCGGCGGCTGTACTGACCCTCCGGTCAGGTGCTGCGGGGAGAGTGGGAGTGGGGGCGATAGTACGGGTGCGCGTAGGGCTCTGGCGGGTGCCAGGTCCTGAAGGGAGACCGTGTCTTGGCGGCCGTCAGGGAACGCTACATAGGCGTACTGGGGGTTGGCGTGCAGCAGGTGGACCCTCTCGACCAACGGGTCCGACTTGTGCGCCCTCACATGTCTCCGGAGCAGGATAGGTCCGGGTGTCGCTAGCCAGGTTGGGAGCGAGGTCCCGGAGGAGGACTTCCTGGGGAAAACAATGAGACGTTCATGAGGTGTCTGGTTTGTGGTAGTACAGAGCAGCGACCAGATGGAGTGGAGGGCGACCGGGAGGACTTCCTGCCAGCGGGAGACTGGGAGATTCCTGGACCGTAGGGCCAGCAGGACGGTCTTCCAGACCGTTCCGTTCTCCCTCTCAACCTGCCCGTTTCCCCGGGGGTTGTAACTGGTCGCCCTGCTAGAGGCGATGCCTTTGCTGAGCAGGAATTGACGCAGTTCATCGCTCATAAAGGAGGACCCCCTATCACTGTGGATGTATGCGGGGAAACCGAACAGTGTAAAGATCCCCTGGAGGGCCTTGATGACGGTGGTTGTGGTCATGTCTGGGCAGGGGTTGGCGAATGGGAACCGGGATTACTCGTCAACCACGTTCAGGAAGTACGTGTTGCTGTCGGTGGATGGGAGGGGGCCCTTGAAATCCATGCTGATGCGTTCAAAGGGACGGGAAGCCTTTATCAGGTGCGCCCTCTCTGGCCGGTAGAATTGCGGTTTGCACTCCGCGCAGATTTGGCCGTCCCTGGTGACTGCCTTGACCTCCTCGTCAACCCTGGCAGGTTGCGGGTCTTGATAAAATGATAGAAACGAGTGACCCCCGGGTGGCAGAGGTCCTCGTGGAGGGCTCGGAGGTGGGACAGGGCATCAGGAGGCTCATTCAGCTTCCCGGGACGGTACAAGATCTCGTAATTGTAGGTGGAGAGTTCTATCCTCCACCGCAAGATCTTGTCGTTCTTAATCTTGCCCCGCTGTGCGTTATCGAACATGAAAGCAACCGACCGTTGGTCCATAAGAAGAGTGAACCTCCTGCCGGCCAGGTAATGCCTCCAGAGTCGCACAGCTTCTACTATGGCCTGGGCTTCCTTTTCGACCGAGGAGTGGCGAATTTCGGAAGCATGGAGAGTGCGGGAGAAGAAAACCACGGGCTGGCCCGCTTGGTTGGGGGTGGCTGCCAGAGCTACGTCGGACGCATCGCTCTCGACCTGGAAGGGGAGGGACTTGTCGATGGCGCACATCGTGGCTTTTGCGATGTCCGCTTTGATGCGGCTGAAGGCCTGGCGGGCCTCCGTCGACAGGGGGAAGGTTGTGGACTGGATTAGTGATCGAGCCTTGTCTGCGTAATTGGGGGCCCATTGTGCATAATAGCTGAAGAAGCCGAGGCAGCGCTTTAGGGCCTTGGGACAGTGAGGGAGGGGGAATTCCATGAGGGGGCGCATGCGTTTGGGGTCGGGGCCTATGACTCCACTTCGCACTACGTAGCCTAGGATGGCTAGACGGTCGGTGCTAAACACGCATTTATCCTTATTGTAGGTCAGATTAATGATATTTGCGGTCTGGAGAAATTTTCGGAGGTTGGTGACGTTATCGAGATACGGGAACGTTGCGCGTAAGCCATACCGGTCAACCATTCGGTCCATCTCACGCTGGAAGACCGGGATCCCATTCGTGACACCGAAGGGAACCCTTAAAAAGCGATAGAGCCGCCCATCTGCTTCGAAGGCAGTGTACTGGCGGTCACCATTACGGAGGGGTAGCTGGTGGTAGGCAGACTTGAGATCCGCCGTGGAGAAAACCTCATATTGCGCAATCCTGTTTACCAGGTCGGCTATCCGGGGGAGAGGGTACGCATTCAGCTGCGTAAACCTGTTGATGGTCTGGCTGTAGTCGATGACCATCCTATGTTTCTCCCCGGTCTTTACCACCACTACTTGAGCCCTCCAGGGGCTGTTGCTCGCTTCGATAACCCCTTCTCCCAGCAGTCTTTGGACCTCGGACCTGATGAAGGTCCGGTCCTGGGCACTGTACCGTCTGCTCCTGGTGGCGACGGGTTTGCAATCCGGGGTGAGGTTCGCAAACAGGGAAGGCGGGTCAACCTTAAGGGTCGCGAGGCCGCAGACAGTAAGGGGGGGGATAGGGCCGCCGAATTTAACGGTCAGACTTTGCAGATGGCACTGGAAATCCAGCCCAAGGAGGGTGGCTGCGCAGAGGTGCGGCAGGACGCACAGGCGGAAATTGCGGAATTCCCTGCCTTGGACAGTGAGGTTCGCTAGGCAGAACCTCATTATCTCCACCGCGTGTGACCCGGAGGCCAGGGAGATCCTTTGGTTTACAGGATGGGTGACAAGAGAGCAGCGCCTTACCGTGTCGGGGTGAACAAAGCTTTCCGTGCTCCCAGAGTCGATCAAGCAGGACGTCGCGTGGCCGTTGATGGCGATCGTCGTAGTAGCTTTCGCTAGCGTCAGGGGCCGACTCTGGTCCAGAGTCACCGAGGCCAGCTGCAGTAAAGGAGAGTCCTGGTTGGGCAGCGTGTCGTCGGCTGTGTTGGGGGCCTGAGGCCCCATCCAAGATGGCGTCAGCCATGGGTCGCACATGGCGGCGAGGGACAGTATGGCGGCGCTCACCCGTCCAGCGTGGTGGCCGGGGGGCAAAATGGCCACGCCCGTGGGTCACACGCGACCTGGGGATAGGAGGGCGGCGGTGGGCTTTGGGCGGCCGGGACCTGAACGAAAGGCTGCCGATAGTCGCTGGAGAATGCGGCCACGGCGCGGGCCTGGCAGACCCCGACATAGTGGCCCTTCTTGCCGCACCCTTTGCAGGTGGCGGTGCGGGCCGGGCGGCGCGGGCCGGGATGATTCGCCTGCCCGCAGAAAAAGCAGTGTTGGCCGGCGGCGATAATGGGCCGTTTCGTCGCGCAGATTTGCGGGGTTAGGGGATAGGTCTGGAGGGCTGCCATTACGGGGTGCCATGCAGCCCAGGGGGTCGTCGCGCGTCCGGGGGCAAAAGCCAGCGCGTTTTTATACGCAACGTCCATAGACCCCGCCAGGGCCCGTGCCTCAGTATGTCCCAGTGTGTCCATTTCTAGGAGCCTTCAGCGGATATCAGGAGAAGTCATACCTGCCACGAAAGCATCCCTAATCAAAAGTTCTGTGTGCTCGTTCCCCGAAACTGGCGGGCATCCACTGTTCCGGCCCAGCACTAGCAGTGCCCGATAGAGGTCTTCCAGTGTTTCTTCAGGGCTTTGCCTTCTAGTTGCTAGCAGGTGACGGGCGTAGACCTGGTTCACAGGTCAGATATAATGTTCTTCTAGCAGCTCGATAGCTGCAGCATAATACTCCACCTCCTCGATCAGAGGGTAGATCGCAGGGCTGACCCGTGAACGTAGAAGGTGCATTTTCTACCTTTCCGTGGGGGTGTCAGCGGCCGTGTCAATGAAGCTCTTAAAACACGCCAGCCAATGCTTGAAGATAGCAGCGGAGTTGTCCACGTGGGGGCTGAGCTGAAGGCACTCCGGTTTGATACGGAGATCGATCCTTCACTGAGGTTCTAGCTGATTAAATTGATACGCAATCAATTACTCTCGAGACAAGGTGAGTCATAACTAATAGGCTTTAATCAGCTAGAACTGTTCCCAGCAGCTTCGATACAGAAAGTGAAGGCTGCTGGGACGGCATCGGTTCTTATACCCCGCCTCTCAGGGCGGAGCTACGTACGTTAGCCAATGGTAGTCTCCTGGGTCTAGCCAATGGTCATCCACCTCTCAGGCACCGCAATACCTGGTATTACCCCACACCTCTTCAGGTTTCTTCTGTCTTAATCATTACTCCACAGTATGGCTTTTCTTCTAGCAAGGCTGAGAGAGATGTTCCCTCTTTAGCCTTCTAAAACCAACTGCTTCTAACAGAGCTGCTGAGAGCTGCCTTCTCTCTCGTGACATATCTCCAACTGATCTGGCTTCCAGTTAAAACTGAGAACAAAGGAATGTCCTGCCCTGTGGAAAGTGACCTCCTATTGCTAAATAACGACATACTTCTATTTACTCTTCACACCGTAACCCTGTCTTAGCACAATAGAAACACAGAATGAAAATAAACCTCCACACTTGTCCAGCATGAATCTAATTCTAGGTTTTAGCATTTGAGGCACAGAGGAATTAAATTAAACCCACTTAAAACTTTTCAAATGTTTACCATTATTTCTAATGTTCACCGATACAAATATAAATCCCTTAAAACTACCTTTGTTTTCCTAACACCCTGGGCGCGATTCTCCGATCTGGAGACTAAGTGCCGACGCCAGAGTGAAAACCGGAGTGTTTTACGCCGCCGTCGGAGGCCGTTCCCAGACCCCGATTCACGCTCCCCCGGGGGGCTAGGAGGAGTGCCACGTCATTTACGCGCGCCAGGCCTTGGTGCCGCGTAAAAGCGGCGCCGCGTAAATGACAGGGCCGGCGCCGCATAAATGATGTCACTCGCGCATGCACGGGATAACCGGCGCCAACCCGCGCATGCGCGGTTGACGTCCTCCCTGCGGCCGCCCCGCAAGATGATGGCAGATTGATCTTGCGGGGCAGCGGAGGAAAGGAGGTCCTCCTTCAGAGAGGCCGGCGCGCCGATCGGTGGGCACCGATCGCGGGCCAGACCCTTTTTGAGCACCCGCCCAGTGCAACAACCCCCCTTGCCCCCCCACAGTCCGCCCCCCAAGCGTCCCCGCGGTGTTCACGCCGGCAGCGGCCAGGTGTGGAATGCGCCAGCATGAAGCCGTCGTTTTGGGCAGGCCGCTCGGCCCATCCAGGCCAGAGAATATCGGGAGAGCGGACAATCGCCATTTTGGGGGTCCCGGGCGATTCTCTGGCCTGCGCCGCGCAGACCTCGACGGGGCCGTTCTCGCCGCTGGGGTGAATCGCGGGAGGGCGTCGGACCGGCGTCGCAGGTAAAAATGGCACCCCAGGCGATTCTCTGAAACGGCGCGGGAGCAGAGAATCGCGCCCCCTGTTTAGGATGTTGTTGATAAGGCCAATCGTACAGCTCATGGAACTGTAAGACTCCCATTACATATATTGACCAGTACAGGTAGGCTTGCGAAGACCGTGGTAAAGAGCTCTCTGGCAGATTTCTCAACTAGTAGGTAAAGGAAAGGGAGTTAATTTGACTGCTCCATTATCAAGGCGGATACAATGTTTCAGATTTTTCATAAGGGATAAAAACTGCTTGACAATTAAAATCAAAAGCTGGGTTGTGGTACAGTTTAGATAGTTGGATAAAGGACTGGGGCAGTGCTCATTAAAATTTAATCTGAGTCAGACATTTCCCTTATTTTTTTAGAAATTTTACATTTTAGAAACTGATGCAACAAATTGCAGAATAATACCATGCCATAAGTCATAAAAGCATGACATGGCAGGACAGTATGCACCCTCCCACCCTGCCCTATGCGCAGCCCGATTGGGCACACACCAACACAAAACCCCATCAGCTCCGGCAGCACCACAGGCATTAGCCACCGAACCCAACCATCTCTCTCGGATATCAAACCCAACTGCACCCGTGCTAAAACCAAGAACCGATACATCATACTCATTACTAGCCAAAGGAAATCCACAAAATAATCCAGCTCTAAGGGGAAGTTGTAAACACATCCAGAATACAATTGAACCCCCATCCAGGCCTAGGACAGAAACAATATCAAATATGTTGTCAAAGAATAACGAAGAAAGGACCGGCAGCAACAAGTCCAAGTAATACTCAGATACAGGAGGTCCAGAGATTTGACATCTGACTGGGACCCAGCTGGGTCCTGGGATCTAGCAGAGCTCGGACAGCTGTCTCCGCTGGATGCTCCTGCCTCCACCTGATGTGCATCAGCAACTGTGTGGTGCTCACCAGATTGTGCCCCAGAAGCCTGTTTATTAATGTCGCCCACCGAGGTGTGTATCACTGTGCTAGTGGAAAGTGGGATGACCGCTGTAACGATCAATGATGACATCCCTTGGGGGGGGGGGGGAAACCCCGGAAGAGCTGGGACGAAGAGAGGGCATTGTGAGCCGCACACTTCATGCATCATGGGGAAGGGAGGGGGGGGGCTATGGCGGGAGACAGGCATGGGCACCACTGCTAGGCATGGGTAGGTTGTGCTGGTGGTGCCAATGTGTGCTAGGGCACAGGCGCAGTTTTGTGCTTGGCAGGGGGAGAGGGCTGGTGGTGTATGGTGCCAACCGCCAGCTCGTTTGGGAGGGGAGAGGGTTGAGATCCAGGGGTGGCATGCGAGGCCGGTGCGAGGGGGCCGATGCCAACTCACCAATGCGGCCTGATGGAGATTGTTGAGTTTCTTCTGACACTGAAGCGAGGTCCTCTTCGTTATGTTCCTCGAACTGATGACCGCTGCCACTGACTTCCAGGTGACCCTGGCTGACCTGTGCCTGGACCTCCGACCCCCTCGGAGGAACAAGGTGTCCTGCCCTGACTCCACCGCATCCAGCAGTTGGGCCCTGTTGGCATCACCGAATTGTGGGGCTGGTCTATGTGGTAGCATGGCCGTGTGCTGTCTCTGGTTTGTCGGAGGGAGCGGTTTAAGATCTTCTTCCCCCGCTTTAATGGGGAACTGCTGGGCGCGATCCAGGTGAATCAGCTGGTGGGACAGCCATTTCTGCCATGAAGCCCATAGATCATCATTACCGGCCCTAATTGGCTTTAGATACCGGTCGCAGTCTCACGCATCGCCATCGGGAAGCAACCGACGAGTCTCGCTCGCTACCTCACTTAGTGCTTCTCCAATTAGATCGCACCCAATGTCTACAAAATGTGACAGTACCAAAATGATTAACAATTTCAATTTTGTCGCAAGTCAATAGACTCCTTTCCAAATGTTACCTTCGTTTTAAGGAACTGTTTGACATCTGAACTGGAAAGAATAGTAATGATGCAGTTTACAGGCCATAAGGAGTTAATTTTAGTGTTTCAACTGGTTAGGCTGGGCATTCTCCAGCAACAAAGAAATGTTAATGTTTAAAAGGCTTGGTCATTTGAAAGTTAGCTGTTGTTGCCTCAAGATTTCTGAACAGCTGAAGCTCTGTTGTATGTCCCATTGAGGCTCTTAAGTTGTATTGAATCAGCAACATTTTGCTTTGGGGGTTGCCTGCATTTTATTTTGGAAGTGTGGAGAAGCATGATGAAGTACATTTTATAATGCATTGCATCCCCTGTCAATTCAACTTCCCGTCAGTAGAAATTCCACTGATTCACTTAAATTCTGCAAATGAATCTAGTTGAACTGCTGAAATTATCGTGAAAACAAAAGTGACTTCGAAAAATTGCAAGAGGGTTTTGTTAAAAATCAGTGAACTTGTTACTAATTTAGTACCAGCAAGTTAAATACCTGTCCAGATAGAAACCTATATTTATGTAATATATACACACCTATATAATTCAGTGCCTTTAGCTATGTATATACAGTTAAATAGAAATGAAAGGACTGAAGAATATGCCACTATATTTGGGTTACATAATGAGTGTTGGAGGAAAGACTTGTTTGTACAAAAAAGGAAGTAAAATGTATCTTAATGAACTGGCTTCAAATCAAAACTGCTCTGTCCCATTTCACAGTTTATTTTTGTTGAGAGTTTTTTTATACAACTAGAATTGGTAAAATGCCCATTCCTGATCCATGCTTAATGTTGGTCAAGGTGATTTGTTGAACAAATAACGTACAGCTTCTGAAATTATTATTTTCCAAGACCAAAAACACAGGTATTCCGCACCGCATTACTTGGGTGAAATGCATTCACTGACTGATGCTTGACTGTTTATTTTGTAGCTCTAAGCGCAGAGATGTAGGCAGACTTGCCAAATCCACTGTCACATAAATCAAGAGACAAACTATTTTATACCAAAACTCTTGATTTTTATGAGCTGCTATTTTTCTCAAGCATGATCCAATATAGATTGACGATTACTTGCTTCATTTAGTGGTTTATTTAATCTCAACAGCTCAGGGTTCAAAAAAAATATTTGATTCATGCATTTACATAAACAACAAACAGCACAAATGAAAGCAGAAGTGAAATGATACAACATAATAAATAACCAACACTCACTCCCCCTCACCCCCCTCTGCCTTACCACTCTTCCCGTCCTGCATTCCCCATTTTAACCCCCTCAACCGCTCCCCCACACCCCCCACTCTACTTTGCTGACATCTCCCCGTTTGGTACTCACCAAGGGGAACCAAACCCGGGACATTGTCCTCAATTCACAAAGCTAACACCTTCACCAACAACTAGGCATCCACATTCAGTAGAGATATCGGATGGTGCGATCCACACTGCTCCCGATCCTTATCTTTATTCAATATCAGGGATATTGATGCATGTGATAGTGTAGGGCGGGGGGGGGGGGGGAGTTCACTCCCCCCCGCCCCCCCCCCCTCCCCCAAGGCCAGGGGCTCGTCCTGTAAAATTCCTCAAACACCCCATTCAGTCCCATTGGGTCCAGCACCACCCTTCGTATCTCGTCCTGTACTCTTATCAATCTCCCTCACCGCCTCCTGTTTCCGAGGCTGGGGGGCCAGCATCGTGCTCGCCTTCTCCCCATACTCGTACATTGCCCCCCCCACCCCCCGGCTTACCGCAACTGCCCACCGTCTTGAATGCCCCCCACAGCATGGCAGCCGTGACTTCCCTGTGTCGTTGAGCTCCAAATACCCCGAATGACAGCCTCACCCACTCGCACACCTCATCCGCCAACAGTCCCACATCCAGCCTCCACTGCGGGCACTGCCCCCCACAATCACGGAATACACCAAACCGGCAACCCCGCCAGCAACACCTCGTCCACCACAAACACCCTGTGCACATGGGAAAAATACAAAGATGTCTTTCCCTTTGGCCTCCCATACCTCCACGGGTCTACCCCCCCCCCCCCCCCCCCCTATATCCTCCTTAAGCCTCTTCAGCTCCTTCACCAGCGCCAACACCTTCACCAACCTCAGGTTTGACCGGTCCAAACGTGGCTCAATAACCATGTTGAAATACCCCCAATGATCAACTGGTACGAGTCCAGGTCAGGAATCTTCCACAGCACCCGCCTCATAAACTCCACATCATCCCAATTTGGGGCATAAACGTTTACTAGGACCACCGGCATCCCCTTCAGCTTCCCACTAACCATCATGAACCTCCCCCCGAATCTGCCACAATGCTCCCCATCTCGAACGCCACCTGCTTATTCACCAGCACTGCCACCCCACTCGTCTTCATGTCCAGTCCCGAACAGAACACCTGCCCCACCCATCCTTTCCTTAGCCTTGTCTGGTCCCCAATCCTTAAATACGTCTCTTGTAGAAAAGCCACGTCCGCTTTTGACTCCTCAGGTGCGTGAACACGTGTGACTGTTTGACAAGCCCATTCAACCCCCTCACGCTCCACATGACCAGCCTGGTTGGAGGTCCCCCCTCCCCTACCGATCAACCATATCCCTTGTTAGGCCAGCCCCCGGCCCGTGTCACATGACACTCCAGGCCCACCTTCGGATATCCACCATCATCACTCCCTTTCCAGCTGCACCACAACAACCACATCCTTGTCAGCACCTCCCCCTCCCCTGTACCAACCACCGCCCCAGTGCTCCCTTTAACTAGCCCACCCAGCTAGCCTGGCAGCCCCTGCCCAAGGCCTCCAAACCTCTTACTCCCCCTTATTCCCCTCCTCCCCCCACCCCGTTCACACTCCCTCAAGAAACAAAGAAACAGAAAAAAGGTGCACTCACCCTTGATGCTCCCCAAGCACCCCACCACCAAACCCAACAAACATTTCAAAGAAGAAAAAGTTTTCCAAAAACAACCAAATGGAAAAACCTCCCCAAAAGTTCAGTGTCTTCCTTCTCCTGCCAGTCGATTGTCCCTCAAAAACTCCCATCGCCTCCTCTGACAAACCAAAATAGTATTCTTGATTCTGGAAAGTCACCCAGATACAGCACTCCAAACTTCACTCCCCTCTTGAAGAGGGCAGCCTTGACCCGATTAAACCTGGCCCTCCTCTTCGCAAGTTCTGCACCCAGGTCTTGGTACACCCGCAGCTCGTTCCCTTCCCAGGTGCACTTCCTCGTCTGCCTTGCCCACTGAAGAATCTTCTCGTTGTCTAAGAAATGGTGCAACCGCACCATCATCGCTCTCAGCAGTTCGCAGCCTCCTCATGAAGCCCTATGAGCTCGGTCGACCTCCAGATGCCGGTCAAAGGACCCCTCCCCCATCAGCTTCTCCAACATTTTGGCCACATACATGCCAACGTCTGCGCCTTCAATGCCCTCGGGCATCTCCACGAACCGCAAATGTTGCCTTCTGGAGCGGTTCTCCAGATCCTCCATCTTCTCCTCCACCGCATCACCGCCACCTCAGCCACCAACGAGGTGAGCTGTTTCTCATTCTCCCCCACCGCCTCCTCCACTTTCTGGATCTCTCGGCCCTGGGATTCCAGTCTCTGCTCCACTTGGTCAATCTCTGCTTGAGCGGCTCTACCACCTTGGGCAGGTCCTCAAGGGCTTCCCTTTTCTGCTGGTTGAACACATTTAAAAAGTCCACCAGCTGCTCCATTGGCCACTGGCCATCAGAACAGACCCTTTTGCCCTCCGTCATCTTAATCTGTGACGCGCCTCGAAGATTATCCTGCTCCAACAGCTCTCTTCTTTTCGACCCACTCCTAGTTTATGGATCGATCCACCAGCCACACCAGAGGAGTTGCACATTCTCCTGGCACTCCTCCACCTCTTTCCATCCAAAATTCCACTCCTCAAATGGGGAAAGGACCGATAAATTCCACCTTAAGCGGGAACTACGAGATGTGTGACCGCTCACTCCATGGCTGCCGCCAGAAGTCGCCAGCTCAGAGTTTTATATCTAAAAATGAGAAGGTTCTGCCCTCTGACCACAGTGGATTGATGCAGCACAAGGAGGCCATTCAGCCCTTCATTGGTAGAGCTCTCCTCTGCTCTTTCTGAATTACTCTGTAATATTTTTCCTTTCATGTATATGTCCAGTTTCCTTTTGAAGTTTGCTTCCACCACCCTTTCAGGCAGATCATAATCCTAATTTATGATGGATGTAATATAATCAAGCAGAGTCAGCATGGCTTAATGAACGGGAAATCATGCCTGACAAATTTATTAGAATTCTTTGAGGTGGTAACTGGCAGGATAGATAAAGGGGAACATGTAGATATAATATACTTGGATTTCCAAAAGGCGTTTGACAAGGTATCACACAAAAGGCTTAATAAGATAAGAAACTATAGTGTTGGGGGTAGTATATTCGTATAGATAGAGGATTGGCTAACTGATAGAAGACAAGAGTTGGGATAAGAGGGGCATTTTCAGGATGGCAAACTATAACGAGTGGAGTGCCACAGGGATCAGTGCTGGGGCCACAATTATTTACAATATATATTAGTGACTCGGACAAGGGAAATAAATGTACTATTGCCAAATTGTGGATGACACAAAATAGGTGGGAAAGCAAATAGTGGAAGACACCAATTAATCCACACAAGGATATAGACAAGTTATGTGAGTGGGCAAAAACCTGGAAGATGGAATATAAGATAGGAAATTGCGAAGTTATGCACTTTGGTAGGAAGAATAAAGGAGCTGAATATAATTTTATTGGAGAAAGCTACAGAATAGAGGGATTTGGGGGGCCTCGTGCATCAGTCACAAAAGCTAACAATTAAGTTTGCCAGGTAATAGGGAAGGCACCTGGAATGTTGGCCTTTATTTCAAAGCGAATGAAGTAAAAAAAATTGGGAAGTCTTATTAAAACTATACATGGCACTAGTTAGACCACGCCTGCAATACTGTGAACAGTTTTAGATCCCTTGTCGAAGGAATGATATACTGGTATTGGAGACAGTCCAGAGATGGTTCGCTCGGTTGATCCTGGGTATGGAGGGATTTTCTTGTGAGGAGAGATTGAGTAAGTTGGGCCTGTACATATTGGAGTTTAGAAGAATGCGAGGTAACCTTATTGAGTCATGTAGCATTTTCCAGGGGCTTGACTGGTGCAATGCTGAGAGGTTGGTTCCCCTTGTTGTAGAGTCTAGGACCAGAGAGCATAATCCCAGAGTAAGGAATCAACCATTTAAGACCAAGATGAGGAGGAATTTCTTCTCTCATGAGTGTAGTGAATGTGTGGAATTGTTCACTGCAGAAGGCTGTGGAGGCTGGGTTGTTAAGTATTTTCAAGGTTGAAGTGGACAGATTTGTAATCAGAAATAATAATAATCTTTATTGTCACAGGTAGGCTGACATTAACACCGCAATGAAGTTACTGTGAAAATCCCCTGGTGGCCACACTATGGCGCCTGTTCGGGTACAGGGAGGGAGAATTCAGAATGTCCAAATTACCTAACAGGCATGTCTTTCGGGCCTTGTGGGAGGAAATTGGAGCACCGGAGGAAACCCACGCAGACACAGGGAGAACGTGGAGATTCCGCCAAGACAGTGACCCAAGTCGGGAATCGAACCTGGGACTCTGGTGCTATGAAGCAACAGTGCTAACCATTGTGCTACTGTGCCATTTGGGATAAGATGGGTAAGTGGAGTTGAGATTTAGCATATCAGATCAGTCATGAATGAACCCATGGATGGTGGAAAAGACTCAATGGGTCGAATGGCCACTTCTGCCCCTGCATCTTCTAGTCATAGAATTCCGACAGTGTAGAAGGAGGCCATTCGGCCTATTGAGTCTGCACCAACTGTCTGAAAGAGCACCCCATCTAGGCTCACTCCCCCAACCCATTCCCGTAAACCTGTAACTCCACCTACCCTTTGGTTAAAGTGCCTAAGATGCGATTTAGAATGGCCAATACACATCTTTGGACTGTGGGAGGAAACTGGAGCACCCGGAAGAAACCCACGCAGACACGGGAAGAACGTGCAAACTCCACACAGTCACCCATGGCCAGAATTGAACCCGTGTACCTGGCAGCAGTGCTAACTATCCACTGTGCCACCGAACCGTCCTTGTCCTATGGCCTTAAATGAATTGAAGGATGTGCTGATAGGGTGGCCCAAATAAGAATGGGAGGAAGTTTGTGGTCCCTGGAATTGCCCGGTTTGGCCAAATTGCCTGTTTCTATACTACAAATTCTGTGAAACATCTCACAACAAGTCTATATTTCCATTTTTATATTTCCATGCCCAATGCAGTTTTCTGAACAAATAAAAGGTCAGGAAGAAAGACTTGTATTTATATAGCATTTTCACAACCTCTGGATGTCTCAAAGATTGCTTTACAGGCAACTTTTGATGTGTAGTCACTGTTTTTGTGTATGAATGCTATCATTTTGCAGAGGAGCCAAAGAAATGGTAAAAATCTCAGTTTCTAGTAGATGTGAGTCATTACAAATCATTTATCTTATTCAACAAGACTCCTGAATGCGAGCAACAATTGTTTCATTTTTACTGTCATATTAAAAGATAAAAGAGTCCAAGGTCAGTATATCCTTAGTCTCGGTAAATCCGCATTGATTCAAGCTGACTTAAACTAAAGTTGACTTTGAATTATTAATACACACTGGGCTAGGGTGTGGTCAATTCCAGCCCCACCTACTCCGGGTCACAACACAAGTGAATTAGCCAATAATCCTGATAAAAATACCTAAAGTTATTGGCCTTTGGCTGTCCAATCTCAAGGTTTGTAAATGTAAACACAGTTATTGTTTATTTATAACAAGAATTATAATATGCACAGTAAATAAAACTGGTTAACTATCATCTAACCTGGACGCCCACTTGAACTGCCCCACCCTTTACCCACACATGTAAGACAGACAAAGGCGAGAGGGGTGGGTTTGGGGGTAGGTAAGAAATAATAAGGATGAAAGTCAAAAGATCAGGGGCGCAATTCTCCGACCCCCGACGGGCCGGAGAATCGGGGGGGTGGCGCGCGAATCGCGCCATGCCGCCCCGACGCCGGGATGCCATTCTCCCGCCCGTGAAAAAACGGGCGGACGCGCATGGCGCCGGGCCGCACGGAGAATCGCCGCAAACATCCGTAGTGGTGATCCTCCGGCGGCGGCGCGATTCTCCGGCCCGAATGGGCCAAGCGGCTGTCCGAAAAAACCCAAGTCCCGCCGGCGCCCTTCTAACTCTGGGCCGACAGGACCTCAGATTTGAAGGGTCCGGGGGCAGCCTGGGGGTAGGGGGGGTCCAACCCCAGGGAGGGCCTCCGTAGTGGCCTGGTCCGCGATCGGGGCCCACAGATCGGAGGGCCGGCCTCTCTGTCGGGGAGCCTCCTTTCCTCCACGCCAGCTCCTGGAGCCCTGCGCCATTTGGCGTCGGGGACGGTGCGGGCAAGAAGGCCACTGCGCATGTGCTAGTTGGCGCCGGCCCAACTGCGCATACGCGGGTCCCGCGGCGCCGGGTTGACGTCAGGACCAACAGCTGGAGCGGCGTGGGCCGCTCCAGCGCCATGCTGCCCCCCCCCCCCCCCCCCCTCCCCAGGACCCGAGAATCGGGTCTCGGAACCGGCTCCTGATTTGGAGTACTCTTGCGCCAGAACAGAGAATCGCGGTGCAGAATTTTGGTTTCAGATGGTGGTTCTTTAGCACACATTCTTCACAGCAAGCTTGCAGATCAAAGTCGGTTTACAGACTGTAATGTTCTTCTTTGTAGACTCATTCATTCAAAGATGTAATGGCAAAAATCGAAAGGGGAATAAGGGAATAAACAGGGGACAACAGGAACGATCCTTTCAGAAGGGAGCAGCTGGGTGACATGTGGAACTGCTCCCTGCTGCTATCATCACTGTCACCATCTAAAGGGTGGGTGAAAGCTACACCTCACTGTGCTGACTGCACACCCAAAGGGTCAGGCTCTCTCAGAAAGCTGACGTGGTATCCTCCAGTTCCACAGACCAGGGGCTGGATTCTCTGATGCCCCGCGCCAAAATTGCGTTTGGTGTGGGGGCGGAGAATCCTCTATCACGCTGAAATCGGGCCCGCAGCCGATGCGTGATTCTCCGGGACCCGAGAATCGGTGTGTTCGCGGAGTATTTCGCGCGGCGGGGAGGCCATTGCCAGAGGCCCACCCAGCGATCCTCTGCTCCCAACCGGCCGAGTTCCCAAAGGCATGGTTCTAACCACCTATCGCAGTTCGGGAAGCTCGCATCGCGGCTGCGGACTCAGTCCATGGCTGACCTGGCGGGGGTTCGGGCACTGGGGGGCCTTATGAGCGGCCGGGGGACAGATTGGGCGCATGACCGATCGGGGGGGGGGGGGCGCCTACATTTGCAGCTGCCTCCATGGTCCCGGTCCGCCATGGCGCTTGGCGCGGTCGCTGGAGGCTGGCACCCTGCGCATGCGCAGACTCAAAACTGGAAATGCGGGGGCCCGTATCCGCAGCTAAAGCTGCGTGAATCACTCTGGGTCCCTGCTAGCCCCCTGCAGGTGAGTAAATTGGATGATCTTTTTTATTGGAAACTCTGGAGTGAAACGCCAGCGTTTTTACGCCGGCGTGGGACATAGTCCCATTGTGGGAGAATCCAGTCCCCAAATTGCACCCCTCTAGGCTATTGAGTTGTGTCATGTGAGTGTACCTTTAAGAAATGCGTGTTTAAGAAATGTACCTTTAAGAAATGGGTGTGTATCAGTGATGTCAGAGGATGTCAGTGGAGCTGGGCTGTCTGTCACTTTTTACTTTCGTTTTAGGCTGTTTGCTGCAGGGTGTGTTTTAGTTTCGTTTTCAGTATTGGAGCTGAAGCCAGACCACGCAGGTGCACTGCTGTTCTTTCTGCCATCAAAAGACTATCTCTTGATCATTTGGTGAATGTAGAATTATAAATGTTCTCAGTAGCGAATGTAAACCTAATGTGCTTCTGTTAAAAGGTGTTTCTTTTGTCTTCTGGATGTTGTTTGGGAAGTTATTAAGCATTACTTAGTGTTGTATTCTTTATGGGTTGTATTTGAATTAATGTTTGCTAAGATGTTCACTGTATGTTTTAAAAAGGTTAACTTGAATTCATGGAATAAACATTGTTTTGCTTTAAAAAATACTTTTCCATTGCTGCTGTACCACACCTGTAGAGTGGGCCGTGTGCTCCCCATACCACAATCTATTAAAAGTTGTGGGTCAGGTGAGCTCCATGATACACTTTGGGGTTATCTAAACCCTGGCCCATAACAAATTAGGGGCTCGTCTGGGATAAAAGTCTATCTTTTGGATTGGCTTAGTAAACTTAAAGGCAGTGAGGGGTGAGCATAGATTATCATAGAATTTACAGTGCAGAAGGAAGCCATTCGGCCCATCGAGTCTGCACCGGCTCTTGGAAAGAGCACCCTACCCAAGGTCAACACCTCCATCCTATCCCCATAACCCAGTAAACCCCACCCAACACTGAGGGCAATTTTGGACACTAAGGGCAATTTATCATGGCCAATCTACCTAACCTGCACATCTTTGGACTGTGGGAGGAAACCGGAGCACCCGGAGGAAACCCACGCACACACGGGGAGGATGTGCAGACTCCGCACAGACAGTGACCCAAGCCGGAATCGAACCTGGGACCCTGGAGCTGTGAAGCAATTGTGCTAACCACCATGCTACCGTGCTGCCCTATTGTGGTTGCTTTTCAGGTGTGGTATTTTAGTTTACGTCGGCAGTATGTTTTGGGCAATTGCTCTTTCAGAGGCTCTGAAGTTTTTGGGGGTGGAGACGGTCACACGCAGCACCTTACGGACAGAGACTAAAAGCAGACCGTTAGATTTGAGAAAAACATTGCAATTAACATTACCTGACAAAATGCGAAAAGATGAGGTAATTATGGCAGTGGCTAAGCGGTTAAAGTTGCCTGAGATAGAGTTTGACTCATTGGAAATGACAAAAATTCAGTTACAAATTAAACAAATGGAACATGAGAAAGAATTAAAGCAACTTGAATACGAAAGAGAAAGGGAGGAAAGAGAAAGAAAGAGAGAGGAAAAAGAGAGAAAAGAAAGGAATACAGAAAGAATAGCTCTAGCAGAACAAAAAGAAGGAGAAAGGGAGATACAGGTCAGGGAAAAAGATAAAGAGAGAGAGTTTGAACTTCAGAAAATGGCCATGAAACATGACAGTCAGTTGACGAGAAAGAGGTAGAAGCCTTTTTCACTTCATTTGAGCAGATAGCTAAACAAATGTAATGGCCACAGGACATGTGGGTATTACTGATTCAAACAAAGCTGATAGGTAGGGCTAATGAAGTGTTTGCATCACTACCGGAGGAGGTATCTGGGACGTATGAGGAGGTGAAAAAATCCATCTTAGGTGCATATGAACTAGTGCCTGAAGCCTACAGACAAAGGTTTAGAAATTGAAGGAACCTATTTGGTCAACCATACATGGAGTTTGAAAGGATCAAACCAAAGTAATTTTGATAGGTGGATAAGGGCTTTGAAATTAGACAAATCATATGAAGCTCTCAGAGAAATTATACTTTTGAGGAGTTTAAAAATTCAATTCCTGATGTAGTGAGAATTCATGTGGAAGAGCAGAGGATTAAAATTGCGAGATTAGCAGCATAAATGGCAGATGATTATGAATTAGTTTGTAAATCAAAGCTTGGTTTCCGACATCAGTTTTAGCCTGTGAGGGATAGAAACTGGGGACATGAGCAATACTCAAGTGGTAAAGGTAAAGGTTATCTGATGAGAGATAAAGGAGAGTGTAACTCAGATTAAAAAAGAAATCCAGGAGGGTGGAAAAGATATGAATAATTTCAAATGTTTTCACTGTAATAAACTAGGCCATGTAAAGTCACAGTGTTGGTGGTTGAAGAAAAGCACTGGGAAGGCTGATGTGGTAAAACAGGATAAGACAGTGGGGTTTGTTAAAGTGGTAAAGGAAAGCCCAAATGAAGCGAAGGAGGTGCAATAGATTGTACAGCCTGATCAAGAGGTGATTGATAAGAAGGTGCCAGATCTCTTTAAAGAATTTACTTGTGTGGGTAAAGTTTACTCTTGTGTATCAGGAGAAGCAGGTAAAGAAGTCACAATTTTGAGATATACGGGAGCTAGTCAATCTTTAATGGTAAGAAATGAGGAGTTATGTAGTCTGGGAAGAATGTTGCCAGAAAAGGTGGTAATATGTGGAATTCAGGGTGAGAGGAGTAGTGTTCCATTATATAAGGTAAGGTTGGAAAGTCCAGTGAAGAGTGGAGAAGGGAGTAATAGAGAAACTATCTTGTCCATGAATACAGTTTATCTTGGGTAATGATATAGCTGGATCGCAGGTGGGGGTGATAAGTTAGTGGAAAATCAGACAACTGAAGTTGAAGGACGAATATCTTGAGATTTTTCTGGATTGTGTAGTAACAAGGTCGCAAAGTCACAGGTTAAGACGAGGAGAAATCAAAGAGTGAAGATGACGTTGAAGTGCAATTATCAGAAACGATTTTTGATCAGATGGTTGAAAAAGAACAAGAACAGGTGGAGGATGAGGCGGATATTTTTAGTTCAGGAAAATTGGCGGAGTTACAACAAAAAGATGTAGAAATAAAACGGATGTATCAGAAAGTATACATGGAAGAGGAATCGGAGTGTATACCAGAGTGTTATTACTGTAAAAGTGATGTCTTGATGGTGAAAATGGAGACCTTTACATATGCAGGCGGATGTAAAGTGGGCAGAATTTCATCAAGTAGTATTGCCGGTAGGGTAGTAAGGCAGTGTTGCGTGTTGCACATGAGGTACCAGTGGGAGGTCATTTGGGAATAATGAAAACTAAAACTAAAATCCAAAAACATTTTTATTGGCCTGGACTACATAAAGATGTAGTTAAATTTTGTCAATCATGTCAAGTGAAAGGGAAACCTCAAGCAGTGATAAAACCAGTGCCCTTAATACCCATTCCAGCATTTGAGGAACCTTTTACAAGGGTCCTAATTGATTGCGTAGGACTGCTTCCTAAAATGAAAAGTGGGAATCAATATCTTTTGACTATGATGGATGTGTCGACTAGGTTTCCAGAGGCCATTCCAGTACGTAATATTACAGCTAAAAAGATTGTGGAGGAGTTACTTAAATTCTTTACTAGATATGGACTACCAACAGAAATACAGTCAGATCAAGGATCGAATTTTACCTCAAGGTTATTCAAAGAAGTTACGGATAGATAAATAGACGGATAAATAAAACAATTTAAATCAACTGCTTACCATCCAGAATCGCAGGGAGCGTTAGAAAGGTGGCATCAGACATTAAGACAATGTTGAGGGCTTATTGTCATGGTTATCCAAAGGATTGGGATAAAGGAATTCCATTCGTACTGTTTGTAATTAGGGATGCACCTAATGAATCAACCAAATTTTGTCCTTTTGAACCAATTTTTGGTCATGAGGTAAGAGGACCACTTAAATAAATTAAGGAAACGGGGAGGTCCGAGTGGGGATGGTATGGGAGGCACTGAAGGTGGGGGTGAGGGGAGAGCTGATCTCCATTAGGGCCCACAAGGAGCGGGGGGAGAGGGAGAGGCTGGTGGGGGAGATGGTGAGGGTAGACAGGAGGTATGGGGAAGAGCCTGAGGAAGGATTGTTGAGGAAGAGGCGCAGCCTCCAGGCCGAATTCGACCTGATGACCACCAGGAAGGCGGAGGTGCAGTGGAGGAAGGCCTAGGGGACGGTCTACGAGTATGGGGAAAAGGCAAACCGGATGCTGGCGCATCAGCTTCGGAAGCGGGACGCAGCTAGGGAGATCGGGGGAGTTAAGGACAGGGAGGGAGCGTGGTGCGGAGTGGGGTTGGCATCAATGGGGTCTTCAGGGACTTCTACGAGGAATTGTACCGATCCGAGCCCCCACGAGAGGAGGGAGGGATGGGCCGTTTTCTGGACCAATTGAGGTTTCCAAAGGTGGAAGAGGGACTGGGGGCCCCGATTGGGCTGGAGGAGCTGATCAAAGGGATAGGAAGCATGCAGGCGGGGAAGGCACTGGGGCCGGACGGTTTCCCGGTCGAATTCTATAAAAATATATGGACCTATTGGGCCCGCTGTTAGTTAGGACCTTTAATGAGGCAAGGGAGGGGGAGGCTTTACCCCCGATGATGTCCCGGGCACTGATCTCCTTTATCCTGAAGGGGGACAAGGATCCCCTGCAATGTGGGTCTTACAGACCGATTTCTTTGCTAAATGTAGATGCCAAGGTGCTGGCGAAGGTCTTAGCCACGAGGATTGAGGATTGTGTGCCGCAGATCATCCATGAAGACCAGACGGGGTTGGTGAAGGGGAGACAGTTGAATGTGAATGTGCGGAGGCTTTTGAATGTTATCATGATGCCGGCGAGGGAGGGGGAGGCGGAGATAGTGGTGGCGATGGACGCTGAGAAAGCCTTCGATAGGGTAGAGTGGGGGTACCTGTGGGAGGTGCTGAAGAGGTTCGGGTTTGGGGAGGGGTTTGTCAGGTGGGTTAGGCTGTTGTATGAGGTCCCGATGGCGAGTGTGGCCACAAATAGGAGGAGGTCCGTGTACTTTCGGTTGCACCGAGGGACGAGACAGGGGTGTCTGGGGGGCCCTGCATAGGCTTAATTTTACAAGGCTGGTGGAGCAAATGGATGGAGGAGTTCAAGAGGTGGGACGCGTTGCCGATGTCCTTGGCGGGTAGGGTGCAGTCAATTAATATGACGGTGCTCCCAAGGTTTTTGTTCCTGTTCCAGTGCCTCCCCGTGTTCATCCCGAAGGCTTTTTTCAGGTGGGTTAAAAGGAGTATAATGGGGTTTGTGTGGGCGCGAGGGACTCTGAGGGTGAGAAGGATGTTCCTGGAGCGGAGTAGAGATAGGGGGGGGACTGGCGCTGCCCAACCTCCGTGGATACTACTGTGCCGCCAATGCGACGATGGTGCGCAAGTGGGTGATGGAGGGGGAGGGGGCTGCATGGAAGAGGCTGGAGACGGCGTCTTGTGTGGATACGAGTCTGGGGGCGCCGGCAATGGCGCCGCTGCCGCTCCCTCCAAGGAGGTATACCACGAGCCCGGTGGTGGTGGCTGCCCTCAAAATTTGGGGGCAGTGGAGGCGGCACAGGGGGGAAGTGGGGGCCTAGGCGGGGACCCCATTACAGGGGAACTACCGGTTTGCCCCAGGAAGAACAGGTGGAGGGTTTGCGGGGTGGCACAGGGCGGGATACGAAAGTTGGGGGACATGTTTGTGGACGGGTAGTTCGCGAGCCTGGGTGAGCTGGAGGAGAAGTACGGGCTCCCCCCGGGGAACACCTTCAGGTACTTACAGGTAAGGGCGTTTGCCAGACGGCAGGTGGTGGAATTCCCACGGCTACGGCCACACACAGTACAGGACAGGGCGCTCTCGGGGGGTTGGGGGGAGATCTCGGAAACTTACCAGGTGATGCAGGAGAAGGAGGAGGCCTCGGTGGTGGAGGTAAAAGGTAAGTGGGAGGAGGAGTTGGGAGAAGAAATTGAGGAAGGGACATGGGCAGATGCCCTGGGGAGGATGAACTCTTCCTCATCGTGCGCGAGGCTCAGCCTCATACAGTTTAAGGTGCTGCACAGGGCACACATGACCGGGACAAGGATGAGTCGGTTTTTTGGGGGTGAGGATAGGTGTGCTAGGTGCTCAGGGAGCCCAGTAAATCACACCCATATGTTCTGGGCATGCCCAGCGCTGGAGGAATTTTGGAAGGGCGTAGCGAGGACGGTGTCGAGGGTGGTCGGATCCAGCGTCAAGCCGGGCTGGGGACTCGCAATATTTGGGGTGGCAGAGGAGCCAGGACTGCAGGAGGCGAAAGAGGCCGGAATTCTGGCCTTTGCGTCCCTGGTAGCCCAGTGAAGGATTCTTCTTCAGTGGAAGGATGCGAGGCCCCCAAGCGTGGAATCCAGGATCAGTGATATGGCAGGGTTCATTAAAGTGGAGAGGGTGAAATTCGCCTTTAGAGGGTCGGTACAAGGGTTCTTTAGGCGGTGGCAACCGTTCTTAGACTTCCTGGCAGAACGCTAGACATTGGTCAATGGCAGCAGCAGCTCGGGGCGGGGGGGGGGGGGGGTCACTTTATTATTTTTTGTTTTTGTTATTTACACTGGAGGGTCTGAGGGGGTGTATATACTTGTTGTATCAAGTCGGGGTGTTAATGTTAATTTATTATGTATGTACAGGGCGGGAGGGGGGTATGGAGGGTTATTTTTCTGGACTGTGTTTTGAACTTAACCCTGTTGGGTTCCTTTTTCATTTTGTTATTGATATTTTATGAAAACCTTTAATAAAAATTATTTTAAAAAAAATAAAAAATAAGTCCACCGGAATTCATCTGGACCAGGTGCCTCCCCCAACTGCATGGAGTTGATGCTCTCCATTACTTCCCCCAGTTCTACTGGTGCTTCCAGTCCTTGCTTCTTTTCCTCCCCCACAGCTGGTGGGCGGGATTCTCTGGTCCTGAGGCTAAGTGTTGACGCCGTCGCGTTTCCCGACGGCGTCAACATGGCCTCAGGATCAGCAATTCTGGCCCCCACAGGGGGCCAGCACGGCACTGGAGCAGCCCACACCGCTCCAGCTGCTGATCCTGGCGATAACTGGGCGCCGCGGGGTCCACGCATGTGTAGTGGCACCGGCACCAACGCGCGCATGCGCAGTGGCTCCCTTCTCCGCGCTGGCCCCGACGCAACATGGCGTGGGGCTACAAGGGCCGGCGCAGAAGAAAGGAGGCCCACGAGAGGCCGGCCTGCCGATTGGTCGGCCCCGATCGCGGGCCAGGCCACAGCAGAGGCCCCCCCCCCGGGTCGGACCACCCCCCTCCCCACTGGCCGCCCCCCGATCCCTTCCACGCCGAGATCCCGCCTGCTAAGAGCAGGTTAGAACGGCGCCAGCGGGACTCTGGTTTTCTTTTTCGGCCGCTCGGCCCATCCAGGAGGGCCCTTGTAAAGCGGCCCCCGGCCGGTGCTCTGCGGAGAATCACGTCGGGGTGGCGTGGCGCAATTTGCGCCAGCCGTGGCGATTCTCCAGCCTGGCCCCGTGGGGGCTGAGAGAATCCCGCCCAGTATGTCCAGCTTGTTGAGAAATCGTCTCATCTTCAAGGGACTCAGAGGTGTACAGCTCCCGATAAATGGCTGCTAAGGCCTCATTGATCTTACCTGGTGTTGTGACTAGATTACCATTCCTGTCCTTGGCCTGTTCTATCTCCCTTGTGGCTGCCTGCTTTCTCAGCTGCTGAGCTAGCAGGCAGCTGACCTTGTCTCCATGTTCATAAAAGATCCCCTTTGTCAGGTAGAGTTGGTGCACTGTCGGCTCCTAGGTCTCCAGTCTCCACTCGGTTCTTTCCAGCTGCTCTTTGAAGGGGGTCAACGCAATTTCTATGGTCGACCTCGTGGCCAACATGAGGTCCTCCTTAATGAAGTCCATGTGTTTTTGGAGCTTTCATGAACGGAGCTGCAATCACTGCTATGTCAGTGGGTGGGTTGACATTCGCGTTTGCCATTCCACTCTGTCCACCCTTGTCCTCCTCCACTTTGCCCTGCGTGTCTGAGGTCTGGATCTTCCTCTCCTGACTTTTTCTCTTGCTATTTTTCCGGCTCTGTGGCTGATTTAGAAGGCATTTCCTCAGGTGGTTGTGGTTTTGGGTGAGGGTTTTGTTCTGTTGCTTTGGTGTCTGATTTGTGGGTTAAAAGAGCCTAAATTGAAGTTCCCCAAGGAGAGCCACTTTCATGCAACTGTTCAGCACATCACCACCCGAGTGTCTAGAATCTTGATGCGTGCGTGGGCACAGCCAATCGGGTGCACATGTGCATGTGCAGAAGGAGTTTTTAAAAATCAAAATCCATATTTTTGCAAGCCTTTTAGTGAGATACGTAATATCTTCGCAGGACAAAAGAGACTGTGTGCCACATGGAATTCAAGTCCCCAACTGAATTGGTTTATTCTGATGTGACTTGTATACATACATACACAAATGGCCACAAAAGGGTCCTTTTGCCCGCCTGCCTACTTAATGAAAAAGTTACACCACGTACAAAATTCCATACAACTTGTATACATTTTTTGTCTCTTTACAAATCTAACTTAATCACGGGTTTCCTATTCCTACGAGGATGCCTCCTTTCTTGATCCACTCTTTCATAACTTTGAGAAGGACCTTGATTCATTTTGGACCAATGCTGAGGAGAAGGTTTCCCCAGCAAAGACTGATTTTGATCTTGACCTTCAATTGAATTTTCCACTTCATCAGACAAGTCCCAATTGTCCATATAATCTGACTCATTTGATTCTTCTCAACTTTCATCTTCTTGGTTAACTTCTGAAGGTAAAACATCCAAACCTAACCTTTCCAGTACCAAACATCTTGACCAAGTATGTGTGAGGACCACATAGTACCGCAACCCTTCCTTGTAGCCAATTCAACCAGTTATGAGGTTGATCTTTCACTTTGACATTCTGATTCAACTTCAGACTTCTTTTTCTCACTCTACCCCTATCAGGGCTCTCTTTCTGCCTGATTTGTTTGTCTTCTTCTGACTGTGTGAATTGCAGCTTCAGCAATAAAAACCTCATTGTGGGCTGTCTTCTCAGAAACAATTCAGCTGGCGTTCTGCCGGTAGTAGTGAGGTCTGTTATGGTAAATAAACAAAATAATTTGCCAGTTCGTGATTCAATGACAAGACATTTCTCCCAATTTGTATCTCATATTTACTTAACAAGAGCATGCTTAACAATTTGCATTGTGCACTCTGCTGCTTTGTTTGAAGCAGGAACTAGTTTTGCTCTGTTCAGCTTCATGACGTTTGAAAATTCTTCAGAACAAGTCTGAACTCCATTTCTGGACACAATTTCCTCTGGGAAGCCACGAGCAGCAAACAAACTATGAAAAATACCCGGAATCATGCTAGTTGTTGTTTGATTCATAAGGAACCCTGCAACCCACATTGCAGGCATTTTATTGGTGAAGGCAGGGCTGAGGGGAGGAGGTAGCCATTTTGGGTGGGCTTGGACAAGAAAGGAAATGGGGCAGAGATAGTTTTGTGATGCATTGGGATGGGAGATTCAAATATTGAGGGGTGCTGTGGCGGGGTGGGGGGTGGGGGCGGTGGGGGGGGGTCAGAAACCACCAGTGAGGATAGTGACCTGGAATGGGCCGGTGAGGCGATCTAGGTGTTTGCACATTTGAAAAGTTTGAAGGCGGAGGTAGTGTTTCTTCAGGAGACACACTTGCAGGTTAAAGGCGAGGTGAGGTTGAGAAAGGGGTGGGTGGGTCAGATATTTCATTCGGGAATCAATTCTAAGTCCAGAGGGCGATCCTATTTAGTACAAGGGTGTCATTTGTGATGGCCAGGGAGGTGCTCAACCTGGATTGTTGGTTTGTGATGGTCAGCATGGTGTTAGTTGCGGGGGGTGAGGGGTGGGGTGGGGGGGTGGGAGGGGTGGGGGGGGTTTGCACCGATAGGGCTAATAAACATTTATGGGATAATGTGGAGTTTGTTAAGCGGATGATGGCAGGCATCCGGATCTGGGCTCACATAAATTAATAATGGGGGGTAATTTCAACTTGTGTGTTAGACCTCCGGTTAGACCCGTCGAGCCAAGGACACTTGTTTAGGTCGGGAGTGGTGAAGGAAACAGGGGTGTTTATGTACATGAATGGCGGGGGGGGAGGGTTGGATCCATGGGGTTCAGGCACCTGGGAGGGAGGGCGTTTTCCTTCTTCTCCCACGTGCATCGGTTGTACTCTCATATAGAATTTTTCATGGTGGGGAATTCAATTCTCCCGGGGATAACCGGGATGGGATATGGGGCAATCATGGTTTTGAATCACGTGCCGTATTTTATGGATGTGAGGCTTGGTGTGGGCCAGGCACAGGGACTCTCATGGTGGATGGACTCAGCCCTACTGGTGGACAAAAGGTTTTGTGTAGGCAGGCAGCTAGTGCAGGGTTCTCCCTGAGCTAGCCGTGCTTCTTCAGCCATCCGTGCACCCGCAATGGCAGCAGAAGCCAGGTAGATAGCGAGCATTCCTGGCTGTACTCCGAAATTCATTTTCTGCAGGGAGTGGGGTTAGACAGAGATGTTACCAAAATGAGTATTCCCGAGACTATCTTAAGCCTCCAGGTTACATGGTCACCTTGAGTTATACTGCTGCGCCACCCTCAACATGTTCCCCCCAGCCCTCACCCAGCCCCTTTGTTATGTTGTCGTACGCACTGCACCCCTGTCTGCATCAGTGAGTGACACCCAGCCTGTGATGCGGGGATCCACTATCCTCATCACCTGTCCCTGTCAGCAGGGCTACAGGCCACATCCCGTGTCAATGATAGGCTCTGCGGCCTCTGACCTGTTTACCTCAGTGGGGTCTACTGTGGGTCTCCTCACTGAATGGGCCATGTGTTGTCATGTGAGAGTACCTTCAAGAAATGGGTGTTTTATAAATGGGTGTGTATATAAATATATATAGTGAGAGTATCTTTAAGAAATGGGTGTTTACTACTGCAGTGATGTCAGAGTGGGTGGAGCTGGGCTGTCTGTCAGCTTTTTACTTTTATTTTAGGCTGTTTGCTGCAGGGTGTGTTTTTGGTTTCGTTTTCAGTGTTGGAGCAGAAGCCAGACAGAGCAGGTGTACTGTTGATCTCTCTGCCATGAAAAGACTATCTCTTGATCATTTGGTGAATTCAGAATTATGAATTGTGAATGTAAACGTAATGTGCTTCTGTTAAAAGGTGTTTCTTTTGTCTTTTGGCTGTTGTTTGGGAAGTTATTAAGGATTACTTAGTGTTGTATTCTTTGGGGCTTGTATTTGAATTGATGGTTGCTACGATGTTCACTGTATGTTTTAAAAAGGTTAACTTGAGTTCATAGAATAAACATTGTTTTGTTTTAAAAAATACTTCTCCATTTCTGCTGTACCACACCTGTAGAGTGGGCTGTGTGCCCACTCTGTGCGGAGTCTGCACATCCTCCCTGTGTGTGTGTGGGTTTCCTCCGGGTGCTCCGGATTCCTCCCACAGTCCCAAAAAACATGCTTGTTAGGTGAATTGGGCATTCTGAATTCTCCCTCTGTGTACCCGAACGGACGCCGGAGTGTGGCAACTAGGGGATTTTCACAGTAACGTCATTGCAGTTTTAATGTAATGTAATGTTAAGTGTGTGTACCAACCATTCCACAAGCCATCTGCACGTCTGCCTTACATTTGGAGCCGAATGGCCTCCTTCTGCACTGTAAATCCTATGATACCACAATCTATTAAAAGTTGTGGGTCAGGTGAACTCCATGATACACTTTGGGGTTCTCTATACCCTGGCCCATAACAGTGTTATCCTGCCAGCAGGGTGGTACCTGGTTCTGCAGTGGAGAGGGTCACCGTGTGCCACCAATTGCCTCCATCCTTAGAGACCTGTGTGTGGGCAGGTCCTACAAATGGGAGTGAGTAAAGGGAGTCTGTGTCTGCTGGGAACTTAGCTGAAGTGTAATGTGGGTCCTCGGTGTGACAACCTGGAAGGGGGGGCAGGATGGATGGGAGCAGGGGCGCAGTGGACAGGCAGAGCTCGGAGACAGCTCGTGGTCCTGAGGAGTGGGCTAGCTGATAGTGTCACTGGTGAGGCCTTTGCCCTGAGAAGGGCAGTGTGCCAGGGTGTGTGCCAAAGGCCACGGTGCATGTGTCCTTTGCTGGGGTGTTCTCTGCTATTCCCCTGCTTCTCCTGCAGTGGGGCTGCACTTCTGATGAGTTCCAGCACCTCGTGTGCTGGTGATTGAACTTGGCAACGCCCATCCTGTTGATAATTCTGCCGGGATCTGAGGTTTCCTGAGTGGCGGCCTTGGTGGGTTCCCAGGTGAGCAGTGAGCAGTCAGCAGTGTGAACACCAGGAAGCTGTAAGTAGCACCAAACAGACTCACGTAAATCCACATACTGTAGCAATGGCGGTCTGATCCAGGCCATCCCGATACCGAGGGGGACATCCCGAGTCCATGCACGGCACCAAATCGTTCCTTGCTACTCCCCCCTGGGCAGCCACTTCCAGAAAGCCCAGCAAATTTTGGAGAGTTTTTAAGAGTTCTCTTACCTTCTCGCTCCCCCTCAACAGCAATGGCGCTCAGGCCCTGTTTGTCAATACTTGCACCAATTCATGCCCGCGTGACCTCTGTCTAAGAGGGGCGGAGCATCGTGGAGAGGTGGAGCATGAAGTGTCCAACTGGCTAATGACATTTAAATCCATGCAATTTATGATTTTGCTGGGGCACAAACCTCAATAGCACCGCCAGCGAGGGAGACATTTTTCCCATTTCGTACACTTCTCGCTGCCTGTGCCGCACAGCAGAGCTCAGCCCAATATCTCCTAATATGGCTTGGTGTCATATTTTGTTTTATAAGCACCCAGCTGGTGCCAGGTCCCTGAGGGAGACTGTCTTGGCGGCCGTCGGGGTACGCCACGTAGGCGTACTGCGGGTTTGCATGGAGTAGCTGTAATCTCTCGACCAACAGGTCCGCCTTGTGGAGCCACACGTGCTTGCGGAGAACGGGTCCTGGAGCTGCCAGCCACGTTGGGAGCAAAACCCCGGAGGTGGACTTCCTAGGGAAGGCAAGGAGGTGTTCATGGGGGGTTTCATTAGTCGCAGTGCAAAGTAGTGATCGGATGGAGTGGAGGGCGTCGGGGAGGACCTCTTGCCAGCGGGAGACTGGGAGATTTTTAGACCGCAGGACCAACAGGACGGCCTTCCAGACAATCCCATTCTCCCTCTCCACTTGCCCGTTTCCCCGGGGGTTGTAGCTGGTCGTCCTGTTCGAGGCAATGCCCTTTCTGAGCAGGAATTGACGCAGCTCATCACTCATAAAGGAGGACCCCCAGTCGCTGTGGACTTAAGCGGGGAAACCAAACAGAGTGAAGATGCTATTGAGGGCTTTGACGACTGTGGCAGATGTCATATCGGGGCATGGGATGGCGAAGGGGAATCTGGAGTATTCGTCGACCACGTTAAGGAAGTACGTGTTTCGGTCGGAGGAGGGGAGGGGCCCTTTGGGATCCATGCTGAGCCGTTCAAAGGGACTGGAGGCCTTCACCAGGTGCGCTCGGTCTGGCCGGTAGAAGTGCGGTTTGCACTCTGCGCAGACCTGGCAGTCTTTGGGACCGCCCTAACCTCCGCAATGGAGTGTGGGCCTTTATGAAGTGAAAGAACTGGGTGACCCCTGGGTGACAGAGACCATCGTGTAGAGCCCGGAGTCGGTCCACTTGTGCACTGGCACATGTACCTCGGGATAGGGCATCTGGGGCTCATTGAGCTTACCGGGGCGATACAAAACCTCAAGATTTTAACATTTTTGATCTTGCCCCGCTGTGTGTTATTGAACATGAAGGCAACCGACCGTTGGTCAGTGAGGAGAGTGAATCTCCTGCCGGCCAGGTAATGCCTCCAATGCCGCACAGCTTCAACGATGGCTTGGGCCTCCTTTTCGACGGAGGAGTGCCGAATTTCGGAGGCATGGAGGGTGCGGGAAAAGAATGCCAAGGGTCTGCCTGCCTGGTTGAGGGTGGCGGCCAGAGCGACGTCTGATGCATCGCTCTCGAGTTGAAAGGGGAAGGTCTCGTCGACTGCGTGCATCGCGGCCTTGGCGATGTCAGCGTTGATACGGTTGAAGGCCTGGTGAGCCTCAGCCGTCAGGGGGAAACCTGTGGAGTGAATGAGTGGGTGGGCCTTGTCCGCATAGTTAGGGACCCACTGGGCATAGTATGAGAAGAACTCCAGGCATTGTTTGAGGGCCTTGGGGCAGTGGGGGAGGGGGAGTTCCATGAGGGGGCGCATGCAGTCGGGATCGGGCCCTAGAACTCCATTTTGCACCACATAGCCAAGGATGGCTAAGCAGTTGGTGCTGAACACGCACTTCTCCTTGTTCGGTTCAAGAGTTTGGCGATGTGGAGAAATTTGAAAAGGTTAGCGTCATGGTCCTGCTGGTCGTGGCCGCAGATGATGACGTTATCCAGGTACAGGAACGTAGCCCGCAATCCGTATCGGTCAACCATTCGGTCCATCTCCCGTTGGAAGACTGAGACCCCATTAGTGAAGCCGAAGCGAACTCTAAGGAAGTGGTAAAGGCGGCCGTCTGCTTTGAAGGCAGTGTCTGGGCGGTCTGCCTTACGGATGGGGAGCTGGTGGTAGGCGGACTTCAGGTCCACTGTAGAGAAGACCCTGTACTGTGCAATCTGATTGACCATATCAGATATGTGTGGGAGGGGGTACGCGTCGAGCTGCGTGTACCGATTGATGGTCTGACTGTAGTCAACGACCATCCTGTGTTTCTCCCCGGTTTTCACCACTACCACTTGGGCTCTCCAGGGGCTGTTGCTGGTCTCAATGATGCCTTCCCGCAGTAGCCGTTGGACCTCTGACCTGATGAAGGTCCTGTCCTGGGCACTGTACCGTCTGCTCCTAGTAGCGAGGGGTTTGCAATCCGGGGTGAGGTTTGCAAACAGGGAAGGTGGGTCGACCTTAAGGGTCGTGAGGCCGCATACAGTATGGGGTGGTAGGAGCCCGCCGAATTTCAGAGTTAGACTTTGGAGGTTGAACTGGAAATCCAGGCCGAGTAGCAAGGCAGCGCAGAGGTTAGGGAGGACGTAGAGCCGGAAGTTGCTGAACTCTATGCCCTGGACGGTGGGGGTGGCGATGCAGTACCCCCGGATCTCCACGGAGTTGGATCCAGAGGCCAGGAAGATTCGTTGGGTAATGGGGTGCACCGTGAGGGAGCAGCGCCTTATCGTATCGGGGTGGATGAAGCTCTCCGTACTCCCAGAGTCAAGAAGGCAAGGTGTCTTGTGGCCATCGACTTTCACCGTCGCAGTTGCGAGGTTGTGTGGCCGGGACTGGTCGAGCGTGATGTAGGTGAGCTGCGGCTGGTGTTGGTGGGCCCCGGGCTGGTCGGCGGCGGTTGTGGGCGATGAGCGGCCCGATGAGATGCCCGATGAGCAGGGGTCCTGAGGCGCCGCCTAAAATGGTGCCGAAGATAGCGGCGCCCACGGGCCGCACGAGGTCTGATGGGGGGGAAGATGGCGGCGCCGACGGGCCACACGTGTTCTGATGCGAGGAAGATGGCAGTGCCCACGGGTCGCCCGTGAGGGGTGCAGGAACAATGGGCCTGGTTACAGCGGTGATCGACCGGGCCTGGCACACCGCAGCAAAGTGTCCCTTCTTCCCACAGGTCTTGTAGATTGCGCTCCGTGCCATGCAGCGCTGCCGGGGGTGCTTTGTCTGCCCGCAGAAATAGCATTTGGGCCCCCCGGGGTTGGTTGGCTGCCGCGCGGCGCAGGCTTGGGGTTGGCTGGGGGCGGTCGCTGGCGGCGTCCATGATATCCAGGGGGTGCCGTGCGATCGGGGCCGTAAAGCTTGTACATTACGGGAGGCTACTGTTAGTGAGGTTGCGAGTTTCTTGATCGCCGAGGTCATGCGTACCCCCTTCTAAGAGGCGCTGGCGGATGTACGCCAACCCTATGCCCATAACGAAAGCGTCCCTGATTAGGAGTTTGGAATGTTCAGCGGCCGAAACTGCCTGGCAATCGCAGTTCCTCGCCAGGACGTGCAGGGCACGCCAGAAATCTTCCAATGACTCACCGGGGAGTTGTTGCCACGTGGACAGAAGGTGCCTGGCGTAGAGTTTGTTGATCAGCCGGTGTAGTTCTCTTTCAGAAGCGCCATGGCCTCAGCGTAGTTGGCCGCGTCCTGGATAAGGGGAAAAATATCAGAGCTCAACCGTGTGTACAGGATCTGGACTTTCTGTGTTTCTGAGGGTTGTTCCATCGCTGATCCGATGTAGGCTTCAAAGCAAGCTAGCCAGTGGTTGAAGGCTGACGTGGCGTTGTCTGCTTGAGGGTGCAACTGCAGGCGATTTGGCTTGATGCGTAGGTCCATCTCTGTAAAATCTCTGCTTAATAAATTGATGCATTATCAATTACGACGAGACGAGAGTAGAGAATAATCGAGGCTTTATTAAGCAGAGTTGTGTTGCCTCCTACAGCTGCTGCCGAAATGGCTGCAGCTCGGTGAGCACACACATTTATACTCTGCCTACTGGGCAGAGCCAGCAGGCAGGGATCTATAGGAGCCTTACTGTATTACTTCTCATATACGTCATATATACAAACAGTGGTGACTACCATACAAGACCAACTTTAGGGAAAAATAATGCCATACTTGCATTTTCTGTCCTTCTTCTTCTTTCATGGTATGCAGCTGGTTTGACAGCTGACTGATGGTTTTCTGTCAAGAATAGCTTCTTGCTGTTATAAAAGCAGGCAGCAAACATGGCTGTCGTACCATATGACCTGTTACAAGTCCAAAGCCCTTTTCCAAATAAGGTCAGTGGCTCGGTCGACTATTCATCTTGTGTGATTACTTTCACACCTTGAGCTTGAGACAACTAGTGTCCGTGTATCTGAATGACCCATTTTCAATTTGAAATGACCCTTTTGAGTTAGTTCCAGGAAAAGGCATTGAGTCAATATCAGTCTGGAAAGTTCCTCTAGTTCCCTCTGGAGACACGGGAGTGTTTCAATCCACATGAGAAGTTAGGTGAGCCTCTGGCAGCCATGTTTTGTAACCTATTGTGGCTTTTCACAATAGGTTGACTCGAAGTCCATAATATACTGGAACATTAAGAAGTCTTACAACACCAGGTTAAACTCCAACAGATTTGTTTCGAATCACTAGCTTTCGGAGTGCACCTCCTTCCTCAGGTGAATCACCTGAGGATGGAGCTGCGCTCCGAAAGCCAGTGATCCGAAACAAACCTGTTGGGCTTTAACCTGGTGTTGTAAGACTTTTTACTGTGCCCACCCCAGTCCAACGCCGGCATCTCCACATCATACTGGAACATGACAGCAAAGAGTTTTAAAACCGCAAAAAAGGATTTCCATGCATAACTCCAGTGTTTTAAAAAATTTTGTCAGTGCCTTTTCTATGTGTGAAAATGCTTCCTCGATAGGTGTTGGCCGAATGCGGCTTCTCTTACAAAATGAGGGTGTGAAAAGTAGTCATTACGTCAGCCTGACCCCAACATGCAAAGCTGAGAAGGGAAGGGAACAGGAGGAATACAAAGCGAAAAGCAGAATACAGCAGTTGGTTGCTGGGATCGACTGCATTTAGTGTAAGGCCATAGATCCCTTGGAATGATTGAAATCCTACAAGAATATTGTGGAGATATTTGCACTTCGGAGAGCAGACTTATTGCCGACGGTTGATTTCAGCAAACTGGCTACTCATGCTTCATATTCTACAAACTGCAAGAGAACAGAAACTGGAAGGACCGTCATTAAAAGGAGCTTGGTGCCAACAGTTTAGATAAACTGCCAAATAGACAGCATGACGCCTCTGATTTGCATGTACAGAAAACACAACTCCTGCACTAGGGAGAATAGCTAGCATCTGTGCCAGAAAAGCTTAAAGGCCATTTAACTCTTCACCTGTTCATGTTTTTTAGCATCAATTTTTTTCCCATTTTAATTTCAGGGGTTGGTTAGCAATAGTAAAAAGAGCATTTAGAACAGGATTTTCAGTTTGAGAGAAAAAATTGGCTGGATTCTACGTCGGCAGGATCCTCCGTTTTGCCGGCAGCGCACTTACACCCACGGATTTCCCAACGGCGAGGGGGTGCCCACAATGGGGGGGGGGGGGGGGGGGGGGGGGTGAGAATCCCACCCAATATCTTCCTCAACAGTCATTGTCAGCTTTTCAATTTGGTGCATAAATCCTGTTCACCAAGACGATGGTTTAGACACAAGTACCGGTCAAAAGTAGAATTACAATGCTTCCACTAGTGATTTCCTGATCATGAAGCAAGTCATGTAGTTGCTCATTTTATATCGAGACAACATTCAAAATGATTCCAACTAGCATTCATGATGCTAAATTGGAAAAGATTAAATTGTAGCTTCTCATTTTACTCTTCGGTAAGCACCCTGTTTTGACCATGACATTATGAATCTACTTTCATAAAATGACTTCACTTTCCATTAACATTGGACGAGACTGAGACTTCCGGGTGCGGCTTTGCGGAGCTGAGCCGCACGATTCGGCAGCTCCCGCTACCACGGACATTCGGGCTCGCTAGAAGAGCCCCAACGGAACTTTTTTTGATACTAACCCGTGGGGAAGGTAAGAGGGAGGTCCCCCTCCAACTTTTATGAAACGGACTCGAAGCGGGGAAAAAAGACAAAATGGCGGCGGCCAGAGACAAAGTGGAGCTGCAGGAGTTTATCAAGCACTGCTTCGAGGAGCAGCGCGAGGAGATGCGTAAGGAAATGCTGGCGCCTATGCTTTCGGCAATCGAAGGACTAGGGATCACCCAGAAGGCCCACGAGGTTCAGATCCAGGAGGTACAAAAAAGAGTTGGTCAGAACGAGGACGAGATCTCGGGCCTGGTGGTGAGAGTGGAGCAGAACGAGGCGCTACACAGGAGGTGGGTGGGAAGACTCGAAGACCTGGAGAACAGGTCGAGGAGAAAGAATCTGCGGATCCTGGGTCTCTCTGAAGGAGCGGAGGGGGCCGATGCCGGGGCATACGCGAGCACGATGCTCGGGGCGATGATGGGCAAGGAGGCCCCTTCGAGGCCGCTGGAGTTGGACGGGGCACACCGGGTGCTGGCGTGGAGGCCCCGGGCAAATGAGCCGCCAAGGGCGATGGTGGTGAGGTTCCACCGGTTCACGGACAGAGAGTGGGTCCTGAAATGGGCCAAGAAGGAGCGGAGCAGTAAGTGGGACAATGCAGAGATCCGAATATACCCGGACTGGAGCACGGAGGTTGCAAAGCGGAGAGCGGGTTTCAACCGGGCCAACGCGGTGTTGCACCGGAAAGAAGTGAAATTCGGAATGCTGCAGCCAGCGCGACTGTGGGTCACATACAAGGGCCAACACTACTACTTTGAAACGCCTGAAGAGGCGTGGACATTTATACAAACCGAAAAGTTGGACTCTAACTGAGGGTTTGTGAGGGTGGGGGGGATATTTGAGGTTTGATGTGTGATGGTTGTTGTATACAGGGGGTCAATCACAATCACGCGCAGGAAATGTTACATGGGCTGGGGGAGAGAAACAAGGCCGCGACAGGAGCTGCGCCAGAGGGGGCGGAGCGGGCTTTGGAAAGCGCGGGGTTTCTTGTTTTTCCCGCGCGTGGGAAGAAAGGTGGGAGGGGGAACTCCCACACGGGGAGGTCAATGGGATAGCGGGGGTAGCCGGGGTCAGCAGGTGTCAGCTGACTTACGGGAGTGACATGGGGGAGCAAAAAAGCTAGACAGGGGTCTAGCGGAGGGGAGGGAAGGGGGGGGGGGGGGAAAGGGTTGCTGCTGCACTGGCCGAAAGGGAATGGGACATAGAAGAGGTGGTCGGGACGGGGGTCGCCCGTCTGGGGGACTGGAGGGTGAGGGAGGTGTGGACACGGGACTGGCCCAGAAAAGGAGATGGCTAGTCGGCAGGGGGCGGGGAGGGAGAGAGCCCCTCCAATCCGGCTGATAACGTGGAACGTGAGGGGCCTGAATGGGCCGGTGAAGAGGGCTCGAGTGTTCGCGCACATAAAGGGACTGAAGGCAGACGTGGTCATGCTCCAAGAGACACACCTGAAGGTGGCGGACCAGGTCAGGTTAAGAAAGGGATGGGTAGGACAGATATTCCACTCGGGACTGGACGCGAAGAATAGAGGGGTGGCAATATTGGTGGGAAAACGGGTGTTATTTGAGGCCAAGACTATTGTAGTGGACAATGGAGGGCGATATGTAATGATGAGTGGTAGGTTGCAAGGGACACGTGTAGTGTTGGTAAACGTATACGCCCCGAACTGGGATGATGCAGGATTCATGAAGCGCATGTTGGGGCGCATTCCGGACCTGGAGGTAGGAGGTCTGATAATGGGAGGGGACTTCAATACAGTGTTGGATCCAGCACTGGACCGCTCCAAATCAAGGACTGGAAAGAGGCAGGCGGCGGCCAAGGTGCTCAGGGGGTTTATGGATCAGATGGGGGGAGTGGACCCATGGCGGTTTGCAAGGCCGCAGGCCAGGGAATTTTCTTTCTTCTCCCATGAACACAAAGCCTACTCCCGGATAGATTTTTTTGTTCTGGGCAGGGCGCTCATCCCGAGGGTGGAGGGGACGGAGTACTTGGCCATAGCCGTTTCGGACTATGCCCCGCACTGGGTGGAACTGGCGCTGGGAGAGGAGAGGGACCAACGCCCGCAGTGGCGGCTGGATGTGGGACTGCTGGCGGACGAGATGGTGTGTGGGAAGGTGAGGGGGTGTATCGAAAGATACTTAGAGGCCAATGACAATGGGGAGGTGCGGGTGGGGGTGGTATGGGAGGCGTTGAAGGCGGTGATCAGGGGAGAGCTAATCTCCATTAGGGCTCATAGGGAGAAGACAGACGGCATGGAACGGGAGAGATTAGTGGGGGAGATTTTGAGAGTGGACAGGAGATACGCAGAGGCCCTGGAGGAAAGATTACTTGGGGAAAGACGACAGCTCCAGACGGAGTTTGACCTGTTGACCACAGGGAAAGCGGAGGCACAGTGGAGGAAAGCGCAGGGGGCGATCTACAAGCATGGGGAAAAGGCTAGTCGGATGTTGGCACACCAGCTCCGTAAGAGGATGGCAACGAGGGAAATAGGGGGAGTCAAGGATGGAAGGGGAGCCACGGTTCGGAGTGCAACGAAAATAAACGAGGTATTTAAGGCCTTCTATGAAGAGCTGTACAGATCCCAGCCCCCAGCGGGGGAAGAGGGGATGAGACGATTCCTAGACCAACTGAGATTCCCAAGGGTGGAAGAGCAGGAGGTGGCTGGCTTGGGGCACCAATTGGGTTGGAGGAGCTGAGCAAGGGTTTGGGGAGTATGCAGGCGGGGAAGGCCCCGGGACCGGACGGGTTCCCGGTGGAGTTCTACAGGATGTATGCAGACCTGTTGGCCCCGTTACAAGTGAGGACCTTTAACGAGTCAAGAGAGGAGGGGACCCTGCCCCCGACAATGTCGGAAGCGACAATTTCTTTGATCTTAAAGCGGGACAAGGACCCACTGCAATGTGGATCTTACAGGCCGATCTCGCTCCACAATGTGGATGCAAAGTTGCTGGCAAAAGTGCTGGCCACGAGGATCGAGGACTGTGTTCCGGGGGTGATCCATGAAGACCAGACGGGATTTGTAAAGGGCAGGCAATTAAACACAAACGTGCGGTGGCTTTTAAACGTGATGATGACGCGGAGAAGGCCTTTGACCGAGTAGAGTGGGAGTACCTCTGGGAGGCGCTGCGTAGGTTTGGGTTCGGGGGAGGGTTTATTAGTTGGGTTAAGCTCCTTTACAGAGCCCCGGTGGCGAGTGTAGTGACGAACCGGCGGAGGTCGGAGTGCTTTCGACTGTACCGAGGGACGAGACAGGGGTGCCCCCTGTCCCCCCTCCTGTTCGCATTGGCGATCGAACCATTGGCCATGTCATTGAGGGAGTCTAATAAATGGAGGGGGGTGGCCCGAGGGGGAGAAGAGCATCGGGTGTCGCTATATGCGGATGACCTGTTGCTGTACGTGGCGGACCCAGTGAAGGGGATGGTGGAGGTCATGCAGACTCTGAGGGAGTTTGGGGAGTTTTCGGGCTATAAGCTCAATGTAGGGAAGAGTGAGCTCTTCGTATTACAGGCAGGGGACCAAGAAAGAGGGATAGGGGACCTACCGCTGAGAAGGGCGGAGGGGAGCTTTCGGTATCTGGGGATCCAGATAGCCAGGAGTTGGGGGGCCCTACATAAACTGAACCTGACGAGATTGATGGAGCAAGTGGAGGGGGACTTCAAAAGATGGGACATGTTACCGCTCTCACTGGCGGGTAGAGTGCAGACGGTCAAAATGGTGGTCCTCCCGAGGTTTCTGTTTGTGTTTCAGTGCCTCCCCATCGTGATCACCAAGGCCTTTTTTAAGAGAGTAGGTAGGAGTATTATGGGGTTTGTGTGGGCGAATAAGACCCCGAGGGTAAGGAGAGGGTTCCTGGAACGCAGTAGGGACCGAGGAGGGTTGGCGCTGCCAAATCTAGGGAGCTACTACTGGGCAGCAAATGTGTCGATGATCCGCAAGTGGGTTATGGAGGGATGGAAGAGGATGGAGATGGCGTCCTGTAAAGGAACGAGCCTGGGGGCATTGGTGACGGCACCGCTGCCGCTCTCGCCGACAAAGTATACCACGAGCCAGGTGGTGGCGGCAACGTTTCGGATCTGGGGCCAGTGGAGACGGCGCCGGGGCACAATGGGAGCATCGGTATGGTCCCCGATCAGAGGCAACCACCGGTTTGTTTCGGGGAAGATGGACGGGGGGTTCCAGAGCTGGCATCAGGCGGGGATTAGAAGAATGGGGGACCTGTTCATTGACGGGAGGTTTGCGAGCTTAGGGTCACTAGAGGAGAAGTTCGAGTTACCCCCGGGAAATGCCTTTAGATATATGCAGGTGAGGGCTTTTGTGAGGAGACAGGTGAGGGAATTCCCGTTGCTCCCGGCACAAGAAATTCAAGACAGGGTGATCTCGGGTGCATGTGTCGGGGAGGGCAAGGTGTCGGCAATACACCAGGAGATGAAAGAAGAGGGGGAAGCGCTGGTAGAAGAGTTGAAGGGTAAATGGGAGGAGGATCTGGGGGGGGGAGATCGAGGAAGGTCTGTGGGCTGATGCCCTGGGTAGGGTTAATTCCTCCTCCTCGTGTGCCAGGCTCAGCCTGATACAATTTAAGGTGGTTCACAGAGCTCACTTGACGGGGGCGAGGTTGAGCAGGATCTTTGGGTAGAGGACAGATGTGGAAGGTGCTCAGGGAGCCCGGCGAACCATGTCCATATGTTTTGGTCATGCACGTCACTGGAGGGGTTCTGGAGAGGAGTGGTGGGAACAGTATCTAAGGTGGTGAAAGCCAGGTCAAGCCAAGCTGGGGGCTAGCACTATTTGGAGTAGTGGACGAGCCGGGAGTGCAGGAGGCGAAAGAGGCCGGCATTCTGCCCTTTGCGTCCCTAGTAGCCCGGCGAAGGATCTTGCTAATGTGGAAGGAGGCGAAGCTCCCCAGCGTGGAGGCCTGGTTAAACGATATGGCTGGGTTCATAAAGTTGGAGAGGATTAAGTTTGCCTTGAGAGGGTCTGCGCAAGGGTTCTACAGGCGGTGGCAACCGTTCCTAGACTATCTCGCGGAGCGTTGGAGGAAGATCGGTCACCAGCAGCAGCAACCTGGGGGGGGGGGGGGGGGGGGGGGACGTCCGGGGGGGGGGGGGGAGGAGAACTGCCTGGGGGGGTGGATGAGCAAGAGATAACATGAAGAGTCGGGGAAACTGGCACGTACGGGAGAGAGCCAGTGTACAAAGCTATGTAAATATACTATTTTGCCATGTCTATATCTTGCTCCGCGCGATTTCGTGTTTCTTTTTTTTTTGTTACGGGGGGGATGGGGGGGGGGAGTTATTGTTTGTAAGGGAGAAAAATTGTTGTGAAAACTTTAATAAATATATATATATTTTTTTTAAACATTGGACGAGACTAGATTTGTGCCATTAGCCTGTGCCGCAATAGAGCTTCTGTTCCAATTGAAGGATATAAAATGGATGCGTAGCCCACACGTGGCGTTGTCGATGAGGGAAAAATGTGAAAGTTTACCTTTTCTTTTCTAGAACGACCTTCTACCTGTAGGATTAAGGCAGAAAGATCAAACCAAAAAAGCACCTACAGGTCCATTAAATAGAGATCAGCTTCTGGATCACCTGGAGAAAGAAGCGAAAGAGTGCAAAGACAGAGAGGACTTGGTTCCTTATACAGGAGAAAAGAGAGGTGAGTGATATTTTTATGCTGGTACAAAACTTGCAAGATGTACTTTGTACAATTTTTCTTTGACTACTGGACCCTGTTGCTCATTTTAGTCTTAGTTTAATTGCTCTTGTTTTATCACCTTTGCTCTTGAGTCGCCAGGTATCTTTCTGATACCGCCACGTGGTTCAAGTCCGAATAATGATCAATAATCCAAAACACTGCTTAGTAAGAGTTAAATCAACGCACATTTATTATAAACAGTAATCAATACTTATCCATTAATTCTACTTCTAAGCTACTTCCTACAACTAACAGGCCAATACTTAACTTTGGGAATGGCCCACCAGGTCAGGGAAACGAATGGCCTTTCATATGGGTTCTGAGCCCGCGGGATTCGAAGCTGGTACAGGTCGATAGCTAGGAGCGCCTGTCTCGTAGCGAGTGTTGAAGTAGGACTTACGATTTGAGCGGTGGTTGCAGAAGGTCAGCAAAAGGGCCTCGAAGGGTGCGGAAGGGTGAAGAAGGGTCAATTTGAACTTGGACTCTATTCTTATAGTCCCTAGGGGCTTCCCGCCTTTTGGGCGGACCCTGTACCTGGTTCCAAGTGATTGGACTTTGTCCCAATCACTTGGTTCGATATTCTCCAATGCTGGAGCGATTCCTTGATCGATGGGCGGTTTTGGGGTGGTCGTTCACCTCTCTTTGTGTAGGCTCCTGCTGGCGCCGAAAAGTCTGGGTTGGCTTTGTGTGTCTAATTTGTTGCACATTGTTCAATTAATATTCAGATGGCTGGTGTGTTGTTATGCTGATGGCTGCAGGTATCGATTCTGTCTGGCCTCCCCAGAGGCGAATACACAGTTTTACCTGCAGCTGCTCGTTTTAGTCCTGTTGGCTGATTTTCCCATCAGCCTTTTCCATTCGCCGTTTTAAATCGGGTTGGCCATTCTGAATCGGGAGTTAGCCATTTTAACTGGCTACATTCCCTCCTTGTGATCCTAACGCAAAGCGTGAAGGATCACATCATTATGTTGCTTTCCATTCCCTGACCTGGGGGGGGGGGGACACTTACTTCATGGCCTCTGCACTGACCATAGCTATGCACAAAAATTTTAACTAACAATTCTAAGGGCGCTATGTCACACAGGGACATGCATTACAAAACAATAAACTTGGAACCTCTAACTTATTCTTAATATACTACACTCGCTTAAACATTCCATTTTCCTATCTTCCTCAATCATACAACAAAATCATTGCATTTCATATAGTCTTTCCTGGCTTGGCAGTCAAGCTCAGGATCATACAATTTTTGCTCATGAAAAAGTTCTTTACATCTCTATTTACAACAACAATAAACGCAAGTGAATGTACTTTATTATTTTTTTATAGATCGCGGGGGTTGGGGGTCTAGTCGTAACCGAACATAGGGGATCTGATCCTATATACCGGGGTTCGAGTGCAGTAGGCTCTCCTTCTCCATTTTCGTAGACGCATAGTCTGCACTACACAGCAGAGTATCGCCAATGCTAGTAATGTTTCGATCACATAGGACAGGGAGTACCAGGTTATGAACCTGGCACACCAAGAAGATGTAGTGTCGCTGGTGACTGGGCTCTGGGTACTGCGGGGTAGTGAAACATTAACGGCTGGGGGGTTTGAAGTCATGGGGTTCGCGGTCACGCGCAACCAAAAGTCCATAAACATGATGCTGATCCATATGAAGGAAGGCCTCATTGCTGTTCTCTTTCCTTTTCTTTCTTTGTTTTCTCCCGTCCTGGAGCGTCTGGAGTTCTGTAGAAACAAGCATAGTGTCTGTAACTATCTTTGTTTAATATCTTGTACGTTAGTGTGTCTGTCCTTTGGTGCCAATTATTCCCTTTATAATTGGTCACTATGTGTGACTCCCTCATTTTTTTTCAAAAACAAATTTTAGGAGAAGACACACTTCCCAATAATGAACCAGTGCTGATTTAGCATCCAAATGTTCCAGGATGTAAATAGCAGATGGCCGGCAACCTAAAGGTTACCTAAACAAACAAAGCTTTTTGAAATTAAAATGCCAAATGAGGTGCGTATGGGCCGCGACGGGTACGATTTGGATGGAGTCCCCGGGTAGGACGGCTACCACTGCCGTATCTCTCCTACCCGAGCGTAGTTGACCAGCGGGGGGTTCCCAGGCAGAGCGGGTCTCACGCTGTTTCTCCACTGCCTGAGCAACCGACAAGAACGGGCAAAAATGTAATCACCGTGGTGGGACTGCTATAGCGATTCTATCCTTCGAACCAGAAGGGCAGTTATGATCGGGCGTCTGATACCCGAACCGGTATCAGCTGAAGTGTCTGCAGACAAACTGGTTCCACTGAACAAGTATCTGGCAACGGTGGGTTCTGTGGGCAAGTCCTCAGATGTTTCAGGTGAATTGGCGTCTGGCAATGGTTAGTCTCTGAAAGCAAGTCCTCAGAGGTTTCGGCCGAATAGGCGTGTGGCAGTGAGAAAATTTTTCCTGTCGGACATGCAACATTTAACAAACTTTCAAACAACATAAAACATTCTGCAGGTTCCAGCAGAAAGGACAACACTTCTCCCAAGCGGTTCCTTTAAAACATCATCTGGACACCTCAGTTCTCGGCTGCGAACAGGGTCACAAAGGGGTTGGCGGTTTGGGAGTCAAGAAGGTCGTCCTCTTCTCCCGGGTGCCAAACTCTGGAGGGCTGCATGGTGTGAGGTGGGGTCAGTCGGTATGAGTTGTCTCGGTGCCAGTAATTGGTGTCTAGTTGTGTGGGGACAAAATCGGGGTCATCAGTGTGGTTCAGTGGTCGGTGGTGGGGCTTGTTCAGAAAAGTGATCAGGAAGGGATCACTTGGATCGAAGTCGGAGTTGCTGGGTGTGGGTCCAGTTGCATGGGGATAGTAGGGAGGCGTGCTGTGGCTATTGTCCGAGTCACAGTCGCTGTCTCTGCTGCTGCAGTCTGTGGGCAGTCCAGGGCGGAGTGTATATTTCGGGGGTTGAGGCGAGGTCGAGTCCGTGGCTGGGCTGGACGTGGTGGGGGTTGGTAGGGTTACATTGGCTGTGGGCGGGGTGTGGTGTGCTGCGTCAAGCATGACGTGGTGTGCGTGGTTCGACTGTGTTCCATATGCCTTCAGCTGGTTTATATGAAACCACGCAGTCTTACCATTGGGGTACTTTATTTTATAAACGGAAGGGCTTACTTTATCCGCAATGGAATACGGACCCGAGTATTTTGGTGACAGGAATGTGCTGGGGTTATATACAGAAAGCATCACTTGCTGTCCGATACTATACTCAGTCGCATGCATTGTCTTGTCGAAACAAGCCTTGCTCTGTTTCTTTCTGGTGCCCAATTTTACTGCGGCTGCTAGCTGAGCCGTTTTAACATTTGCAACTAATTGCTCCATGGCTTTCTCGTGTGTGAGGGCCGTCACTTTGGGGCTGGTCAGGTCGAAACCTAACAAATATTCTGTGCCTTGCATGGGGCGTCCGGTCATGAGGGTGTGTGGGGTGTAACCTGTGGATGTAGAAATAGTGTTACCCAAAAACATCAGCGCAAAAGGGAGGACTGAGTCCCAAGTGGTGTTGTTCTGCTGGACCATTTTTCTGAGGGCGGTATTTAGGGTCCAATTCATGCACTCCACGATACCACTTGACTGTGGGTGGTATGCTATGTGGAATTTTTGGGTGATGACAAATATTGTGAGGACGTTCTGCATGACACATCCCGTAAAATGGGAACCTTGGTCGGATTCAATGCTGCGGGGGAGTCCCCATCTTGTAAAGATGTGGTGGGTCAGAATCTTGGCTGTGGTTTTTGCAGTGTTTGTGCGGGCTGGAAATGCTTCCACCCATTTTGTAAATGTGCCAATGACCACAAGTACATATTTATAGCCATTCCTGCAAGGGGGCAATGGTCCTATAAAGTCAATCTGGAGGTTAGTCCAGGGGCCATTAACGGGTCGGGTGTGGCTGAGTTGAGCCTTTTTGGCATATCTGTCTGGGTTATTCTGCGCACAGATAAGACAATTCTCGATGTAATGGTTTACATCTTCCTTTAAATTCGGCCACCAACAAAGCTGTTTGAGGTGGGCTGTAGTGGGATCGATTCCCTGATGTCCATGACCGTCATGGAACAAACAAATCAATTGATTCCTGTCCTGTTCAGGAACCACATAAAGGGTGTCCTTTAACACCGCACCGTCATGTGTGGTCAGTGTATTTCTAAACCTCTCGTAGGAAGCTGGATAGTTTCCCTTTACAATCTCCTTGAGATTGGTGTCCTGCTTCTGGGCCTCCACTAGATCCTCGATCTGTGTCTGTGAGACCTGAACTGCACTCACTGGTGCGCTTTCGGGGGGTGTCCAACAATATCCATGCCTGGAACCTGCTTTAGCCAGTGCGTCGGCTTTTACAATTCCAGGGGGGGAGGAACGATGGTGGCTGCGGACTTTGATGATCCCAAAAGTCCTGTTCTGGGCTTTTTCTAAAATATGACGGAGCAATGGGGCTGAGGGGAGGGGTTTTCCGTCTGCGGAAACAAATCCTCTTGCTTCCCACAGGGGCAGAAATTCCGTAAGGCTGTTACAGACATAGAGGCTGTCCGAGTATATGTCTGCTGGGCTGGGAAGGAATCTGGGTGTTCAACTATATATGCGATGGCCGCAAGCTCTGCTGCCTGCGCGCCTAAGTGTCCGGGTAGTTTTCGCGATATTTCCTCGAGGGCGCGTCCCTGCGCGTCCTCGACATCTATACCGCAACGTGTTATGCGTATCCCATCCAAGACTGTGGCATATCCATCCACATAAATCTTTATGGGCTTGCACGTGTCCGTGTGCTGGGGGATCTGAGTTGAACTATCTATCTTTCTGGGGGGTGTTTTAGCGATAAAGGGGCCTGTGTTGTGGTGTGGAGAGATAATCTCACATTCATGGGGGGTTCTGGGGTACTGTAAATTGTCGGCTAAATAGGTGTGTGTCTTTGTCCTTTTCACAGTGATGTCCCGTCCCTGCAAGAGAAGGGTCCATCTAGCTGCTCGAATTTGGCTTACTGTACCGTCCTTGAGTCGTCCGTCCAGTAAAAGTTGGGTGGTGGTGTGTTCTGTGAGAATTGTGATGGGGTTCAGTCCGTTAATGTATGAAAAGTACTGGACTGCCCAGAAAACTGCGAGCAGGTGCCTCTCGCAGGCTGAAAATCCCTGCTCCACAGCATCTAAAAGTCGGGAGGCGTAAACTACGGGCCATAACTGGTCGTGCCGTTCCTGGAGGAGCACGGCTGAAAGGGTGCGGTCTGTGGTCGCTACCTCTATGGCGTAAGGGGAAAGCGGGTCTGGAACTTGTAGTGCGGGGGCTGCTATGAGTGCCTGTTTTAAAGAGTCCACAGCATCCGTATGCTGCGGAAGCCATTCCCAGGGGGCTCCTTTCTTTAGGAGGTCTGAGAGGGGCGCTGCCTTGCTGGCGAAACCGTCAATGTGGTTTCAGCAGTAGCCAACCAGTCCTAAAAACGACCGGAGGGCTGAAAAGTTCTGGGGAAGGGGCAATTTAGCAATCAAGTCAATCCTTTTATGCTCGATCTCGCGTTTACCGTGCGTGACAATTGTTCCCAAATATATCACTTTTTCGTCCAAAATCTGGGCCTTTTTGGGGTTGACTTTACAACCAATTGAATGTAATAGTTCCAGGAGTTCGGACAGAAGCTCAATGTGCTCTTCCTTGGTGTCTGTCTGCAGTAGTAGGTCGTCTACGTACTGTACCAGACATTCGGGGCGAGAGAATTTTGCTAAACCATTTGCCAGCTGTCGGTGGAAAATGGATGGGGAGTTGTGGAATCCTTGTGGCAGGCATGTCCACGTGTACTGCTGTGCTTTAAAAGGTGAAGGCAAATTTGTATCGGCACGCCTTTGCCAATGGAATGGACCAGAATCCATTACTGACGTCCAAAACCGTGAAGTATCGGGAATTGAGTCCCTGCTTGAGCATGGTCTCGGGACTTGTTGCTACTGTGGGGTCTGCTGCGGGGTGACTTTGTTGCGTTCCCGATAATCGATGGTCAGTCGCCATAATCCATCGGGCTTTCTCACCGGCCAAATCGGGGCATTATTAGTGGAGGCTACTGATCTAAGTACACCCTGCTCTAATAAGTTCTCTATTACTTTTGAGATTTCTCCCTCTGCCTCTTGGGGAAATCCATATTGTTTTTGGGGTCTAGGGTCAGGTCCTGTTATTTGTAAGGAGCCAGTCATCCGTCCACAGTTGTGCTTGTGGGTCGCGAATGCTGCCCTGTTCTTTTGCAGAACTGCCCTAACCTGCTTGTCCGTGCTAAGCGTGGTCTGGTTGAACCAAAATTCGGCTACGGCGCTAATTCTGTTCATATATTCACCTACGTTGAGCGTTGTGGGGGCTCTTGCGGATTTTGCCATCTTCCAGACACACTGGTTGACTGGATCGAATGAAAGGTGGTGGGAATTCATGAAATCAATTCCCAGAATGTGTTCTGCTGTGTGGGGCAGGTCAACTAAAACCACGGGGTGTTTGGTGGTGATGGTTCCGATTTGAATGGGTACAGGGGCTGTGATGTGTCCCTGCTGTGAGTGGCCTGTACAGCCGCTGAGGGTGATAGTGGCTGTAGTGGGCCACGTGTCCCTTTGAAATAGGGTGGAGGAATTTATGGTGGTGCGGGACCCTCCTGTGTCCCAGAGAAATTCGATAGGCTGTCCCAGAATTTTTGCTGCAGCTACTGGTCGTCCTGACCTATCCCAAAGGGTGTCGCAGACCCAACTGGGAGAGCCCGTACACAGTCAGTCCATTCCGGTCAAGTCCGTCTGATCCGAACAGGCGCTAACGCTATGAATGGGCTCTGTCTTTTTCTTCATCAGAGTGCCCGTCTGCTGGGCTCTCTGAGGCATTTTTGGGGCATTGCATTCTTTTGCAAAATGTCCCAACTGTCCGCAGTTGTAACACTCCTGTGACTTGGGTGGGGGGCTGTTCTTTCCCTCATTCACCCATGCGGGGTTCTGGTGTGTTGTTTTTACTGCCTGCATATCTGCGGTGGCCTGCTTTTCCTCGCTATTTTTAACGGTGGGTTTGCTCTGAACAGATTGCTCCCAAACGGGGGACAATCTTTTCACTTCCCACTTCACGTTATGGGCCTCCTCTGAGGGATCATAACTCGTACAGGCTTTCAGTCCTGTATCTGTGGCATGGGAGATAAGGGTGCGGGTCCATTTGGCCATGTTGTCTGGGGACAAATGGGCACAGTCTTCGTCTCCAAAGACTGCTGCGAAGTGAATCCACAGGCGTCCAGCGAACGCTGTGGGGAGCCCAGATTTCTTCTGCCTACATTTGTTGAGGCCATCTATGGGGTCACCCCGGTTATACCCGATTGCATCCAGGATCGCGGTATGCATTTCTGCAAGGGTGCCTCCTCCTACATTCTGTGGGTCGGGAAGGGCTGCTGCTACCGACGGATCTAAACTTAAAACCATGAGCTTTACATGCTCTCTCTCGTCCAGGCCGTACATGTTTGCCTGATGCCTAACTGTGGCAAAGAAATGGTGGGGGTCTGAGGCGGGGAGGAACGGTGTGATCTTCTCGCAAGCGTCCCGTAATTGGGTCATTGTTAAGGGGGTGGAATATAGAAATTCCGCCTCGTCCGATGTGGCTGTGCGGTGGGTGGTTACAGGGTTCATTGGAGCCTGAACTATCTGCTGTGTGGGGGGTTGGGGTGCTTTTCTCTTTTGGGGCTTTCCCTGCGCACATGTTCCCTGAACATATCTCTGTGCTGTTTCGTGTAACTTTTCCCAATCAGGGCCGTCTTCCTGGTTTAACTTTTCCCCAAAGGTTTCCTGAAAACCTTTTTGAACAGAAAGCAGTGATTGCTGCTCTGCAATCTGCTTCCGGCACTTTGCGTGATCTAAGGTGCTTTGTCTTTGTTCTGTGGTGGCAGCGTGGAGTGCTCTTAATGCTGCCTTGAGGTCACTACACTATTTCTGTAATGCCTCTACCTGTTTTTCTGTTTCTTCTCTTACCAGGACTGCACGTTGCGTGTCCTGATAGGCCTTTTCATATTGCGACTGGAAACTGCTTAAATGCGTCAGACAAGATTGGTGAGCCCATTTGGCGTCAGCCACCTCTCCATCTTTTGCTGCTAATTTCCTCCTCAATTCCATATTCTCTCTTTCAACTTCGTTTACATCGACCTTACTCATCCGATGTATGCCCTCTACTTCTTTCCGGAGCGTCCTAATGACCTCCTCTGTGCCTCGCAATTGTGCCAAACAGGACACGATTGCCATCGGCTTGCGAGCTTTTCCCAAGCTCTTTTTGTGGAGCTCGCTCAGGTTCTCCCACCAAGTATGTCCTATACTCCTGGGACCTGATTCCTCGTAATCACAGAAATCATTCCAAAGGGGCCATCCTTTCCCTTTGATATATTTCCTGATTTCCTCCTCCCAAATGGGACACTGTCCCACTCTACTGCTGCTGGTCGCTGCGACCGCAAATACCTCAGGGTTCATGAGGCGCTGCATTGTCTGCATTGCCATCTTTCCTATCCGACTGCTTCTTCTAAATTTGGAACAGGGGGCTAAGGCGGTGTTGTAAATACGGGTACGGCTTTCGCTACTTTCCGATATATCAACCTCCGACAGTTTTGACGCAACAAAAATCTATCAGTTTTACCTTGTAGCCCTGTTAGTTACGCATGCAGACACACACTTCCGAATTATGAGTTTTGATCAGAACTACTTGAACACTTGTGGTTTTCTGTTTCCAATTGGGTTTCTAATTCAAATTCCTGGGTTCTCCCGGAGTGGTTTTCCACTTCTAGATCGGGTCCTACCAGAGTCGCCAAAATGTTGCTCGTTTTAGCCTTAGTTTAATTGCTCTTGTTTTATCACCTTTGCTCTTGAGTCGCCAGGTATCTTTCTGATCCTGCCACGTGGTTCAAGTCCGAGTAATGATCAATAATCCAACACACCGCTTAGTAAGAGTTAAATGAACGCACATTTATTATATACAGTAATCAATACTTATACATTAATTCTACTTCTAAGCTACTTCCTACAACTAACAGGCCAATACTTAACTTTGGGAATGGCCCACCAGGTCAGGGAAACGAATGGCCTTTTGTATGGGTTCTGAGCCTGCGGGATTCGAAGCTGGTACAGGTCGATAGCTAGGAGTGCCTATCTCGTAGCGAGCGTTGAAGTAGGACTTACGATTTGAGCGGTGGTTGCAGAAGGTCAGCAGAAGGGTCTTGAAGGGTGCGGAAGGATGAAGAAGGGTCGATTTGAACTTGGACTCTATTCTTATAGTCCCCAGGGGCTTCCCGCCTTTTGGGGTGGACCCTGTACCTGGTTCCAAGTGATTGGACTTTGTCCCAATCACTTGGTTCGATATCCTCCAATGCTGGAGTGATTCCTTGATCGATGGGCGGCTTTGGGGTGGTCATTCGCCTCTCTTTGTGTAGGCTCCTGCTGGCGCCGGAAAGTCTGGGTTGGCTTTGTGTATCTAATTTGTTGCACATTGTTCCCGGGGATTGCTACTTAATATTCAGATGGCTGGTGTGTTGTTATGCTGATGGCTGCAGGTATCGATTCTGTCTGGCCTCCCCAGAGGCGAATACACAGTTTTACCTGCAGCTGCCTGTTTTAGTCCTGTTGGCTGATTTTCCCATCAGCCATTTCCGTTCGCCATTTTAAATCGGGGTTGGCCATTCTAAATCGGGAGTTAGCCATTTTAACTGGCTACAACCCCATGTTTAATGGTTTCTATTCTAAATTAACATGGAGTGATTTGCCCAACAGATTACTCTTGTTCTGTGTACTTACATTAGTCAGGTGTTTGTCGGCAAAACTCCATCAGATAGAGATCAAACTATTGAAAAGAAAATCTACACCGACCTGAACAGAAATGCTGGAATTACTCAACAGTTCAAGCTGAATCTGTGGAGAGAGAAAGAGTTAATGTTTCAGGTCAATGACCATTTGTCAGAATAAGGATTATTAGAAACACTTCCCAAGTGTGCATAAGCGTCCTGCAAAAGCAGAGCAAATTTCTGCTAAATTTCTCACTGCCTGTGCAGCTAAGGCTATCCTACCCATAACTGGTTTGGTTTGCAGCTTTATCTGTAGCGGAGTGTTTAGAATTCCAGCCTCCAGTCTGCCCCTTCGGATTCCATTAGGGAGTCAGAATTACACATCAATCAGTGGTATCCAGGACTGCCTCCCGCGTTACCAATGCTAGAATAAATTTAGCTCCAAACTAATGTTGGTAGATGTGTTTTCTCTGAGCTATCTTATTTCAAGGAGATCTCAGCTGCCTTGCCCTGTAAAGATGGAGTCAGTCACCAGCTGCTGTCAACAGACAGATGGCTGAGTTTGAGTCTTTAGTAATTGGATGGTATCGTGACTGGGTGATCGTCATAACAGGTAGGAGAAAATATTGAGTCAATTTTTTCCACTGATCCACAGTATTCCTATGAAGTGTTTCTAATAATCCGGATTCCTATTTGATTACAAGGGCCTGTCTAGTTTCTGCAGCTGTGAATTATCACAAAAATCAAATGGCAGGTAACAGTGACATTGTAGATTAACTATATTTGTGTAAAATAGTTTCCAACCTGAAAGGAAAACTTTGGGGATCACATGACCAACTAAAATCTGACTCATCTTGGGTCTGATTATTTACATTTCAATTCAACAGAATGTAATTCAGAATTAAAACCTGTTTTGCTGTTTTATTTTATTATAATGCCTACAAAGCAAACTGTAAGATAAATGGTGATATTCTTATCAATTCTTAAACTGCCATGCTGGAATTTGAATTCATGGTCTCTGGATTATGAATTCTGGCCACGGGATTACCCCAGTGTGGTAGAGTAGTGATTATGATATTGGACTAGTGCTATAAACTGCACGTGTCTTACAGGGTAGGGGTGATTAACTGTCCCGTTACAGAATATGATACCCTTAACAATACTCGGCTTTTTATAAATAGAATCAGCTGGTAAGACACCAACAAGATTATATACAGCTCAAGTATTTGCGAACTGTATATAATACCAATTGTAAAATAAAGTAAGTTGTTGTTTCGGCCTTCTCGGTGTGAAGTCTTCGTTGCCATTACAAAACTGACGATGAGGACAAAAACTGGTCAGCTCCCGACCCTGCTGAGCCACCTCCTCATAGCTCTTGGATACAGGTTGGACATTTTCTTTTATTATGCCTCTTTTCAGACATTTGGATGTGTTTGATGCCGGACTGGAAGATTTGAATCAGTGCGCAAAGGAAGCATTATTTTTTTCGGGCCAACAATCGAAACAGAGAACCACTGCCAGCCATCTTACTAACCGCACATGTTCGGAGTGATATGGAGCCATTCATACCTAGTGGCCCCAGACTAAAACTTTTGGTGAGCTTGTGGCTTTGGTGGGACAACATTTTAACCCGACCCCATCCATTATAGTACAATGATACTGGTTTAATACTGCCGAAAGGACTCCAGGTATGTCCATCACTGTGTTTTGGTCAGATTATGTAATATTGCAGAATTCTGTGAATAGAGCTCTGCCCTATCTGAAATGCTACTTGACCACTTGGTTTGTGGCATTAACAATGCGGCCTCTCAGAAGAAACTGCTAGCCGAGCCTTCCCTGACCTTGCAACAGGCCATTCAAATTGCGCTGTCCCGGGAAAGTGCAGAGTGAGGGGTACAGGAGATACGGGGAATGGAGGTGAATGCCCGAGGGTACACCCCCTCCCGTCAAGGAGCCCCTCCCCGAACCACTGCCTTGCCCTGAACTGAGCACCATAAAGGCCCAACCCAGTGGCTGAAGGAAGATCCATTTTGACTGGAGACTTCTCTGGAGTCTGTAGACAGGGAGCCAGGTTGATGTGGGGCTTGTGGTCGCCGGCCCCTGTGTGAACGCAGGTCACATGTGAACCAAAGGTCCAGATGCCCCAGTAGAGGCAGATGCCAGCCCAGGGGCCATACTTTCTATGTAGATGAGCCAGATGAGCTGGGGCTGGTTTAGCACACTGGGCTAAATCGCTGGCTTTTAAAGCAGACCAAGGCAGGCCAGCAGCACAGTTCAATTCCCGTACCAGCCTCCCCGAACAGGCGCCGGAATGTGGCGACAAGGGGCTTTTCACAGTAACTTCATTGAAGCCTACTCGTGACAATAAGCGATTTTCATTTCATTTCATTTTCATGAGGAAAACGATTGAATGCAGGTCCTTGGACTTGATGGACTCCCAGGCCAGGTTGGCCACAGATACGGGTGAACCGTGAGATATGACTTGTACTATTATGACCACGGTGTGTGCCTCCAAGTCATTGTGGTAAAGGCTGTGGGCCCAGCCTGTTGGGCCTTGACTGGTTGCGCCATCTGCAGCTGCATTGGCAGCACATCCTACAGATGGGCTCCGGTAGTTTGGGCGAGGTGTGAGAAAAATACCCCAAAAGTGTTCCAACCCGGACTGGGGAAGATACGAGGCGCTGTACCCCACATACAGGTTGACCTGGAAGCCCTGCTGCAGTATTTCCGGATGCAACTGATTCCCTGTGCCTTGCTGGAATGGATATCATCAGGCCCACATGATTTGCTGATTGGATAGCACCGTTGGTACTGGTGATGAAGCCGGACAAAACGGTTTGTTTATGGGGACTACAAATTAACGGTCAACACAGCTTCCCGGTTGGACCACTACCTCATACCCCGCGTAGAGGATCTCTACACAAAGCTTGCGGGCAGGCATTCATTCACAATGCTCGAAATGAGCCACGCCTATTTGCAGCTTAAGTCGGATCCTACCTCACCATCAGTACACACAGGGGCCTGTACGAGTATACGCGGATGCCTTTCGGAGTCTCCTCCGCCTGTGCTATTTTCCAGCATGTAATGGAGAACATCCTGTGAGGGCTGACACATGTGGCTTTTTATTTAGATTACGTGCCGGTCCTGGGAGCCTCTGAGCAAGAACATTTGGACAACCTGGAAGCTGTATTAAAGGGGTTCTCTATCGGGTGGACTGCAAAGATTTGTACCCTGTTGCAGAGAAGGTCCGCGCCATCCAGCAGGACACTCAGTAATTTGGCCTCCACAACCTTCTGCGGCAAAGAGTTCCATAGATTCACCACCCTCTGGCTGAAGCATTTATTCCTCATCTCTGTTTTAAAGGAGCGTCCCTTTCGTCAGAGATGGTGTCCTCTGGTTTTAGTTTTTCCTACAAGTGGAAACATCCTCTCCACATCCACTCTATCCAGACCTCGCAGTATCCTGTAAATTTCAATACGATCTCCCCTCATCCTTCTAAACTCCAACGAGTACAGACTCCGAGTCCTCAAGAAAAGCTCTTCATTCTTGTGAACCTCCTCTGGACCCTTTCCAAGGCCAGCACATCCTTCCTTAGATACGGGGCCCCAAAACGTTCACAATACTCCAAATGGGGTCTGACCAGAGCCTTATAGAGCCTCAGAAGTACATCCCTGGTCTTATATTCAAGACCTCTTGACATGAATGCTAACATTGCATTTGCTTTCCTGACTGCCGACTGAATCTGCATATTACCAATGACAAGTACTTCAGAGAGGCCACGCGTGCAAAACAATAAATGCACCTTCTCAATAGTCGCCAGAGAGACTTAAGAGAATCGTGAACAAGGACTCCCAAGTCCCTTTGGGCTTCTGATTTCCTAAGCATATCCCCATTTAGAAAATAGTCTATGCCTCCATTCGTCCTGCCAAAGTGCTTAACCTCACACTTTTCCACATTGTATTTCATCTGCCACTTCATTACTCACTCTCCTAGCCTGTCCAAATCCTTCTGCAGCCCCCCCCTGCTTCCTCAATACTACCTGTCCCTCGACAGGTCTTTGTATCGATCCCACCAAACCCTTACTCCTCACATGCATGCTTCACACTATGGTATTGGGGCTGTTCTGCTCCACCCCTGTAGAATGGAAGAGAACGGCCGATTGCCTCCGCCTCCTATATGTTGGCTGCAGCAGAAAGGATGTACACACCGATTGAGAAGGAAGGTTTGGTGGTGGTCTTTGCAATGAAATGTTTTCACCAATACATCTATGGCTGCCACTTCACATTCATTACGGATCATAAGCCTTTGCTCAGGCTTTTCAAGTCGGATAAGTCAATTCTGACCATTACTTCCGTGCCAATCCAGCATTGGCCCTGTTACTAGCTGCCTACAAGTATTTTTTTGAACATATGCCGGGGACGCAATTTGCGAATGTCGACACCCTGAGCCAGTTGCCTTTGCTGATGGGCCCCTCTTCGACCCCCAGGATAGTCGAGGTAGTTACAACTCTGAATTTCATGGGCTCTACCTGTTACAGCGGTGCGGATGTGTGGGTGGACCCAGACAGACCCAATCCTGTCAAATGGTTGGCACGAGATCGTATATGGTGGATAGCATCCACAGCTCCCAGGCGTCTGAGTTCAGTGTAGAGGCTGGTTTCCTGCTATGGGGTACGCACATAGTCGTTCCAAACAAAGGACAGCAGTTGACCTTGAGGAACCTCCACAAATGGTCATTCAGGCTTGTCCAAAATGAAAATGCTGGCATGCAATTAAGCATGGTGGCTGGGCCTCGGCGCAGACGTTGAGAAGATGGCCCAACAATGCTCTTTATGCCTGGAGCATTAGAAGTTCCCGCAGATCGTGCCCCTGCAACATTAGGAATGGCCAGCTGTTGTATGCTGACTTTGCTGCTCTGTTTCAAAGGTCCATGTTCTTCTTGTTGATCGACATGTATTCAAAGTGGCTCGAAGTGCGCAAGATGGCAGAAACTTCGTCCCTGGTGACTATTGAGAAGGTGCATTTATTGTTTTGCACGCATGACCTCTCTGAAGTACATGTCACTGGCGGCACTCCTTTCATGAGTGAGGAGTTCTTCAGGTTGTTGAAGGCCAATGGGGTGCGGCATATTCATACCGCCCCATACCACCTGCCATCCAATGTTTCAGAGGAGTGAGCAGTACAGATGTTTAAACGGGGCCTCATGAAACAGTCTTTAGGATAGATGGACACTAAGCTGGCTCGTTTCTTGTTTTGCTACAGGAGCACTCCACACGCAGTGACTGGGGTAGCCCCTGCGGAACTATTAATGGGCTGAAGATTTCGTACCCGTCTTCGTATGATTTTTCCAGACATCGGTGCGAAAGTGCGCCACAACCAGGGGCACGAAAGGCGTTGCCCCACTCGACGTCGACCTTCCAGGCACTTTGTACGTGGTGACTTGGTGTTTGCTCGAAGCTTGGCCAATGGCACCTAATGGCTCTCTGCTGTTATCCTTTGCCAGACAGTAGCGGTTTCTTACTAGATGCAAGCCCAGGGTTGTACTATGCAAAAGCACCTTGACCATATTCGGTCCAGGTGACCGCCTCTTCGGTAAATCTTTCGTCCTCGGAAACCTCTTCTACAACCGCATCTCCTGCTTGATCAGGCCACAGCGGAACCCCAAGGGGGCCAAGACACTGAGACGACTGAAGTCGTCAACTCAGACTCGGAGATGGAGAGGCAGGAGGTCTCTGATGGTGAACTCTCGGATGCTCAGCCTCGGGAATTGCAGCCACCACGTCGTTGGTGTCGGAAGCAGCGTTCACCTTTGAGATACATGCACCTGATCCAGCACTGTGGTGCACAATGCCCAGCCAGATACCAAAAGGGTCTGGTGCCCTCTTTTGCCACGGTTTTCAGAGGATTCTTCAGACTTTGGGGGAGGGGGAGGGATGTTATAACCTGCATGAATCTTAAGGGGTAGGGATAATTAACTACCCCGTGGATCTTGAGGAATACGAGCTCCCCTTATAAGGGGTCAGGAATCCTTGATAATACTAGGCTTAGGCGGCACGGTGGTGCGGTGGTTAGCACTGCTGCCTCACGGTGCCACGGGCCCGGGTTCAATCCCGGCCCTGTCACTGCCATGTGGAGTTTGCACATTTTCCGTGTTTGCGTGGGTCTCACCCCCACAACCCAAAGATGTGCAGGGTAGGTGAATTGGTCATGCTAACTTGCCCCTTAATTGGAAAAAAATAATTGGGTACTCTAAATTTATAAAATGAAATGATACTAGGCTTTGTATAAATAGAGTCAGATCGTAAGGCACCGATTAGAGAAGACCCAGTAGGGAACTACTGGAATTGTATATAATCGTAATTGTAAAATAAAGTAAGCTTGTGTTTTGACCTACTCGGTGTGACTGCTTTGTTGCCCTGACAAAAAGTAGTCTGTTCATGTGACCCTGAGCTTCTGGTCATCTGCCATTTTAATTCTCCTCCTTGTTCCCACCTCCGACCTCCCTGCCCTCAGGCTCCTGCAGTGTTCTAATGAAGCTCAAAGTAAGGTCAAGGAACCGCACCTCATCTTTCCATCAGGCACTTTGCAGCCTTCCAAAATTCTGTTCAACTATTTCAGACTGCAACTTCTGCCCTCATTTTGTTTCCCTAGTCAGTGAACATTCTGGAGAGAAAGTCAAGCCTTTTGCTAACATCAAGCATTTGAGCCCATTCTAATTTTTCTGCCACCATTTTTTAATTAAATGTTGTGAACTGTTGCAAAGCACTTATAGACAAGTCCTTTCTTTGAGGAAAGTTTCAGCAATAGACAGCCATTTTTACTTGCAATAAATACATAGGATATAGGGACAGAATTCAGCCCATCAAGTCTGCTCCGCCATTAAATCATGGCTGATATTTTTCTCATCTCCACTCTCCTGCCTTCTCCCCATAACCCCAGATCCCCATATTAATCAATAAGCTATATATCTCTGTCTTAGAGTCACTCAGTGACTTGGCCTCCACAGACTTCTGTGGCTGAAGTCATTGTGAAATCTTGTCTGTTTAAACTCTGGCCAAACCCAGTGTATTTGTCTCACCCTGTGGATTCCATCCCTTTAGAGACTAATAACTTTCAAAAATAAATTTGAACTTTAGTCTTTTCAATCCAACAATCCAAGCACAAACGTTGACCTGCATTCTGGCACAGTGTACCATAGAAACTTTTGACCATAGCTGCTCTCCTCCCCTGGATCCTGCTGGATAAACTGTGACTAAGTGCTTTCAGGGATAACTTGGAATTCCTTCACATCTGAAAGCCCATGTCCATGTGAATCACATGGACCCTGTATTCAGGTAGAGATGCTGATTAGCTATCCCGAAAGCTCAACTTGCTTTCATCTTGGGACCACAAGGACAGTTTAAAACATAACTGTTTGCAACCCAACATTCTCCAACACTTTTCTGGGACTTTGAAGACTAGCAGTCTCCCCTGTGAAGCTGCTGCCATTGTCCCACAGACTCCTTCCAGTGCGGAAGGAGGCCATTCAGCCCATTGGGTCTGCACCAACCCTCTGAAAGTGCTCTCCACCTAGGCCCACTTCCCGCAACACCACCTAACCTACACATCTTTGGACACTAAGGGGCATTTTAGCATGGCCAATCCACCTCTACTGCACATCTTTGGACAGTGGGAGTAAACCGGAGCACCCGGAGGAAACCCATGCAGACATGGTGAGACAGAGGTAGATCTACATTTTTGGGGGTCCCGCACTCTTCCTCTTTACATCACATCCCACCCCCTGGTATGTAGGGGCCTGCCTCCAATGATGTCAAGCTCTGCTCCCAATGATGTCAAGCTCTGCTCCCAATGTCCTCCTGATGGTTCCCACCCCCACCTCACACATTGCAAGGCACAGAAACCCAAAACCACTGCTTACTGCTGCAGTACCCTTTTAAAAAAATATATATTTATTGAGGTTTTTCAACAATACAATTTTTTCCCCTTACAAACAATAACCCCCCCACCCCTCCCCCCGTAACAAAATAACACGAAATTGCACTGAGCAAGATATATACATGGCAAAATGGCATATTTACATAGCTTTATACACTGGCTCTCTCCCGCATGTGCCAGTTTCCTCCGCCCTTCATGTTATCTCCTGCTCATCCATCCCCCCAAGCAATCCCCCATCCCTCCCCTCCCCCCTCCCTTCCCAAGACGTGTTCCCCCACCCAGGGTTGCTGCTGCTGACCGATCTTCCTCTAACGCTCCGCGAGTTAGTCTAGGAACGGTTGCCACCACCTGTAGAACCCCTGCGCAGACCCGCTCAAGGCAAACTTAATCCTCTCCAGCTTTATGAACCCAACCATGTTGTTTATCCAGGCCTCCACGGTGGGGGGCTTCGCCTCCTTCCACATTAGCAAGATCCTTCGCCGGGCTACTAGGGACGCAAAGGCCAGAATACCGGCCTCTTTCGCCTCCTGCACTCCCGGCTCGTCCACTACTCCAAATATTGCTAGCCCCCAGCTTGGCTTGACCCGGACTTTCACCACCTGAGATATTGCTCCCGCCACTCCTCTCCAGAACCCCTCCAGTGCCGGACATGACCAAAACATATGGACATGGTTCGCCGGGCTCTCTGAGCACCTTCCACATCTGTCCTCTACCCCAAAGAACCTACTCAACCTCGCCCCCGTCAAGTGAGCTCTGTGAACCACCTTAAATTGTATCAGGCTGAGCCTGGCACACGAGGAGGAGGAATTAACCCTACCCAGGGCATCAGCCCACAAACCTTCCTCGATCTCCTCCCCCAGCTCCTCCTCCCATTTACCCTTCAACTCTTCTACCAGCGCTTCCCCCTCTTCTTTCATCTCCTGGTGTATTGCCGAAACCTTGCCCTCCCCGACCCATACACACGAGATCACCCTATCTTGAATTTCTTGTGCCGGGAGCAATGGGAATTCCCTGACCTGTCGCCTCACAAAAGCCCTCACCTGAATATATCTAAAAGCATTTCCCGGGGGTAACTCAAACTTCTCCTCCAGTGCCCCGAGGCTCGCAAATGTCCCGTCAATGAACAGGTTCCCCATTCTTCTAATCCCCGCCCGATGCCAGCCCTGGAAACCCCGTCCATCTTCCCCAGGACAAACCGGTGGTTACCCCTGATCGGGGACCACACCGAGGCTCCCACTGCACCCCTGTGCTGTCTCCACTGGCCCCAGATCCTTAACGTTGCCGTCACCACCGGGCTCGTGGTATACTTTGACGGCGAGAACGGCAGCGGTGCCGTCACCACGCCCCCAAGCTCGTTCCTTTACAGGACGCAATCTCCATCCTCTTCCATGCCGCCCCCTCTCCCTCCTTGACCCAGTTGCGGATCATCGTCACATTTGCTGCCCAGTAGTAGCTCCCTAGGTTTGGCAGCGCCAACCCTCCTCGGTCCCTACTGCGTTCCAGGAACCCTCTCCTTACCCTCGGGGTCTTATTCGCCCACACAAACCCCATAATACTCCTACCCACTCTCTGAAAAAAGCCCTTGGGATCACGATGGGAAGGCACTGAAACACAAACAGAAACCTCGGAAGGACCACCATTTTGACCAACTGCACTCTACCCGCCAGCGAGAGCGGTAACATGTCCCATCTTTTGAAGTCCTCCTCCATTTGGTCCACCAACCTCGTCAGATTCAGTTTTTTTTTTTTAAATAATATTTTATTGAAAATTTTTGGTCAACCAACACAGTACATTGTGCATCCTTTACACAACATTGTAACAATACAGATAATAATGACCTTTTTAAAATTTAAACAAAAACAACAACAAATAAATAAATATTAAATAACAAAAAAAAATATATATATATGAAAACTAGCCCTAATTGGCAACTGCCTTGTCTCAGGCCACCCCCCCCCCCCCCATCCCTCCCCCCCCCCCCCCCCCCCCCAAGTCCTGGGCCGCTGCTGCTGCCTTCTTTGTTCTCCCCTATCTATCTTTCCGCAAGATATTCGACGAACGGTTGCCACCGCCTAGTAAACCCTTGAGCCGACCCCCTTAGGACGAACTTAATCCGCTCTAACTTTATGAACCCCGCCATATCATTTATCCAGGTCTCCACCCCCGGGGGCTTGGCTTCTTTCCACATTAGCAATATTCTGCGCCGGGCTACTAGGGACGCAAAGGCCAAAACATCGGCCTCTTTCGCCTCCTGCACTCCCGGCTCTTGTGCAACCCCAAATATAGCCAACCCCCAGCTTGGTTCGACCCGGACTCCTACTACTTTCGAAAGCACCTTTGTCACCCCCATCCAAAACCCCTGTAGTGCCGGGCATGACCAAAACATATGGGTATGATTCGCTGGGCTTCTCGAGCACCTCGCACACCTATCCTCCACCCCAAAAAATTTACTGAGCCGTGTTCCAGTCATATGTGCCCTGTGTAATACCTTAAACTGAATCAGGCTTAGCCTGGCGCACGAGGACGACGAGTTTACCCTGTTTAGGGCATCTGCCCACATCCCCTCCTCAATCTCCTCCCCTAGCTCTTCTTCCCATTTCCCTTTTAGTTCGTCCATCATAGTCTCCCCTTCGTCTCTCATTTCCCTATATATATCCGACACCTTACCGTCCCCCACCCATTTCTTTGAGATGACTCTGTCCTGCACCTCTTGTGTCGGGAGCTGCGAGAATTCCCTCACCTGCTGCCTCGCAAAAGCCCTCAATTGCATGTACCTGAATGCATTCCCTTGGGGCAACCCATATTTCTCGGTCAGCGCTCCCAGACTCGCAAACTTCCCATCCACAAATAGATCTTTCAATTGCGTTATACCTGCTCTTTGCCACATTCCATATCCCCCATCCATTCCCCCCGGGGCAAACCTATGGTTGTTTCTTATCGGGGACCCCCCCAGTGCTCCGGTCTTTCCCCTATGTCGTCTCCACTGTCCCCAAATCTTCAGTGTAGCTACCACCACCGGACTCGTGGTATAGTTCCTTGGTGAGAACGGCAATGGGGCTGTCACCATAGCCTGCAGGCTGGTCCCCCTACAGGACGCCCTCTCTAATCTCTTCCACGCCGCTCCTTCCTCCTCTCCCATCCACTTACTCACCATTGAAATATTAGCGGCCCAATAATACTCACTTAGGCTCGGTAGTGCCAGCCCCCCCCTATCCCTACTACGCTGTAAGAATCCCTTCCTTACTCTCGGAGTCTTCCCGGCCCAAACAAAACCCATGATACTCTTTTCTATCCTTTTGAAAAAAGCCTTCGTGATCACCACCGGGAGACACTGAAACACAAAAAGGAATCTCGGGAGGACCACCATCTTAACTGCCTGCACCCTCCCTGCCATTGACAATGCTACCATATCCCATCTCTTGAAATCTTCCTCCATCTGTTCCACCAACCGCGTCAAATTTAGCCTGTGCAATGTGCCCCAATTCTTAGCTATCTGGATCCCCAGGTAACGAAAGTCTCTTGTTACCTTCCTCAACGGTAGGTCTTCTATTTCTCTACTCTGCTCCCCTGGATGCACCACAAACAGCTCACTCTTTCCCATGTTCAATTTATACCCTGAAAAATCCCCAAACTCCCCAAGTATCCGCATTATTTCTGGCATCCCCTCCGCTGGATCCGCCACATATAGTAGCAGATCATCCGCATATAAAGATACCCGGTGTTCTTCTCCTCCCCTAAGTATTCCCCTCCATCCCTTGGAACCTCTCAGCGCTATCGCCAGGGGCTCAATCGCCAGTGCAAACAGTAATGGGGACAGAGGACATCCCTGCCTAGTCCCTCTATGGAGCCGAAAATATGCCGATCCCCGTCCATTCGTGACCACACTCGCCACTGGGGCCCTATACAACAGCTGCACCCATCTAACATACCCCTCTCCGAACCCAAATCTCCTCAACACCTCCCACAGATAATCCCACTCCACTCTATCAAATGCTTTCTCGGCATCCATCGCCACTACTATCTCCGTTTCACCCTCTGGTGGGGCCATCATCATTACCCCTAACAACCTCCGTATGTTCGTGTTCAGCTGTCTCCCCTTCACAAACCCAGTTTGGTCCTCATGAACCACCCCCGGGACACATTCCTCTATTCTCATTGCCATTACCTTGGCCAAGACCTTGGCATCTACATTGAGGAGGGAGATTGGTCTGTAGGACCCGCATTGTAGCGGATCCTTTTCCTTCTTTAAAAGAAGCGATATCGTTGCTTCTGACATAGTCGGGGGCAGTTGTCCCCTTTCCTTTGCCTCGTTGAAGGTCCTCGTCAGTAGCGGGGCGAGCAAGTCCAAATATTTTTTGTAAAATTCAACTGGGAATCCGTCCGGTCCCGGGGCCTTTCCCGTCTGCATGTTCCTAATTCCTTTCACCACTTCTTCTACCGTGATCTGTGCTCCCAATCCCATCCTTTCCTGCTCTTCCACCTTGGGAATTTCCAGCCGATCCAAAAACTCCATCATTCTCTCCCTCCCATCCGGGGGTTGAGCTTCATACAATTTTTTATAAAATGTCTTAAACACTTCATTCACTCTCTCCGCTCCCCGCTCCGTCTCTCCATCTTCGTCTCTCACCCCCCCTATTTCCCTCGCTGCTCCCCTTTTCCTCAATTGGTGTGCCAGCAATCTGCTCGCCTTCTCTCCATATTCATACTGTACACCCTGCGCCTTCCTCCATTGTGCCTCTGCAGTGCCTGTGGTCAGCAAGTCAAATTCCACATGCAGCCTTTGCCTTTCCCTATACAGTCCCTCCTCCGGTGCTTCCGCATACTGTCTGTCCACCCTCAAAAGTTCTTGCAACAACCGCTCCCGTTCCTTACTCTCCTGCTTCCCTTTATGTGTCCTTATTGATATCAGCTCCCCCCTAACCACCGCCTTCAACGCCTCCCAGACCACTCCCACCTGAACCTCCCCATTGTCATTAAGTTCCAAGTACTTTTCAATGCATCCCCTCACCCTTAAGCACACCCCCTCATCCGCCATTAGTCCCATATCCATTCTCCAGGGTGGACGCCCTCTTGTTTCCTCCCCTATCTCCAAGTCTACCCAGTGTGGGGCATGATCCGAAATGGCTATAGCCGTATATTCCGTTCCCCTCACCCTCGGGATCAATGCCCTACCCAACACAAAAAAGTCTATGCGTGAATAGACTTTATGGACATAGGAGAAAAACGAGAACTCCTTACTCCTAGGTCTACTGAATCTCCACGGGTCCACCCCTCCCATCTGCTCCATAAAATCCTTAAGCACCTTGGCTGCTGCCGGCCTCCTACCAGTCCTGGACTTCGACCTATCCAGCCTTGGTTCCAACACTGTGTTAAAGTCTCCCCCCATTATCAGCTTTCCGGTCTCTAGGTCTGGGATGCGTCCTAGCATTCGCCTCATAAAATTGTCATCGTCCCAATTCGGGGCATACACGTTTACCAACACCACAATCTCTCCCTGTAATTTGCCACTCACCATCACGTATCTGCCCCCGTTATCCGCCACTATAGTCTTTGCCTCGAACATTACCCGCTTCCCCACTAATATAGCCACCCCCCTGTTTTTCGCATCCAGCCCCGAATGGAACACCTGCCCTACCCATCCTTTGCGCAGCCTAACCTGATGTCAGATTCAGTTTATGTAGGACCCCCCAACTCCTGGCTATCTGGATCCCCAAATACCGAAAACTCCCCGCCACCCTCCTCAGCGGTAGGTCCCCTATCCCTCTTTCTTGGTCCCCTGCCTGTAATACAAAGAGCTCACTCTTCCCTACATTGAGCTTATAGCCCGAAAACTCCCCAAACTCCCTTAGAGTCTGCATGACCTCCATCATCCCCTCCATTGGGTCTGCCACGTACAGCAACAGGTCATCCGCGTATAGCGATACCCGATGCTCTTCTTCCCCTCGGAACCCCCCCCTCCATTTATTAGACTCCCTCAGTGACATGGCCAAGGGTTCGATCGCCAATGCAAACAACAGGGGGGACAAGGGGCACCCCTGCCTTGTTCCTCGGTACAACCGAAAGTACTCCGACCTCCGCCGGTTCGTCACCACACTCGCCACCGGGGCTCTGTAAAGGAACTTAACCCAGCTGATAAACCCTCCCCCGAACCCAAACCTACGCAGAACCTCCCAGAGGTATTCCCACTCTACTCGGTCAAAGGCCTTTTCCGCGTCCATAGCTGCCACTATCTCCGCCTCTCCCTCCTCCGATGGCATCATTATCACGTTTAAGAGCCGCCGCACATTAGTGTTTAATTGCCTGCCCTTTACGAATCCCGTCTGGTCCTCATGGATCACCCCCGGGACACAGTCCTCAATCCTCGTGGCCAGCACTTTTGCCAATAACTTAGCGTCCACATTGAGGAGCGAAATCGGCCTGTACGATCCTCATTGCAGTGGGTCCTTGTCCTGCTTTAGAATCAAGGAAATTGTCGCTTCCGACATTGTCGGGGGCAGGGTCCCCTCCTCTCTTTCCTCGTTAAAGGTCCTCACTAGTAGCGGGGCCAACAGGTCTACGTACTTTCTGTAGAACTCCACCGGGAACCCGGCCGGCCCCGTGGCCTTCCCCACCTGCATACTCCCCAAACCCTTGCTCAGCTCCTCCAACCCGACTGGTGCCCCCAAACCAGCCACCTCTTGCTCCTCCACCCTCGGGAACCTCAGTTGGTCTAGGAATCGTCTCATCCCCTCTTCCCCCACTGGGGGCTGGGATCTGTACAGCTCTTCATGGAAGGCTTTGAATACCTTGTTTATTTTCATTACACTCCGAACCGTGGCTCCCCTGCCATCTTTGATTCCCCCTATTTCCCTCGCTGCCGTCCTCTTACGGAGCTGGTGTGCCAGCATCCGACTAGCCTTTTCCCCGTACTCGTAGGTCGCCCCCTGCGCCTTCCTCCACAGTGCCTCCGTCTATCCCGTGGTCAACAGGTCAAACTCCTTCTGGAGCCGTCGTCTTTCCCCAAGTAATCTTTCCTCCGGGGCCTCTGTGCATCTCTTGTCCACTCTCAAAATCTCCCCCACTAACCTCTCCCTTTCCATGCCCTCTGTCTTCTCCCTATGAGCCCTGACGGAGATTAGCTCTCCCCTGATTACCGCCTTCAACGCCTCCCATACCACCCCCACCCGCACCTCCCCGTTGTCGTTGGCCTCCAAGTACCTTTTGATGCACCCCCTCACCTTCCCACACACCACCTCGTCCGCCAGCAGTCCCACATCCAGCCGCCACAGCGGGCATTGGTCCCTCTCCTCTCCCAGCCCCAGTTCCATCCAGTGCGGGGCGTGGCCCGAAACGGCTATGGCCGAATACTCTGTCCCCTCCTCCCTCGGGATGAGCGCCCTGCCCAGAACAAAAGAATCTACCCGGGAGTAGGCTTTGTGCACGTGGAAGAAGAAAGAAAACTCCCTGGCCTGCGGCCTGGCAAACCGCCATGGGCCCACTCCCCCCATCTGATCCATAAACCCCCTAAGCACCTTGGCCGCCACCGGCCTCTTTACCGTCCTTGATTTGGAGCGGTCCAGTGCTGGATCCAACACTGTATGAAAGTCCCCTCCCATTATCAGGCCTCCTACCTCCAGGTCCGGAATGCGCCCCAACATGCGCTTCATGAATCCAGCATCATCCCAGTTCGGGGCGTATACATTTACCAACACCACCCACGTCCCTTGCAGCCTACCACTCACCATCACATATCTCCCTCCATTATCCACTACGATAGTCTTGGCCTCAAATGACACATGCTTTCCCACCAAAATTGCCACCCCTCTATTTTTCGCATCCAGTCCCAAGTGAAATACCTGTCCTACCCATCCCCTTCTTAACCTGACCTGGTCCGCCACCTTCAGGTGTGTCTCTTGGAGCATAGCCAGGTCTGCCTTCAGTCCCTTCAAGTGCGCGAACACTCGAGCCCTCTTCACCGACCACGTTATCAGCCGGATTGGAGGGGCTCTCACCACCCCCCCCCCCTCCGCCGACTAGCCATCTCCTTTTCTGGGCCAGTCCCGTGTCCGCGCCTCCCTCACCCTCCAGCCTCCCAGCCGGGGGATCTCCGTCCCGACCACCTCTTCTGTGTCCCATTCCCTTTCGGCCAGTGCAGCAGCAACCCTTTCCCCCCCCCTTTCCCCCCTTCCCCCCCTTCCCTCCCCCCGCTAGACCCCTGTCTAGCTTTTTTGCTCCCCCCATATCACTCCCGTAAGTCAGCTGACACCTGCTAACCCCGGCTTCCCCCGCCGTCCCTTTGACCCCCCCCCCCCCGTGTGGGAGTCTCCCAATCAATATACGTTCCTTCGTTCCCATCCCGCCTTTCTTCCCGCGTGCGGGAAAAAACCCCGCGCATTCCAAAGCCTGCCCCGCCACCTCTGGCGCAGCTCCTGTCTCTCTCCCCCAGCCAATATAACTTGTCTCTCTCCCCCAGCCCATATAACATTTCCTGCGCGTGATTGACCCCCTATATACAACAACCATCACACATCGACCCTCAAACACCCCCCACCCTCACAAACCCTCAGTTAGAGCCCAACTTTTCAGTTTGTATAAAGGTCCACGCCTCTTCAGGCGTTTCGAAATAATAGTGTTGATCCTTGTGTGTGACCCACAGTCGCGCTGGCTGCAGCATTCCGAATTTCACTCCTTTCCGGTGCAACACCGCTTTGGCCCGGTTGAAACCCGGTCTCCGCTTAGCAACCTCCGTGCTCCAGTCCGGGTATATTCGGATCTCTGCATTGTCCACTTGCTGCTCCGCACCTTCTTGGCCCATTTCAGGACCCTCTCTCTGTCCGTGAACCGGTGAAATCTCACCACCATCGCCCTTGGCGGCTCATTTGCCTTGGGCTTCCTCGCCAGCACCCGGTGTGCCCCGTCCAGCTTCAGCTCCACGCCTCCGCGCCCATCATCGCCCCGATCATCATGCCCGCGTATGCCACGGCATCGGCCCCCTCCACCCCTTCTGGGAGACCCAGGATCCTCAGATTCTTTCTCCTCGACCTGTTCTCCAGGTCTTCGGGTCTTCCCGCCCACTTCTTGTGTAGCGCCTCGTGCCGCTCCACTCTCACCGCCAGGCCCAAGAGCTCGTCCTCATTCTCACTCACTCTTTTCTGTACCTCCTGGATCTTCACCTCGTGGGCCTTCTGGGTTATCCATAGTCCTTCAATTACTGCCAGCATAGGCGCTAGCATCTCCTTGCACAGCTCCTCGAAGCAGCGCTTGATGAATTCCTGCAGCTCCGGCCCGCACTCTGCTTTGTCCCCGGCCGCCGCCATTTTGATTTTTTCCCCTCGCTTCTCCCGCTGCTCCAGTGCCGCTTTTTTGGCCGTTGCACCTCTGGTCCGGTCCATAAAAGTTGGAGGGGGACCTCTCTCTTCACTTCCCCACGGGTTGTCGTCAAAAAAATGTCCGTTGGGGCTCCTCCAATGAGCCCGAAAGCCCGTAGTAGCGGGAGCTGCCGAATCGTGTGGCTTAGCTCTGCATAGCCGCAACCGGAAGATGCCTGCTGCAGTATCCTTTAACGTTTGACCACCACAAGTGGTAGCACAGTGGTTAGCACTGTTGCTTCACAGCGCCAAGGTCCTGGGTTAGATTCTCGGTTTGGGTCACTGTCTGTGCGGAGTCTGCACATTCTCCCCGTGCCTGCGTGGGTTTCCTCCGGGTGCTCCGGTTTCCTCCCACAACTCCCACAAGTTCCTGTTAGGTGAATTGGACATTCTGAATTCTCCCTCTGTGTACCCGGACAGGCACCGGAATGTGGCGACTAGGGACATTTCACAGTAACTTCATTGAAGTGTTAATGTAAGACTATTTGTGATACTAATAAAGATTATTATTGTAATTGATAAATTGAAATGCAAGCCTACCTGTTGTCTGCATGACGGTAGAGATGGTAAATATTGTGAACTGTGTGCCTTGAGGCGCGCAAACATGAACTGGTTGATGAGCAATGGGGTGAAAGACTTCCGGTTGCGGCGATGACCAGCTAAGCCGCACGTTTCGGCACCTCCCGTTTCAACGGACGTTTGGGCTCTTATCGGGAGCCCCAACGGAAATTTTGTACGGCCAAACCCAGTGTGAGGTGACAAAGGAAGAAGTCCCCTCGGGTGTGGATGGAAAGGAGTGACAGCAGTGTCCAGATTGTGGAGGATCCTCTGGAGCAGCGGCAGGGAAGAGAAGGGAGAAGCAAGATGGCGGCCGAGGGAGCCCAGATGGTATGGGGCCCGGAACAGCAGGAGTTCCTCCGACGATGTGTGGAGGAGCTCAAGAAAGAGGTGCTGGCGCCGATGTTACTGGCAATCGAGGGATTGAAGGAAACACAAAAGGTCCAGGCGATGGAACTCCGTGGAGTGAAGGCAAAGGCAGCCGAGAACGAAGACGAGATATAGGGCCCGGTGGTAAAAACGGAGACGCACGAGGCACTACATAAGAGGTGTATAGAAAGGCTGGAAGCCCTGGAGAACAGCTCGAGGAGGAAGAATCTAAGGATTTTAGGTCTCCCTGAAGGGACAGAGGGGGCTGATGCTGGGGCGTATGTGAGTACGATGCTCCATACTCTCATGGGAGTTGAGGCCCCAACGGGCCCCCTGGAAGTGGAGGGAGCGTACCGGGTCCTCGTGAGAAGACCAAAGGCAGGGGAAACACCACGAGCAATAGTGGTGAGGTTCCACCGCTACAGGGACAGGGAGATGGTCCTGAGTTGGGCTAAGAGGTCACGGAGCAGCAAGTGGGAGAACGCGGTGATCCGCGTATATCAAGATTGGAGTGCGGAGGTGGCGAGAAGGAGGGTGAGCTTCAATCGGGCCAAGGCAGTGCTCCATAGGAAGAAAGTCAAATTTGGGATGCTGCAGCCGGCAAGATTGTGGGTCACACACCAGGGCAAACACCACTACTTCGAGACGGCGGAGGAAGCATGAACATTCATTCAGGAAGAGAAATTGGACTAGACTTGAGAAATTGATGTCTGGAGAGAGGTAGCGAGGTGGTGGCACAGAAATGTAAAGTGGGGAGAGGGGAGGGCTAATACGTAAGAATGTTGGACGGGGAATTTTTTTTTCTCCCCCCCCCCCCCCCCCCCCCCCCCCACCCTCAGGGGGGGGGAACACGAAGAAATGTGGGCGCCGGTGGAAAAGGACAGGGAAGGGGAATGAGGGAACTGCGCCATTAGAGGCGGGGCCGAGAGGGAAGCGCGGGTTTTTTCCCGCGCTATGGAAATTGAGGCGGGAAAAAGGGCGCAGGAAGGAAGGGGGCCTCACACGCAGGGAGGTCAAAGGATAAAAGGGGGAAGCCGAGGTCAGCCAGAGTTAGCTGACTCCCGGAAGCAATATGGGGGCGCAATCAAGCTAGAGGGGAATCTAGCAGGGGGGGGGGGGGGGGATCAACTGGGTTGCTGCTGCTGAGGGTAAGGGGGAGCTGATACGAGACGAGGTGGTTGGGACGGGAGGGCGCCGTCTGGGGGACAGACGGGTGCGTGGGACCTGGGTGAGGAGCTGGCTTAAAAAAGGGGATGGCTAGTCGACGAGGGGGGGGGTAAATGGCCCCCCAACCCGGCTGATTACGTGGAATGTGAGAGGTTTAAATGGGCCGATTAAGAGGGCAAGGGTGTTTGCGCACTTAAAGAGACTGAAGGCGGACGTGGTTATGCTCCAGGAGATGCACCTGAAATTGGCGGATCAGGTTAGACTGAGGAAAGGATGGGTGGGACAGGTATTCCACTCAGGGTTAGATGCGAAAAACAGAGGAGTGGCAATACTGGTGGGGAAACGGGTACCGTTCGAGGCTAAGACCATAGTGGTGGATAGTGGGGGCAGGTACGTGATGGTGAGTGGCAGATTGCAAGGTGAGGCAGTGGTGCTGGTGAACGTATATGCCCCGAACTGGGATGACGCGGGATTCATGAAGCGAATGCTGGGACGTATCCCGGACCTGGAGGCGGGAAGCTTGGTAATGGGGGTGGATTTTAACACAGTGCTGGACCCAGGGCTGGACCGGTCCAGATCCAGGACCGGGAGAAGGCCGGCAGCGGCCAAGGTGCTTAAGGGATTTATGGAGCAGATGGGAGGGGTAGATCCGTGGAGATTTGCTAGTCCGATGGGGAAAGAGTTTTCCTTCTTCTCCCACGTCCATAAAGTATACTCCCGGATAGACTTTTTTGTCTTGGGAAGGGCGCTGATCCCGAAAGTGGCAGGAACGGAGTACTCGGCTATAGCCGTTTCAGATCATGCCCCACATTGGGTGGATCTGGATCTAGGAGAGGAAAAGGAGCAGCGCCCACTTTGGAGATTAGACATGGGACTACTGGCGGACGAGGGGGTATGCGGAAGGGTGAGGGGATGCATCGAAGTTTACCTGGAGGTCAATGATGGTGGGGAGGTCCAGGTGGGGGTAGTATGGGAAGCGCTGAAGGCGGTGGTTAGAGGAGAGCTGATTTCCATTAGAGCCCACAAGGGGAAACAAGAGGGTAAAGAAAGAGAGAGATTGTTTGGGGAAATTCTGACGGTGGATAGGCAGTATGCGGAGGCCCCGGATGAAGGGCTATACAGGGAAGGACGAAGACTACAGACGGAGTTTGACCTGCTGACCACGGGAAAGGTGGAGACGCAGTGGAGGAAGGCACAGGGAATACAATATGAATATGAGGAAAAGGCGAGCCGGCTGCTGGCCCAACAACTTCGAAAGAGGGGGGCGACGAGAGAGATCGGAGGAGTTAGGGACGAAACGGGAAAGATGGAGCAGAGAGCAGGGAAAGTGAACGAGGTGTTCAAGACATTTTATGAGAGGCTGTATAAGTCCCAACCCCCGGAGGGGAAAGAGGGAATGATACACTTTTTGGACCAGCTGGAGTTCCCGAGGGTGGAGGAGCAGGAGGTGGCAGGTCTTGGGGCGCAGATTGAGGTGGAAGAGGTGATCAAAGGAATTGGGAATATGCAAGCAGGGAAGGGACAGAGGGGGCTGATGCTGATGGGTTCCCGGTGGAATTTTACAGGAAGTATATGGACCTGCTGGCCCCGCTTCTGGCGAGAACCTTCAATGAGGCTAAGGAAAGGGGGACACTACCCCCGACAATGTCGGAGGCGACGATATCGTTAATTCTGAAATGAGACAAAGACCCGCTGCAGTGCGGGTCATACAGGCCCATCTCCCTCCTAAACGTAGACGCCAAACTGCTGGCCAAAGTGATGGCGACAAGGATAGAGGAGTGCGTCCCAGGGGTGGTACATGACGACCAGACAGGGTCTGTTAAAGGGAGACAATTGAACACCAATATACGAAGGTTGCTGGGGGTGATGATGGTGCCCCCACCGGAGGGGGAGGCAGAGATAGTGGTGGCGATGGATGCAGAGAAGGCATTCGATAGAGTGGAGTGGGACTATTTGTGGGAGGTGCTGGAGAGATTTGGGTTCGGGGAGGGGTTCATTCGATGGGTTAGACTCCTGTACGGGGCCCCGGTCCCGGTGGCAAGCGTTGTTACAAATAGGCAAAGATCGGAGTACATCCGATTACATAGGGGTACAAGACAGGGGTGCCCCCTGTCCCCGTTACTGTTCGCGTTGGCAATTGAGCCATTGGCCATAGCGCTGAGGGACTCTAAGAAGTGGAGGGGGGTGCTGAGAAGGGGAGAGGAACATCGAGTGTCACTATAGGCAGACGATTTACTGCTATATGTGGCGGACCCAGTAGAGGGGATGCCAGAGGTAATGCAGATACTCAGGGAGTTTGAAGAGTTCTCGGGATATAAATTAAATATGGGAAAGAGCAAACTTTTTGTGATGCACCCCGGGGAACAGGGCAGGGGGATAGATGCTTTGCCGCTGAGGAGCGTGACAGGGAATTTTCGATATCTGGGGATTCAGGTGGCCAGGAACTGGGGAACCCTACACAAACTTAACCTGACGCGACTGGTAGAGCAGATGGAGGAGAACTTTAAGAGGTGGGATATGGTGCCCCTGTCACTGGCGGGCAGAGTACAGGCGGTCAAGATGGTGGTCCTCCCGAGGTTTCTTTTCGTGTTTCAGTGCCTCCCCATCCTGATTACTAAGGCCTTTTATTAAAAAATAGATAGGAGCATTACGAGCTTTGTATGGGCGGGAAAGACCCCGAGGGTAAAGAGGGGGTTCCTGCAGCGCAGTAGGGACAGAGGGGGATTGGCACTGCTGAGTCTGAGTGACTACTATTGGGCCGCCAATGTGTCGATGGTCCGTAAGTGGATGAGGGAAGAGGAAGGTGCGGCGTGGAAAAGGCTGGAGATGGCGTCCTGTAAGGGAACAAGCCTGAAAGCGCTGGAGACGGCGCCGCTACCGTTCTCCCCGAAAAGGTACACCACTAACCCAGTGGTGGTGGCGACCTTGAAGATTTGGGGGCAGTGGAGACGACACAGGGGAGTGACGGGTGCCTCGGTGTGTTCCCCGATAAGGAATAACCACAGGTTCGTCCCGGGGAGGATAGATGGGGGATTTCAATGTTGGCAGCGAGCAGGAATTAGGAAGCTGAAGGACCTGTTTGTGGACGGGACGTTTGCGAGTTTGGGAGCATTGGAAGAAAAATATAAGTTACCACCAGGGAATGCTTTCCGATACATGCAAGTGAGGGCATTTACGAGGCAACAGGTGAGGGAATTTCCGCAACTCCCGACGCAAGGGATCCAGGATAGAGTGATTTCGGGGGCATGGGTTGGAGAAGGTAAAGTGTCGGAAATATACAGGGAGATGAGAGACGAGGGGGAGACGATGGTAGAGGAGCTGAAGGGAAAATGGGAAGAGGAGCTGGGGGAAGAGATTGAGGAGGGGCTGTGGGCAGATGCCCTAAGCAGGGTAAATTCCTCGTCCTCATGTGCCAGGCTTAGCCTGATTCAATTTAAGGTTCTACACAGGGCGCATATGACGGGAGCAAGACTGAGCAGGTTTTTTGGGGTGGAGGATAGGTGTGGGAGGTGCTCGGGAAGCTCGGCGAACCACACCCACATGTTCTGGTCGTGTCCGGCACTGCACGAGTTCTGGGAGGGTGTGGCAAGAGTGGTCTCAAAGGAGGTGGGGATCCGGGTCAAACCAACCTGGGGGTTAGCTATATTTGGGGTTGCAGAAGAACCGGGAGTGCAGGAGGCGAAAGAGGCCGACGTTCTGGCCTTTGCGTCCCTAGTAGCCCGGCGTAGGATTCTACTTATGTGGAAAGAAGCGAAGCCCCCGGGCTTGGAGGTCTGGATAAACGACATGGCAGGGTTCATAAGACTGGAGCGAATAAAATATGCGTTAAGAGGATCGGCTCAGGGGTTCACCAGGCGGTGGCAACCGTTCCTTGACTATCTCGCGGAACGATAATGGAAAAACAGAAAGGACAGCAGCAGCAACCCAGGGGGGAGGGGGGGGGGGGGGGTGGGGGGGGGGGAGGGGGGGGGGTATTATCCTGTGTTTTTGTTTTTTGCCAGTTGTTGATATTTGCTTTTTGTTTATCTCTTTTTTCATTTGTTGTTAGTTTAATATATTATTTAAATAACGTTTAATGCATATTCCTTTATTAAGTTGTAAAAACGGAAAATCTCTGTTTGAAAAATGTGAATAAAATATATATTTTTTTAAAAAGCAATGGGGTGAAAAAATCAGCCAATGATATCAGTGGAGCACAGCACAGGCCAGTGCAGGACACAATGATGCAGAAAAAGTCCAGTGTAGGAGCAAATACTCCAATGAAATGGAATGTCCAATCCAAGCCTAATATCAGTGGCTTTGCAGGAACTGTTTGGCAGGGTTCCATTCTTGTCCAGTAGAGAAGAGACTTTCTGAAGGTCAGTATTGAGAGTGATGGGGGATCCATCCATCCAAAAGGGTTGTAAATTCAACATGCACAAACAAGTGAAGGAGTTGATAGCTCCACACCAGCGTTGCAAACGACTCCGTAAAGGTGTGGCAGGTACAGGTTTCAAGAGACAGCTCAGCAAAAATGAGCAAACTACAGGTGTCCAAAACTCCAGCTAGAGAAGACGAACTGGCCTCCATAATACTTCTAGCAGAAGCACCAACAAATTCAGTAAAGCTTCAATACACCCCCACTCTGTCATCATGCAAAGAGACTGTGCGCATTCAAACCCAAATTGTTCGCAAGAATTCAAATCTTGCGAATCAACCATTCCAGTTGAAATGTCCGAATGGACTGAGCCGCCTATTATTGACTCTCAAACCGGGTCCACACCAGTTAAACATCATTTGGTGAGTGCTGAAATAATGGCGCACCTAGCAGAAACAAAATCATGGGAATCTCCATCCAACTGAAAACTTGTGGAGTGCCAAATGGAATTGCATGTCGACTCCCAAGAGGATGGATTGTTTGATGGGGATGGAAAGAATGCTGGAATTTCCTGTCGACTGTCTGGTAGTAGAATCTGGCTTTGCTTCTCAAATGGCAGAATTTTCGGACAAGCCCCAAAAAGTGAAAATGCCTCTTGCTTTACAAACAGTGGAGTCTCTGGGTGAAAGCCAGCGGATTAAATCCCCCATTGAACTGCAAGGAACAGAGAACCAATTTGAAAATCAGCAGCCTTAACAGTCCCAGTATGAATTCAAATCACCAGTCAAAGACCGAACAGCCAACAGTAAACATTTTGGATGAGGAATGGTATTTCCGGTTTCAAAAGTCGGGTCCTCCAGCTCCTCTCAGTAGAAATAAACTGCCTCTAAAGCCTGGGGTAGTTAACCCCCAGCAGATGGAACTACAGATGGACTCCTCGGAGAAACATCACGCCTTGAAACAAAACTGGAAGGTCTTTATCAAAGTGTCAAGGCAGAATACCGCATTAAATCTTTCCCGTCAGAATCCCAAATAGGAGAATTCACGGCACTGTTGCTTTGCGGACAGTAGTAACTGGACCTTGAGTTGAATGAAGAATAACTGAATTCCAATTCGATATTTGAAAATGCAGTCGATTGCCACCCAGCACTCGTGTTCTCAGCCCTGCCCTCTGGTCAAGTTGCCCCACTAGTCCCTGCAAACCACGACGCTAGAGCCTGCCCAGCTCTCTCACCTCCTGACTGCTCATAATTTCACTCGTGTGCCAAGCCTCAAGCCTCGATGACTATGTGTGCTCCTGGCTGGTTGCTGCTGCTGACTATCTGATCTGACCTCTGCTCTCTCGTCCTCGCCACCCGATCCAGTTGCCATCCAGCCCTCTCAGTTACTCTCAGCCCTGGCATCTGGTCGAGTCACCCTGCTGGCTACTGCTCCCCAAAAACCACGATACCGGGGCTTTCCTGGCCTTCGTACCTCTCGGCTCTCAGTTAGGTGGCCGGGCCTCGAGCCTCGACGTCCACGTGTGTTCCTGACTGGCTGCCTGGCTGCTACTGGGTGTTGGCTTTATCTGGTGTGTCCTCTGTTCTGTGATTAGTTGCCCACCTTCCCTCCTCAGGCCCAGTCTGGAAGTAGAGAGTTGCTCCACTGCTCCCCTTGATGACCATTAGCCTCCTTGCCTCACTGAAGGCCTCACAGGCTCGTATCCCAATGCTAGGTCGGCGACATCACTTTTGCTTCAGGCTGCCCAGCAGAGTGTCAGAAAACTGGCTACTGCTTCACTCAGTCAAAGTTCAGAAACCTCGCACCAATTGAGGAGATCCGTCTGAACTGCTGTAAGTCTCCACCACCTCTCAACGTCTGGCAAACTGTTTTCCCACTCTGAAGGGGAGTCCACCAATTGGAGCCCGATGTTGTTCTATATTGCCCGCTGATAGGCTCAAGATGAGACTATTAGCAAATTCGGAGCTACCTGGCGCTGCTTGGTGCTCCAAATTCAGTTACCTCTCAGTAAGGGGGTCCCCCCATTGCCGCGGCCCCGCGCTGCAGTGGTGTGCGTTTCATTGTAAATCCTCCTTTGCGGGGGGGGGGGGGGGGGGATGTGCAAACTCCACACAAAAAGCCAGTCACCCAAGGCCAGAAATTGAGCCCGGGTTCCTGGCAGCAGTGCTCACCACTGCCATCGTGTCCCCTAGCATTATACCTGGCACCTTCTTCCCAGTAGTATAATCTGAACATCATTTAATCTTTTACAATCAAACTACCCAGGCTTGTTGCCAGGCAGACTTCAGAACAGGTCACATGGACCCCTTCATATTACCCTAAATTAAAGACATAGTCCCAAAACATTACAATCCTATAAACCACTTAATTATAACACTAGGATTTATAATCATCTTGGGTTGCCTAAAAGATAAAGCAAGTGTTTTACAATTTATCCGTTGGCCTACAGAATTCCGCAAGATACTGTTGAACAGGCATGGTATGTTATAAAGTCTTTTATAAAATGGAATGCTTGTCAGGTACATAACCTAATGTGTATCCATTCGCCAGTTTAACTATCACTATTGGTGCAAATTACAAAGTGTGCTGTCAATACAGTTTTTGTTGTTCATTTATTGGCTCTAAACCCTTAGTTTCTAGGGGTGTGAGGCCTCATGGGGAGAAAATAAACAATTTTATTATATTTTTCCAAAATATAACCTGTTGTGTCTGTAAAATAATACCATTCAGCTTTTCCCCATAAACAATATTAAGTGACTTTCTTCATTGGATTCTACATATATTGTTTTCAAAAGTGATAGCCATTACCCGTCATATTCCCGTTCTCTTGAGATCTCCCTAAATGCTTGTGGCTTGTTACCGTTTTCTGCCGTTTTCTGCCTTTGGAAGCCTTTGTGTGAAATCCACTTCCTTGCCCACTTTTTAGAACCTCTCCTGCTCCTCTGCTGTCTTTCCCTGAAGCCACCCTCCCCCGCCCCCGAAATGTTTTTCTTCGTTAAAGAGCTACACAAGTACAAATTATTGTGATGTTTTGTGAATTGGCCATCCGTGTATTCATGATCACCAGTGCGTGGTTGGAGTTAGCCAATTATTTTGTTGTTTAATTGAGCAGGGGTTACTGTACCGGTGATTTTGTAAAGTTAGTTTATTGAACTGGGTAAATAATTTTCACCTTGAGTCACCTTGTGTGCTGGTAACACTTGTTGCGATATAATTTATCTTGCAATTGTTCTCCAGTCATCTAACGGCTGCTCCTCTGCCTCGACAGAAATAGCTATGACTGCATTCCGTCCTCAGCTGTGTATTTCTTTCTTGAAGAGATCTGCCAGCCAGTTGTCGAAAGGTGTTATATTGCACATTGCTCCAAGCGAGCCTCTGTTTGAGTCAGCCACCAACCAACCCCCCACTCTTTCTATTCTCAAGTTACTCTGAATTTCCTGGTAACTGATGGATCATTGTGCTAAATTTAGTCCTCAGCATTACAGTTGAATGTTCAAGATTTCCAGTTTGAAAACCCTCACACTCTCCCACCTTAACTGTTCCTTCCACAGTCACGTCCAGTTCCAGAGGCAGTTGCTTGAGTTTATCTGACGTGAAGACTGAAATACATCAAATGCTATCGGGGCTTGCTCTCTTCTGTCAAGACAACATTCCACTCCCGGGCCATCCTGCAGAGCAAAGATAACGCCTGGCTTCCTTTCTCCACTGTCAACCATTTCCTTAAACCCTTGTTCCTTCCACTGTCCTCCAACAAGAAGTGCACAGAGCCCATGGACGTTGTTGCCACTATGATTGAGGCCATCTGTTCAGCTGCCCCTGCCGTATCTCTTCTTTCCGCTGCCCGCCAAACCAAGACTTCCCCCTGCCTGAACTGTGAGCACAAGGTTTTCTTTAGTTTCCCCCCTTGTTGCTGTCATGTCTTCCTCGAGTTCATTCTGTCCACGAGGCCCACCTCCTGCACTCTCAACCCCATTCCATCAGCTGACCATCAACTCCCTTTCCTAGCCCCTGAGCTAGATGATACTGTCACATATAGACTGAGGACATCCAACTCGACTTCACCACCATCTCTTTAGACTTCTTCACAACATCTGTCCTGGATGAGCCTAAATTCCCTCCAATTAAAGATTGGGAAAACCAAAGCGAATACCTGTGCACACATGTACTTCTGGGTAATAACTCTGCACCTCTAGTTCAATTTGTGCATGAGCTGCTCAAGTTCATTCCAGTTAATGTCAATCTTGTGCTCACCCTTGACACCCCACCCCCATGTTCTGCAAAACCTCACCACTATGATTTTGTTTTTGTTGAATTTAAGCAATCATCATTGTGGGCCAACAGTTTGGCCTTGCGAGGACGGTGTCGAGGGTGGTAGGATCCAGGGTCAAACCGGGCTGGGGGCTCGCAATATTTGGGGTGGCAGAGGAGCCGGGAGTGCAGGAGGCGAAAGAGGCCGGAATTCTGGCCTTTGCGTCCCTGGTAGCTCGGCAAAGGATTCTCCTTCAGTGGAAAGATACGAGGCCCCCAAGCGTGGAATCCTGGATCAGCGATATGGCAGGGTTCATTAAATTGGAGAGGGTGAATTTCGCCTTTAGAGGGTCGGTACAAGGGTTCTTTAGGCGATGGCAACCGTTCTTAGACTTTCTGGCAGAACACTAGACATTGGTCAATGGCAGCAGCAGCTTGGGGGGGGGGGTTTACTTTATTTTTGTTTATGTTATTTACACTGGAAGGGTCTGAGGGGGTGTATACACCTGTTGTCTTAAGTCGGGGTGTTAATGTTAATTTATTATTTAGGTACAGGGGGGAGGGGTTTGGGGGATTGCTTTTTTAGATTGTGTTTTGTACTTAACCCTGTTGGGTTCTTTTTTTCTTTCTCATTTTGTTATTGATATTTTATGAAAACCTTTAATAAAAATTATTTTTTAAAAAACAGTTTGGCCTTGCTTCGTGCCACCTCCAAACTGGAAAGTGTTTCACCAGCTGCTGCCAGTGTTGATCAGGATTGTCCCCGGTGGCGGTTGAAGCATCCAGCCTGCAAGTTCTGGGGAGGCGGTGCCATAGTGGTATTGTGGGGAGGCGTTAGTATAGTGGTATTGTCATTGGACTAGTAAGCCAGAGACCCAGAGTAATGCTCTGGGGTCCCAGGTTCAAATCCCCCCATTGCAGACTGTGAAATTTGATTTCAATAAAAAATCTGGAATTGAAAGTCTAATGATGACCATTGTCGATTGTCGTAAAAACCCATCTTGTTCACTAATGTCCTTTTGGGAAGGTAATTTGCCATCCTACCTGGTCTCGCTTAGGTATAACTCTAGATCCATAGCAACGTGGCTGACTCTTAACTACTGCTCTAGGGCAATTAGGGATCGTTAATAAATGCTGGCCCAGGGCAGCACTGTGGTGCAGTGGTTAGCACTGCTGCCTCACGGCGCCGAGGTCCCAGGTTCAATCCCGGCTCTAGGTGACTGTCCGTGTGGAGTTTGCACATTCTCCCCGTGTTTGCGTGGGTTTCGCTCCCACAACACAAAAAGATGTGCAGGGTAGGTGGATTGACCACGCTAAATTGCCCATTAATTGGAAAAAATGAATTGGGTACTCTAAATTTATTTTTTAAATAAAAAAAAAATAAGTGCTGGCCCAGCCAGCGACTATGTCCCAGAACGAACATAAAAATAAATTGTCTTCACCACAATGGAAAAAAAATCATAAATAAAGCTATTTTGTTTGAGATATATTACGTATATGGTTTGCACTGTTGCTTCACAGCACCAGGGTCCCAGGTTTGATTCCCGGCTTGGGTCACTGTCTGTGCGGAGTCTGCACGTTCTACCCGTGTCTACGTGGGTTTCCTCCGGGTGCTCCGATTTCGTCCCGCGAGTCCCAAAAGATGTGCTGTTAGGTATTTTGGACATTCTGAATTCTTCCTCTAAACAGGCGCCAGAGTGTGGCGACTAGGGGCTTTTTACAGTTATTTAATTGCAGTGTTAATGTAAGCCTACTTGTGACAATAAAGATTATTATACAACCTTGCATTTGTACACATCTCCTGTCAACTTAATTTTTAAGTTCCGATGTCTGAACTATTTTTAAAATTTAGAGTACACCATTCTTTTTTCCCAATTAAGGGACAATTTAGCATGGCCACTCGAACTACCCTGCTCATCTTTGGGTTTGTGGGGGTGAGGCCCACACAGACACGGGGAGAATGTGCAAACTCCACACCGACAGTGACGAGGCCAGGCTCGAACCCAGGTCCTCGGCGCCGTGAAGTAGCAGTGCTAACCACTGCGCCACCATACCGGCCCGATGTCTGAACTTTTAATGGAAACTGCTTCTGTAAACTTGGCTTGTGGTAATAATGCCCTTCTATGAGAGATGTTGCAGTGCCACCACTGGCAGGAGGTTATATTACAGTGTGCCAAGTTTACATGGATAGTTTTCATTATGAATGTGGATATAGGAGTTTATAATGGAAATATATAAAATTAAAGAGAGAATACATAACTTTAAAATGGGAACTGAATTTCATCTGCACTCTGACCCAATTATCCCCACTCTCAATCTTTCCTTCTATTGAAATCCATACTTGGTCTTGACTCTCTGAAATTGGCAAATAAATTGGAAACAAAAATAACATTTTGGTTCCAACTCATGTCATGACATCTCAAAATGTGAAAAAATGCGAGTGGCTTCTGAACCAGAGTTATGTTTTCAAGCACCTAACAATCTGCAAACTTCCGTCAGCAGCAAGTAAACTATTATAAGTAATTAGGAGTTCTGCGGCGCAATTCTCCCATTGGGAGACTAGGTCCCGGCACCGGAGTGAAAACCGGAGTGTTTCACTCCGGTGTCGGAGGCCGCTCCCAGCCCCCTATTCTCCCATCCCCGGGGGGCTAGGAGCGGCGCTACATCATTTACGCGCGCCGGGCCTTGCCGCCGCGTAAAAGCGGTGCCGGGTAAATGACGCGGCCAGCGTCGCGTAAATGACGTCATCCGCGCACGCGCAAGTTGACCGGCGCCAACCCGCACATGCGTGGTTGCAAGAAGATGTCGGATGGATCTTGCGGGGTGGCGGAGGATAGGAGGTCCTCCTTCAGAGAGGCCGGCCCGCCGATCGGTGGGCACCAATCGCAGGCCAGACCCCTTTTGGGTCCCCCCACCGGTGCAGGAACCCCCCTCAGCCCCCCACAGGCGGCCCCCCCCAGCGTTCCCGCCAGCAGCGACCATGAGTGGACGGCGCCGGTGGGAACCTGTCGTGTTGGGCAGGCCGCTCGGCCCATCTGGGCCGGAGAATCGCCGCTTGCCCGTTACAAACGGCGAGCGGCGATTCTCCGAGCGACCAGCCGTGATTCTCACCGTGCCGGTTTGGGGGGGGGGAGGGAGAATCGCTTGTGGGTGCTGGGGCGGCATGGCGGGACTCGCGCGGCGCCCCGGCGATTCTCCCACCCGGCGTGGGGGGGGGGGGGGGGGAAATTCCGCCCAGGATCTTTAAAGGACAGGACAGTTAAACAAGGAAGCAGGATAGATTGAAATATGTAGCATGCGATTCAGGGACCCCGTTGTGGGCGGCACAGATCCGGGACCAACGGATGAATCACGGGAGAGCCCCACATGCTCCACCCTGGACGCTGAGCCAATCACAAATCACCTGACTCACTCTGCCCGGTGCACTCACAAACTCTCCCTCACTGGGCAAAATCCTGATCTGCGTGTCTAAATGAGCCTTTAAATGCCCGGAAGCCAGATTCACCCAGCGCCCGGGCTCAACACCTGTGTCTGCGAGATCTTGCCAGGGCGCTGTTTAATACTGGTCCACTCAAACGGAGATCAGGCATGATGACATCTTGCAGGCCATTAGAGACCCCGGGCTGATCACGGAGAGGGCAGGGTAGCACCCTGGCACTCCCATTGGCATGTGGCCATCGTGGCACTGCTAGTTTGGTGCCCTGGTAATTCTAACTGGGCACCCTGGCAGTGCCACCCTGGTACTGCAGTGCCTGGGTGCCAAGTTGACACTGCCAGGGGTCAGGTCCGGGGGGACCTTGCCAATTGGAGGAGGGGGAGAGGGTGGTTCTCGGGAGGGGAGCCTAGAGAGGTTTGGGATGAGGGGGTTGGGGTTGGCAAAGCTGGAGGGCGGCCTGAAAGGGGGAAGAAAGATTGGGGCTGCTGACCAAAATGCCGCCCCGTCTGTGAGCAGCTGTTCTAGCTGATGAGATCAGCTCGCCAGCAGGAAATCCCTCTGTGAGGTCTCGTGGCAAGAAGCTCCCAGAGAGACGTTGATTAGCGGGGTATTTCTTGGCATTGCACCACTGCAAAACACCCCGCCAAACATACCCAAAAGCGTTCGTGAATTGAGAGGAAAGCAGGACAATGGGATAAGCTTTAGTAAATGACCAGCAGAGACATGCTCGTGACTTCTTTCTGTGGGGATTGTAAAACGATACGAGGTCTGCATTCATGTGAAATCATTTGATTAGTTTTGTGGTAATATAATCACGGCCTAGTTTTTTTTCTTCTTTTTTGTTCTTCATAAATTTAGAGTACCCAATTCATTTTTTCCAATCAAGGGGCAATTTAGCGTGGCCAATTCACCTACCCTGCACATCTTTTGGGCTGTGGGGGCAAAACCCACACAAACACAGGGAGAATGTGCAAACTCCACACGGACAGTGACCCAGAGCTGGGATCGAATCTGGGACCTCGGCGCCGTGAGGCAGCAGCACTAACCACTGTGCCACTGTGCTGCCCCATCAGGGCCTAGATTTAAGGCCGATTAAATTGGAGATCCTAAATTAAAGAATTGGGCATATTAAAATCAAACACAGTCAAACCTCGGGCAGGCCAGACTTGACTAAGGTCAAATATACAAAGAAACAGAAACATGTCTGGGCCTGTCCCATCAATCACCCATCAAAGATCATGTACTGAGACCCAGCAGGAGATCATCACACCCCATTGAAATGCACCAGCCTATTGTTAGAAGCCCAGATCGGGCCAGACTTTCTGTCACCTAGTGTTCCCGCCTTACCTTATATGGCAGCAGGTTACATGTAAGCAACACCATGGAGATGGACACCTGGGGGCGGGCCCTGGTGTCCTGTCAGGCAGACATCAAGAAACCCATTGGGTATTGGGACCCACGCCTGAGACCTCATTGGCCGGAAGCCAGAGAAGTTTCTGGAAAGGCGGTTAGGGATGGGGATAAAGGTGCGCATCTCAGACACACCAGCAGCAAAGACTCAGCATGGGAGGTGACCTTAACCAGATCAGAAGGAAGGAAGGAAGCAGGAAGAGACCGCCAGCGAAAACCACCTTTGTGAAGACGGGCCAGAGGAATTCCAGTGATCAGATTCACAGCCTACCAAGCCATTTTTGCGGGTCGTATACTTGAATCTGGGGTATCCTCTTGTTTTATGTGGGTAATTTAAGGGTTAATAGTATTATTATTAATAAACTTATTGAACCTTTACTTGTGTTTGTCCTTTATCCGTCTTGGAACTAATGGCACCTGGGTAAAACCTTGATTGATATACTGGTTGAAGTATCTGAGATTCCAGAGTTTAGCACATGCAATGGACCACACACTATATGCTCCATGAGATAGGAGTGATGGAAGTGATTTCTTGCAAAATCTATTAATTCTGCCGTTTTCTTTGAGGTGTTTTGTTATCATTTATTGTCCATCCCTAGCTGCTCTGAGAAGGTGGTATTGGTGGGTTATCTCTTTGAATCACTGTAGTCCCAACATGATGTTAGGGAGTGAGCTATAGTTCTTTTCATTAATTTGCATATACTGATGTGTAGCTCTTCTATGGACTTTTATTGTAGGGAAACCTTGGATTCCCAAAGACAAGCCTGTCCAGTCAGCACTTGACAGTGTTACCTTGGAACCAGAGTTGGAAGAGGCCTTGGTCAATGCTACGGATGCGGAACTTTGTGACATAGCAGGTAAAGGATGCTCATCCCTTTGAGAACATACACTTTGCAGTGCCAATTTTTGTATAACAGACGTAGTTTCCACTTTGATTTTGTTTGTAACTATTTCTTTTGAGTGTGTGTTGTTCTCCCACATCAATTGTCCCTTTTATCTCGCCTTCCCAAGCAACTTGCTTTCTGCATTGTAGAGTGTGTTACACACATTGAAGTTGTGTTACTTGTTTAGTGTAGAGTTGCAACTACATGATTACACACACAAATAAACTGTTTAGCCCAAACATTATCCTCCACTCTGTAAGGGACATCTTTTATATCCTTGTCTGTTCCTGGTTTCCCTTTTAATTACTGCCTTGCTGGCTGCTGCAACGTTGCAGATTTTGGTTTAAACTACAGACTTTTAAAACCCCCAGCTACAAGCTGCTAATTGAACTGGCCCAGGTGGATTCCCCTCCGTGCAGTGTGTTGTGTGGTATAGTCTTGTGATATCCTTTTGATGGACTTGGCTAGTAGCAAATCGACCCTTTTGGGATTCTAGGACATACTCTATTCTCGATTGTGATTAGTGGAGCATCCCAGAGATTTCTGGGAAGAAGAAGCACTAGCTCCATTTTAATCCAGTACTGCTTACACCTTAGGAAGAACAGGTTCTGTTTAGATCTCGAGAGCAGCCAGAAGCAGGTTTAAAACACTCTATCCAGCCAGGCCTGTGAAGTGTAACCTCTGATTAACAAGCTGCAAGCAGTCTCTAGCCAGGTCTGTGAAAGCCTAACCTCTGTTTGGAAGGCTGGGGAAGGCATAGTGCTGATAGCTTTCCGCTGAGATCTCTTAAGGTCAGGAAGAAAGGGCCTTTTACTTTCTCTTCACTACGGTTAATCATGATCTGCTGGAAGAGTTCCTTCACCATAGCCACTGATGAATGTCCTTGAGGGAAGGAAATATCTTGTTCTTATCTGGTCTGACGTGCATATGACTCCAGAGCCACAACAATATGGTTGACCCAGCCTCTTAACTGCTCTCTGAAAAGGCCCAACAAGCCACTGTTGCCCACTGTAAAATAGTCTAATCATGTAGAATGGACCGCCTGGCACTGGACAGAACAAAGACATAGGCTAAGCCAGGCCCCCAAATGTCTCCTCCATAGACTCCCGACAGTGCAGAAGGAGGCCGTTCAGCCCATCGAGTCTGCATCAACCCTTCGAATGAGCATTCCGCCTATTTACAAGTTGCTACCCCTACCTGTCCCCATAATCCCATAACCTAACCTGCACATCCCTGCACATTAAGGGGCAATTTAGCATAGCCAATCCACCTCACCTGCAAATCTTTGGACTGTGGAAAAGAAAAGAAAAAAAAACCATGATCTGCAGAAGGGGCAGACAAGCGTTCCAGAGGCAGAGTGGACGGAAAACTCTCTTTTAAACTCTCAGGTAGACAATTCTAATACTATCTCAGTGAGACTGATAGTCAATCTGGTGGAGGCCTGTACAAGTGAAGGTGACTCTCTGGAGGAATTCCTGCAGCCCGTGAGGTCTAATTGAGGGCAGATTCTAAAAGATCCAAATTAACCGGTGATTTAAAGATCGGCAACTACAAAGATTATCACCTCAGCAGCAAAGGTTCATCTAAGACCTTTTAAACCCTGTTATTTTTAACCTTTCCTACGTCTCCTCCACACACCCCACCCCACCACCATGTCCCTGTCTTGCGTGTGCAGAGGGTGGGATGGGTTTGGTGAATAAATTAGATTCGTAGACCATTGTTCTATTGTTTCCATTACATGTTTAGCTCTTTTCTTATTATAAATAAACAGTTTTTAAAAAATGTTTTACTTACAAATTTGGCGCCTGTAAGTCATTTGAGCAGTCAAGGGTCAAAGATCTCAGGCAAACACACAAATTATTGGTTAATTCACTTATGTTGGGACTCTAAGGCCTGTGGGGCTGGAATTGACCACGCATTCGCCCAGGGTGTCGCAGTAGTGCTAATCCCACATACCCACACTGTCCCCATATCCCTTTCTCTCACTTCCTTTGACCTCTCTATCTAATCTATCCTTCAATGTTGGCATGGTCACTGTTTCAATTATTAACCCGTGTAGTTCATTTCACAGTTCTAAGTACAAAGATTTCTCACCCTCTACTGTTTTAAACTCTTTTATTTAATCCTTAATATCTGTCTTTTCTGTCTAGTGAAGAAATCATAACATTATTGTTATGCTGTTAATTATATAAAGATTATCCCCATGAGTCAAATTCTCATGGGGATAATCTTTATATAATTAACAGCATCCACCTCACTTTTCAAATTATGACATTCACTCTGATTCTTTCATCCCTTGTCCCAAACTGAGATGGTGTAGTGTGGATCAGACTCGCACTTCACCAAACCATCGTCCATCTTTAAGAGAGACTGTGTTGTAATGTAGAATATTGTTAGCAGAATTAACATTGATCACACAAGTGGAAGTCAGCCTTTCAAAGTTGTCCTGCCTCCCATTTGCCCTCTCAGCTGAAACACTGGGGAGACTGGTGATTATTAAAGGGAAAATATAACTGGGTGACGTGCTTGAAGGAAGAGAAGGCTCCAGAGAAGTTAGGGAGAGAGAGAGAGAGCAATTGATGGTTTAAATGGCCATGCCACCATCACTGTGGTTAAGGCAAGGATGGTGGTGGGAAGTATAGCCAGGCAGAGAGACCCCGGAAGGGACAAGGTGCCATCACCCAGGAGCCAAGTTTCAGCCTAAGGTAGGATGTTAATACAATTGTCCACAGTAAGGCTGTGATAAAAGGATCTTGTTCACAAGTGAGCAACCGTATTGATGAGAAATGCAGAGAGGCGCAGTGATTTTTGATCCATTGACAAAGTTCAAGGAACGAGGGCTAGGAGCGATGAGTGAGACGGGCAGAAATTGGACCTCAGTGATGTCCTTGGCAGCAACTTGGAGAGAGTGGAGGATAGAGTAGTTGGGGTTGAAATAAAACAATAAATGTTAAAATAACTGCACATTAAAATGAATGAAGTAGATTAATTAAAAATGCAACTTACAAAATTTTAACGAGAAATTCAGACCGTGCATTAATCTTCACTGTTTATTTTTCAGCATTCAGTCTGTTCTTTCGCAAACCCATGTCATCACTCATTTCATTCGCATTGTGTCTTGGATTGTAAGATCATCATCAGCCATGGAAATTCTTAATTGTTTATGCCTTGTCACAGCTGGTGAACGCGAGACTGTACGAACATGAAGGTGTGACTGTACCAGCTGGTGAATGCAGGACTGTCGCAGGCTGTGCTGCTGTTTAAGTGAATGTGTTCTGGGCTGGCTTCTTGCTGTGAAAATGTGCTGCTGCTGCCTGTTCAACAGACAGAAGATAGTTCCGAGATTTGTCTGCTTGGCCTTTTGAAACTTCAATCTGGTTAATGAGAACATTGGCGCAATGCATGTTGAGCAAAGTTCCTTTCTGCTAATTTACTGGTAGAGTAAGCATGAATGTAAAATTAGCACAGACAGGAATTTAATTCTCCATTTTTTATTACCTGCAGCATCTTGTTACTATAAAAGAATTCCTTCCAGCTTAAGTATGTTGAGATATAATTATTGCAAACATTTCAATCTGTGACACAAGAGAGTGTTACTAAGAATTTTTTTACCCCAATGCTGTTCCCGCTTCTCACTCCTGAATGTGATGGCTGGATGTGGTTTTGGAGTCCAGAGTAACTCCCGTGGAGGGTAACACCGTGAAGTTCAATCCTGTTCTCATCCAATCACGCATACTTCCCAGAGATTTTCCAGCAGCCCCCCACCCCCTGGCCTGGGGTACAGAGGACAATATTTCAATAATCTCTGAGTGAGGTTGGCTGAACTGGTACAGACCAATTCATACCTGTCACCATTGGACCTGTCACAACTTATTAATAAAGAAGAAGGTGCCTTTGCCTGATTTTGAAGCTGGTTCTATCAGGTTTTAACTAGCATTGCATGGTTTTTATATTCTCACACTGGAGGATACTGTGAAGTAGCACAAGGGCTGGGGGACTGGTTAATGGTCTGACAAGCTGTGACTGTTGCTCTACAGCCAGGGTCGCAGGCACGATTCCCGGCTTGGGTCACTGTCTGTGCGGAGTCTGCACGTACTTCGCGTGTCTGCGTGGGTTTCCTCCGGCGGCTCCGGTTTCCTCCCACAAATCCCGAAAGACATGCTGTTAGGTGAATTGGACATTCTGAATTCTCCCTCTGTGTACCCGAAGAGGTGCCGGAATGTGGCGACTAGGGGATTTTCACAGTAACGTCATTGCAGTGTTAATGTAAGCCAACTTGTGACAATAAAGATCATTATTATAAATGCTCCTTGTATGGTTGAAACAATATTTATACCAGCCAGTAAGATGGTTAGCCCTACTATAATACTAGGACTGTTGAAGTTCCCAAAACGTTAAAGGTGATAGAAGCCACCCATTAGGTTCCTGCTAGATTTAGAATCCAAGCTCTAGGGCTAAACTTTCATGGAGTTGGGCCAACTCTGGAGGCCTTTGAAAATGGTGGATTCAACCAGGTTGCTGACGTCCTGCCCCTATTTCTGGCAGATCCCATTACTGCGAGTAGGATAAAGGGGATGGGGCTGTGAGTTGCACAAGCAGGAAACACAAACTTAGCAGGGCTGTTTGAAATTAGTGCTGAGTTCAAACATACCCATTTTTGCTGTTCTGAGGGCCTTAACCCAGAGTGTGGGTGTCACATTTCGATGGAGGGATGAACGCACTCTTGAAGGGCAGAAAAGGTCTGTTTCAAGTACCATGATCTGAAGTGATTTAAAAATCCAGCTGTTTAAAAATAAATCTAACTAAACTGCAGCTGTCAGTTCGAGAAAAAACAAAGACATGTAGACTGCTGTGCATTGGTTAACAGGCCATTTGGTGCAGCTTGAAGAACAATTTTACCATCTGTTTCTGCAGCCTCAATTGACTTTGTTGCTGACTTTTCCCAAGGGCTGTTATTGTAGCTGAGCCATTATGAATTTTTTGATTGCGTTTCAAACATTTCAAAGGCACTTATCTCAGCGGGAGGCTAAGTTCACCTTTTTAATGACAATTCTGAGAGGCTCTGAAAGGATTAACAATCTTTGATGTGGCTACTGAATAGGAATTTGTTTTGTAACAAATTGACCACTTGGGATTTAAAATATTTGGGTTTCACAAGTTTTCGATATCAAGTGTGTATGAGTGAGAGTAATATTAGATTGTTAGGATTTGTTTTCATCTCCACCTGGCTCCTGAGGTCTCCCCATAATGGATACTGGGTGAGTGGCTATAGAGGTATGGGGATATGATGTGGCATGGAAGTGATACGGGAAATGAGAGAGGTGTGTGTTAGAATCTTTAATTTGAAAGATCTTAACCTGCCGAACTACGCCAAGTGGGGGAAGCTTAGTTGATGAATCAAAGTCCTGGCGCACTACGACAAGTTGTAAGATCTAATATATTTCTGGACTACGCCAAGTGTTGGATTCCTAGTATTATTCGACTGTGTAAAGTTGAAGGAATTTATATTATTTCTACTATTCGGTTACCAGTAGCACTTTGCGATTACTGGGACTCAGCAAAAATTTGCAGTTAAAACTTCTCAAGTGCGAAAAATAATTGTTTTATTTGTCTTCTATTGATTACAATTTGAAAGTCATTTAAAAGGCAATTCGTAGACAATTTGAAGCTTTCAGAGAATTACAGACATTGGGTGAAATTCTCCCGAAACGGCGCGATGTCCGCCGACTGGCGCCCAAAACGGCGCCAATCAGACGGGCATCGCGCCACCCCAAAGGTGCGGAATGCTCCGCGTCTTTGGGGGCCTAGCCCCTCAATGTGGAGGCTCGGCCGACGGCGGACGAATTTCCGCCCCGCCAGCTGGCAGAAACGGCCTTTGTTGCCCCGCCAGCTGGCGCGGAAATGACATCTCAGGGCGGCGCATGCGCGGGAGCGTCAGCGGCCGCTGACAGTTTCCCATGCATGCGCAGTGGAGGGTGTCTCTTCCGCCTCCGCCATGGTGGAGACCCTGGCGGAGGCGGAAGGGAAAGAGTGCCGCCACGGCACAGGCCCGCCTGCGGATCGGTGGGCCCCGATCGCGGGCCAGGCCACCGTGGGGGCACCCCCCGGGGCCAGATCGCCCCAGGACCCCGGAGCCCGCCCAGGCCGCCTTGTCCCGCCGGTAAGGTAGGTGATATAATTTACGCGGCGGGACAGGCAACTTATCGGTGGGACTTCGGCCCATCCGGGCCGGAGAATCGAGCGGGGGGGGCCCGCCAACCGGCGCGGCCCGATTCCCGCCCCCGCCGAATCTCTGGAGCCGGAGACTTCGGCAACCGGCAGGGGCGGGATTCACGCCCACCCCCGGCGATTCTCCGACCCGGCCGGGGGTGTCGGAGAATGTCGCCCATTATCTTTTTGCTTAGGTAGACAGCTCGAAAGTAACTTTTAACAGGTCAAAGTCTGGAAATGAAACATGAAGAGAGAGAGAGCTAATCTTCAGCTAAACTCAAACTCAAAGTCAAAAATACACTACATCACTACAAAGACAGACTAACACCCCGAAAAAAGAGACTAAAATGGCGGGCGGAAACTTTTCAGCTATACACTTTCATATCTGTCTTACGTCATCTAATCACACCCCAATATAATCCTAATTGGTTTGGGTTAGACTCAAACACATTTGATTTGATGCCATCTTCAATGTGCAACATTAGCTTTTAATTGTTTCATGTCTGCATGTTATGGAATGTGATATTCTGCTAATCTTTACCAGCAATAAACTGGTTTTAAGCTAGCTTGGCTAATGTAACAATGGAGACTTCATATCGAGAAAGATTGGGTAAAATATGTATTTGATTCAATGCTCTTACAAACTGCACTGGACTCCTGCCACCTCGTTGCCATGGAATTCAGTCCTTGTCCTTGACAATTAGCACAAGCAGTGTCAAATTGTCTTGCAACTGTACTGTTTTAATCTATGATGGAATTTTATGCTGTTTCATGTATCTATTGAAGACCTGAATTTATGGGTGCTGAAATTCTCATTTTTAAATGAGTATTTAAAACTGGGGCTTAATATTTATGCTTAAACAGCTATCTTTTACCTATACTAGTTGTATTCGAAATACCTGGCTTCTACAGTGTGTCAGTGGATGTTTGGGGTGAAGGTTAGAGGACCTAACCGGCTTTTATAAAACTGGGCAAAAATCTCAGAGAACCTAGGCAGGCCTTCTCACCAACCCACCTCAACACTCTCTGCCTCCATGTCTGCTGCCAAACTGCCTCCAGAGGCTCCAGGCCTGACTCAATTATGCCACCATCAGGAGCAAAAATTGTGTGTGACTGTGCCCTTTATATCAAGACGGGTTAGCTGGGACAGGATATTTCCTGACTCGAGCTACCCACCATGGTAGCAAAAATCAGGCGCCTGGTCTCCAGTTACAGGAACTGGCTGGAGCAGCGTTTGAATCCAGATCCTACTGACTCAGATATTGAAAGGCTGCCACAGAATCCTGCCTTTAACACAATGTTTTTTAAATAAAGCAAAAGATCTTGGAAATGTAATTCCACTGGACAACATTCTGCGATCTTCTGCACTGTTTGCACCAAGTTAAAGCGAAAGTAGCGTAATCAAACAAACACCAAGCAAAAGCAGTGGATGTTGGAAATATTCAGGCCTGGTAGAACCTGTAGAGACACAAGTTAATGGACACGAGTTAACCACGGTGTTGCACCTGGCGCGGATATGGACGCACCGGTTAAATATCAGTAAATGCCAAAAATCGGGATTCGCGCCATTCAAGATTTTCCATCTCATCGGCCCGCTCACATTTCCAGATTCGCCCAACTATGGTGAGGATATCATTAACCCCAGTTCACATTAATTTCCATCCACTCGTGAGATTGAAGTCTAATGTAACGGCCTTCCGGGAATTAACCAAGTCCCCAGCGAGATATCGCGCACGTGTTGTTTAATACTCCTTTTTTTAAAATGTGAAGCTGTCACAATGGCAGCTGAGGGGAACTGATGAGATGACCAGTCATTTCCATTTTCGGGCACGCAGCTCAAGGGCACTGGAGCTGCTGCACCAGTGGTTGGAGAGGTGGGGGACTTCTCGGGGTTGGACTTGGTCAGGGGGTTGTAGCATTCCAGGTTGGGGGTCCCGGGGGGGGGGGGGGGGGGCACGGTGAGGGGCTTTACGTCTGTGATGCCTTCAAGCCAACTTTAAATATTGTGGATACCCAGAACAGGCAACTAGAACTGCTGCCTCTCTGTCCTTTCAAACACTTCCAGGACAGAGCCCTGTTCTTGGTTATATGCTGATGGTCACTTTAACTCCCTTTGACTGTGAGTAGCCTCTAGCTTCACAGGTGTAGGCTAATAAGGAATTGGCCCTGTTAGTTGTAAGAGTACTTCACAGCTGCAGGTTATGTTTGCTGCTGCTCCTGCTGGTGGCTGCAGGTGCCTGGAGGCTGCTGTTGCTGTTTCTTTCCTTTTCTGTAGCTTGATAGAGGGACACATGTTTCCAAGATATCTGGGTCCTGGAACAGTGGGCTCAGGGGGAGTACAGAAGGCAATCTGGTTTGAAGCAAGAAGACGCAACAGGACTTAGTGCGCAACATTATTCCAAATGGGCCAATTGCTAATGCCATTAAAGAAATGCTTTTGCAGATTGCTGATGCTTTTGATGTTGTTGTGGTGACTACTGCATTTAACTGGTGCTGCACCATAGGGTCAAACACGCTGGAATTCCAGAATGTTCAACTGCACCTTGAACGTCAGTGGATGACAGGATTTGGTTCCGGTGAGATTGGCCCGTGTGGCAGGGCTTGCACAGCTGCGGCTCCCGGACGGAGAATGGCACTGACACGTGGAAAAAGTCACATTGATAGACAGATCTTTTCTACGACAAAGTTCTGGGCATGATAACACATTCTCAGGCTTATCCATCATTTCTATTGAGGAACCTGCAAGGGATGATATCGTGTGTTTGTTTTTTTGTGAAAATGGGCTAATGTAACTTTGTATTGGTACCAATATGGAACGGTGACATTTGCTTGTTACTTAATGGTTAGCATAATATGTGGAATGTTGCATAGTTGATTTTCAAAATCTTTGTTATTGTTTTTAAAAAACTTTTTCATTTTTAGAAATAAATTTAGAGTACCCAATTCTTTTTTTTTTCAAATTAAGGGGCAATTTAGCGTGGCCAATTCACCTACCCTGCATATCTTTGGGTTGTGGGGGTGAAACACACGCAATCACGGAGGGAATGTGCAAACCCCACACGGACAGTGACCCGGGGCTGGGATTGAATCCGGGTCCTTAGAGCCATTTTTTTGAAGCCTGAACACTTTGCCTGACCTCCAGAAATATCAATATCATAGAGGCAGCAGCCAACAATCAAACACTCGAGCTGGGCTTCTGCACCGGGCAATATCCTTGCAACCAAAGGGTGAGTGTGTCGATGAGGGAGGGCACCTGAGCATGGTCTCCCTAATGTTCCCTCATGGGTCTGGGGTCCAGGCGCTCCTGATGTGTGTGTGTGGGGGGTGAGGGACTGAGTGTGCAGAGCGAGATTCTCCAGGATAACTGGCTCGCTGGATGGCACTGTGAGAGAAGGCGGGACATGTAAGAGTAGGGGACGCTTGGAGGATTTGCGGGTCCCAGGGAGACGTACTAACTGATTGGTGGTCTCTCTCCTTCTCCAATTCCTTACAGATGCCAAAATTGATGGGGGTGTCGGTCTCACAGGGGTTGCCCTCGCGGTGCAGGTGGCAGCCCAGGGGCCCAGAAACCAGAAAAGACAGCAGCATCGATGCAGGCTAGAGGCGGCACCCTGTGTGCAGGGGACCGCTGCACACCCTGAAGTCCCGGCAGCCCAGTAGGCCGAGGAGGAGCCTAGAGGGGGACGACAGCAATGGCCCAAGGTGTATAGGCTTCGTTGGGCTTTCAAGGCGATGATGGACAGCATGTGCCACAGCAGTCTCTGTCTCAACAAAGGAGATGGATGTGCCATGTCCTCACGGACTTGACATCCCGTGGAGGAGGAGAACAAACGCTCCCGGTGCCCTTGAACCTCTATGCCACCGTTTCATTCCAGGGCTCGAGTGGGGATTTGTGTGGCATTTCACAAGCTACAGCCCACAAGTGCATCTGTGAGGTCACGGATGCCTTGTATGCCCAGGCATCAGACTTAATGAATTTTGAGCTGGACCACGCCCATGAAGATGCCCGGGCTGCAGGAGTCTCCATCATAGTCAGGACGCCCCAGGTCCAGGTGATAATTGATAGCATGTATGTTAACTTGCATGCACCGGGGCATCAGGGATGTCCTTCATTAACGGAAAGGGTTCCACTCCCTGAATGTTCAACTCGTGTGTAACCACCACCTCCAAATCATACACATGTGTGCACGCTACTCAAGGAGTGTGCATGACAGCTACATCCTGGGACACTCGGAGATCCCAGGCATCTTCAAGGACCATCCCAGGATGGTGGGTTGGCTCTTGGGGGATAAGTGGACCCAGCTGAGGTCCTGGCTAAAGACACCAACGCAGAGGACGGAGACCGAAGGCGGAGACCCGATATAACGAGGTCCATGTTGCCACCCGTGCTGTCATTGAGCAGTGCATCGGATTTCGCAAAATGCAGTACCAATGCCTGGACCACTCTGGTTGTGCAATGCAGTACACCTCCCAGAGGGTCTCCCGCTTTGTGGTGGTCTGCTGCGCCCTTCATAAGCAGGCACATCTGCGGGGCGACGTGCTGGAGGAGGAGGAGTGACATGCGGCCTCATCTGAGGAGGAGGCGGATCAGGAGGGAATGGAGGACGAACGGGGAGGACCCGCAGGAGGAGCCAGAGGATGGAGGACAGGCAGCGGCAAGGGTCCGGCATGCCCGGAGAACCAGGGAGGCCCTCATCTGGCGTCAGGAGGGAGGGTTTAAGAAGAACTGGAGACTATTGTTGTCTCCTTGGTGGTTCGCCCCAGTTGGCCTCAAGCACTTCCTCCTCCCTGTCAGTGCCCATAGTGCCCTGGGGGCCCCAGTGGGATTGCAAGAGGATACTTTTTGAAATTCTGTTTTGGGTTTATCTGTGCCTTCTCACTGAAAGGGTCAGTTTGTGTCTGGAACTGGAAAAGCCCGGAAACAGGCAGAGAGACAGCTTCTGGCACTTGGTGGTGGGAAGCAGCTGGAATGCATGATTGGCATTGCCACAGTTTAGAAGATCTGTGGCGTTGTGTTACGTTATAGCGTTTGCTTTGTTTAACTCGCGTGTGGTGATATGTCTATTGGCTATATCATAGATGGATGGTGTGCGACCTCCAACCAGCATGGTTATGTGATCTGTGACTCCGATATAAGGGGAGACACATCTGGCCACCTTCAGAAGAAGATTGAGAGGGTAATAAGACATACATGTGAATGGTCAGTGCTAGGTGGAAGTTCTAGAGGAGTAGTTAGCAGACTCCATGATAACATGCTCTTTTATCAGATTAATATCTTACCACACGAGACTCAATATAAGATTCTGGTTTGGACAAGTCGAAGTGTTTGGTAGGTTCCTTCGCAAAGTACAAAGGACCAAATACAACATCATGTACAGTATTATTTTTGTTTAAACATGAAATCTTGTGGTGCAATACTTTCAGTTAATAACTGGTAACACAATGGAGGAGGAGTTCAAGAGGTGGGACGCGTTGCCGCTGTCCCTGGCGGGTAGGGTGCAGTCAATCAAAATGACGGTGCTCCCAAGGTTTTTGTTCCTGTTCCTGTGCCTCCTCGTGTTTATCCCGAAGGCTTTTTTTAGGCGGGTTAACAGGAGTATAATGGGGTTTGTGTGGACGCGAGGGACACAGAGGGTGAGAAGGGTGTTCCTGGAGCGGAGTAGAGATAGGGGGGGGGCTGGTGCTGCCCAACCTCTGTGGGTACTACTGGGCCGCCAATGCGACGATGGTGCGCAAGTGGGTGATGGAGGGGGAGGGGGCTGCATGGAAGAGGCTGGAGACGGCATCTTGTGTGGGTACGAGTCTGGGGGCGCTGGCAAGGGTGCTGCTGCCGTTCCCTCCAGGGAGGTATACCACGAGCCCGGTGGTGGCGGCTGCCCTCAAAATTTGGGGGCAGTGGAGGCGGCATAGGGGGGAGCTGGAGGAGAAGTACGGGCTCCCCCCGGGGAACACCTTCAGGTACTTACAGGTAAGGGCGTTTGCCAGACGGCAGGTGGTGGAATTCCCGCGGCTACTGCCACACACAGTACAGGACAGGGTGCTCTCGGGGGGGGGGGGGGGGGGGAGATTTCGGAAACCTACCAGCTGATGCAGGAGGAGGAGGAGGCCTCGGTGGTGGAGGTGAAAGGTAAGTGGGAGGAGGAGTTGGGAGAGGAAATTGAGGAAGGGATGTGGGCAGATGCCCTAGGGAGGGTGAACTCTTCCTCATCGTGCGCGAGGCTCAGCCTCATACAGTTTAAGGTGCTGCACAGGGCACACATGACCGGGACAAGGATGAGCCGGTGTTTTGGGGGTGAGGACAGGTGTGTTGGGTGCTCAGGGAGCCCAGCAAATCACACCCATATGTTCTGGGCATGCCCAGCGCTGGAGGAATTTTGGAAAGGCGTAGCGAGGACGGTGTCGAGGGTGGTAGGATCCAGGGTCAAACCGTGCTGGGGGCTCGCAATATTTGGGGTGGCAGAGGAGCCGGGAGTGCAGGAGGCAAAAGAGGCCGGTATTCTGGCCTTTGCGTCCCTGGATTCTTCTTCAGTGGAAGGATGCGAGGTCCCCAAACGTGGAATCCTGGATCAGCGATATGGCGGAGTTCATTAAATTGGAGAGGGTGAAATTCGCCTTGAGAGGGTCGGTACAAGGGTTCTTTAGGCGGTGGCATCCGTTCTTAGACTTTCTGGCAGAACAGTAGACATTGGTCAATGGCAGCAGCAACTCGGGGGGTGGGGGGGGGGGTTTACTTTACTTTATAATTATTTTTGTTATTGTTATTTACACTGAAGGGTCTGAGGGGGTGTATATACCTGGTGTGTTAATTCGGGGTGTTAATGTTAATTTATTATTTATGTACAGGGGGAGGGGGGTATGGAGGGTTGCTTTTCTGGACTGTGTTTTGTACTTAACCCTGTTGGGTTCTTTTTTCATTTTGTTATTGATATTTTATGAAAACCTTAATAAAAAATTTAAAAAAAAAAAATAACTGGGAACACAAACTTCTTTAAAAAAAGTTATTTATCTCTACTGAGATCGTAAAATTTGAATAGTATCAAATGAAAATCTAGAAGTGAGGTATTGTGATGCTAATTACAGCGCTCCTCTGTTTTAAATGGTGCATCTTTCTTAGCAAGTCGGCACAAGTGATAGAAGAATAAAGTTTGCAGCATTGAAAAAAATCATCTTCAATCCTTTAGTCATGTTTTTATTTTTCTGTTACTATTTTTACAGCTTAACACAATATTCTACATACTGTAATGTTCTTAATAGAAGGAACCATAATTTATGTGGTTTCATGCAGATATACATCAAACCTCTCCACCATCAGCCTCTTAACTCTCCCTCCTGCTATAAAACACACTCTATAGTTTGACCAGGCTTTTACTTTCTGGTTCCAATACCTCCTTACGCGGCTTGGTGTCAAATTCTGTGAAGTACCTTGGGATGTTTTACTATGTTAAAGGTGTTATATAAATGCAAGTTGCTCTGGAAGAAGAATGGAAGCAGATATATATTAGAAGTATCACCACCCTGACTGGGTAAGTTGTTCCTTCATTATCACTGGGTCAAATTCCTTCAAGTTCCTAATTTAACAGCCTTGTTGAGGTGCCTTCGTCACACAGATTGCAATGATCGAAAAAAGGAGGTCACCGCCACCTTCATAAGGACAATCTGGGATGGTAAATGAATGCAACACCCATATCCTGAGAAGTAATAGTTAAATAAAAACACAGCTGTCAATTTGCTGAAAATGTTGGGGCGTCAGTGATTTGCAAACTTAACTGAGAGTTAATTTGAATGAGAAGATCCGCACTCTTCTAATTCTTGATTTCTGAGCTGCGATGTGGTTCACCTTTTCCTGCCTTTTCTGCATCGAGTGCCTGAAGTTCAATTACTTTACAGTCTCGGTTTCCTTTAACCTTGCGTGCCTTTTTATTTTCTTTTTAGCCATCCTTGGCATGCACACGCTGATGAGCAACCAGCAATATTATGAAGCCCTTGCCAGTAGCACCATAGTGAACAAGGAAGGCCTGAACAGTGAGTAAAATTTAAAGTTGTGTAGAACAGCATTTTAAAGGCTGGGGTTGTTCTGTGTCAGATCCCAGGTTGGTTGAAAATGTGTTATTGATAAATGTAACTATATTTTCAGTACAGTGCTAGTTCAAAATGAAATGGTTTATTTTAGGTATTTAAATCTATTATTTCTATATAATGCTATTATAGATAGAATGATATTTTGCGTTGACTGGACTGACCATCTATTTAAAATGCCTGAGTAATTACCATCCACACAGCCATATCCATTAATGAGAATGGCAGGACGAGGTAACTCCTCGCCCAAGTAGGTGTCAGAGTTGAGCTGCTTACACTCCTGAGGGGAAACTTTGGTATTTGTCAGCTAGTGCCATTCTTACCAACGTTCCTGGATCTGGGTACAGAATGGTGTTGGAATGGTGACTGAGCTAGTACCATTCTTACCCATGTTCCATGCTTCCAACATTGGTCCTGGTCGGCAGCATGTAGAATTTTGCTAAATAAATAGGATATTTTGCTTAAATTATTGAACTTCATCGAGCATTAATGGTGAACAGTTTTATGTTGGAAAATAATTATTTTGCAGTGCCTGTTTGTCAACACTCAGCTTGTCTCCCTTGATCAGGTGTCATTCAAACCACTCAGTATAAGCCGGTTCCAGATGAGCTGCCAAACTCGACGGATGTGGAAGAAACCCTAAAGCAAGTTATGGAAAATGACCCTGAGCTTGAGGAGGTTAACCTCAATAATATAAAGGTGATTGCAGACACTTTGTTGTTCTTCACTAAGCCGGACTGCTAAATTTTTCTTCAACATAACTGATGAACAAAGAATAAGGAGGGACTACTAGACATAGTAAATATCACAGACCCATGTTGAGGCATTTTGAATGCTTGAGATAACAAATTACATGGAGGGTGCCAAGAGATTGTCATGGGGCGAGCCAGGGTAATGCATTCTAGTTAAGTATGTTTTAAGGAGGTTCAATGAGCTATTTCTTTCAGTTTTACTTATTTTTGTTTCATTTTCACAAATATAATTTTATTAAATGAAAGTACATCTAATTGCACAGGAACAGAAAAAGGCAGTTTAGTACCTTGAATTCTCGGGGTTTTCAAACTCAGGGTCGCGACTCACAAGTGGGTCGCGGGCGGGTGCCAGCAGGGTCACGGAGCGATCGTCCCCACCGTCCCCATGGTGGTCCCAAACGCGGGAGAAGCGCCCAACAGCCACTACTAGCTTTAACATTGAGAATTGCGACCACTGCCACTTATTAAATGGTGATAGGCTGTGTGGACTCTTCCGGCCAGAAGCAGCAGCAAAGAGAGCAGGTCCCGCATCCGGCTCATAGAATTGACGTGATGCATCATCCAGAGATGTACTATTGGCACCAAAGCAGCGAGCGGGGGCAGGGGCCGCAGTGTAGGCCGGGGCCACCATTTAGCCCGTTGGACCTGGTTGGGGCATAGGGGTACACACCATGCTAACATGTCTGCCTTTTATCCCCTGCAGAGAATGGATTTAGGGATCCAACCAGGAATGGTTGGCATCTGTCTTGCCTCTGCAGCCCTGGGGGATGCACTGAGGCTGTACGAGCAAGCTGCTCGGGGATGGCCCTGCAGCTGCGGAGCTTGCCTCAGTGGAACAGGATCCAGCCAGTGAGGATAGAGAGCCGGCCGCCAAACAGACCGAGGAAGAGCTGGGAAGGAGGCACTGCATTAAGGTCTCGTGTGTACTGGCAGTGCCTGTCCTTCAAGGACCTGCCAGACCGGGCATGTCGCCTGAAGGCTCCGGCTGAGCAGGGGGAACCGTACGGCATATCTGCTGGATCATGACGCACCTGGAACCGCGGGGGTATGGGTGAGAACACCTGCTCTCAGTGGCCTCGAAGGTGACGGTCACCCTGAACATTTACACCACGGGGTCCTTCCAGTGCCAAGTGGAGACCTGTCTGGGATCTCAAACATTGGTGCAGAGGTGCATCCATGCTGTCACAGAGGCCCTGTATACCCGCTCGGCACAATATAATAATAATAATCTTCATTGTCACAAGTAGGCTTACATTAACACTGCAATGAAGTTACTGTGAAAAGCCCCTATATATCAACTTCAATGTAGACCGAGCACACCGGAGAATACCGGGACAGGCCATTAAGAGGCCTGGGCAGTGGGGTTTGCCACCGTTACCGGGTTGTCCCAGGTCTAGAGGGTGATCGATGGGATGCATGTCCCCCTACAAGCACCGGCCCATGACCGTCCAATCTTCATGAACCAAAAGAGGTTCCACTTGATGAACATGCAGCTGGTGTGTGACCATGAGCTGCCCATCTTGCACGTCTGCGGCCGCTTTCTGGGCAATGTGCACGACTCGACGGTTCATCCTGGTACACCCGACGGTTCTCGACACCTTTGCGGTGCACCCCCGGCTGAGGGGTTGGCTCGTGGCTGATGATTCCTATCCAGAGGCCATAGACCGACATGGAGACCTGTTATAATGACGCCAATGCCGAGACCCGCTGCAATGACGACCATGCCGTAGCCTGGCTGACGGCGGCACGAAGATCAAGTCCCACTGCTACAACTCTGTCCCAGGTCAACCAGCCCCTCCCATGTTCCCCCTTCCTGAACTAACCCCCCCCCCCCAACAGACCTGAAACCGATGCATCAGTGATGCCATTGAGATGAAAGTCTCAAAGGAAGACAAGTAGAATGGCTGCAATTAATGTTATGTTGTTGGCAGTCTTTTATTCTTGACTTGCACTTGCATAAGTGGCTTAAGACTAGTCAAAATTATTAATAGACAATAAGGAGAACTTTTTTGTGCTACTCTTGGGCTGGATACAAAGTGGCGAAGATTTGTGAGAAGCCAGAGGATTGGGAAGCCTTTAAAAGCGAGAAGAGGACAACTAAAAAACAATAAGGGGAGGGAAGATGAAATATGAGTGCAAGCTAGCTACTAATCTAAAAGTAGATAGGAAGAAATTTTTTCAATATATAACAGGTAAGAGAGAGGCAAAAATTGACATTGGACCACTGGAAAACGAGGCTGGAGAAGTAATAATAGGAAAAAAAGAAATGGCAGAGGAACTGAATAGTTACACGGTCTACACGGTGGAAGACACCAGTGGAATGCCAGAGCTCCAGGAGAATCAGGGGACAGAGGCGAGTGCAGTGGCCATTACTAAGGAGAAGGTTCTGGGGAAACTGAAAGGTCTGAAAGTGGATAAATCACCTGGACCGGATGGACTACACCTTAGGGTTATAAAAGAGATAGGTGAGTAAATTGTGGAGGCATTGGTGGTGATCTTTAAGGAATCACTGGAGGCAAGAAGGGTCCCAGAGGACTGGAAAGTGGCTAATGTAACACCACTGTTTAAGAAAGGAGGGAGGAGAAGACGGGGAATTATAGGCCGGTTAGCCTGACTTCGGTCATTGGTAAGATTTTAGAGTCCATTATTAAAGATGAGATTGCAGAGTACTTGGGAGTGTATGATAAAATAGGACTGAGTCAGCACGGCTTTGTCAAAGGGAGGTCATGTCTGACAAATCTGTTAAGAGTTCTTTGAGGAGGTAACAAGGAAGTTAGACAAAGGAGAACAAGTGGACATGATTTATTTAGATTTCCAAAGGGCTTTGTCAAGGTGCCGCAAAGGAAATTGTTAAATAAGTTAAGAGCCCATGGTGTTAAGGGTAAAATCCTGGCATGGATAGAGGATTGGCTGTTTGGCAGAAGGCAGAGAGTGGGGATAAAGGAGTCTTTTTCAGGATGGCAGCCGATGACTAGTGGTGTGCCTCAGGGGTCGGTGCTGGGACATAACTTTTTACGATATACATAAATGATCTGGAAGAAGGAACTGAAGGCACTGTTGCTAAGTTTGCAGATGGTACAAAGATCTGCAGAGGGACAGGTAATTTTGAGGAAGCAAGGGGGCTGCAGAAGGATTTGGACAGGCTGAGAGAGTGGGCAATTAAGTGGCAGATGAAATACAATGTGGAAAAGTGTGAGGTTATGCACTTCGGAAGGAGGAATTTGGGCATAGGCTTTTTCTAAATGGGGAAATGCTTAGGAAATCAGAAGCACCAAGGGACTTGGGAGTCTTTGTTCACGATTCTCTTAAGGTTAATGTGCAGATTCAGTCAGCAGTTAGGAAGGCAAATGCAATGTTAGCATTCATGTCAAGAGGGCTAGAATACAAGACCAGGGATGTACTTCTGAGGCTATATAAGGCTCTGGTCAGACCCCATTTGGAGTATTGGGAGCAGTTTTGGGCCCCATATCCAAGGAAGGATGTGCTGGACTTGGAAAGGGTCTACAGGAGGTTCACAAGAATGATCGCTGGAATGAAAAGCTTGTCGTATGAGGAACAGTTGAGGACTCTGGGTCTGTACTCGTTGGAGTTTAGAAGGATGAGGGAGGTATCTTATTGAAACTTACAGAATACTGCGAGGCATGGATAGAGTGGACGTGGAGAGGATGTTTCCACTTGTAGGAAAAACTAGAACCAGAGGACACAATCTCAGACTAAAGGGACGCTCCTTTAGAACAGAGATGAGGAGGAATTTCTTCAGCCAGAGGGTGGTGAATCTGTGGAAGTCTTTGCCGCAGAGGGCTGTGAAGGCCAAATCAAAAGACAGACATAGATAGGTTCTTGATTAATAAGGGGATCAGGGGTTATGGGGAGAAGGCAGGAGAATGAGGATGAGAAAAATATCAGCCCTGATTGAATGGCGGAGCACACTCGATGGGCCGAGTGGCCTAATTCTGCTTCTATGTCTTATGGTCTAATGGATTTGCCTATTGCTGCAGATATTCTTTAATTGAATGGTTCCTTTCCGTTTCAGTTTGTTATTTTCAGACTAGATATTCCTGGTTGAGTTACTGACCGATTCCAATTGTGTATTGGAGCTTCAGACACAGGCAGTTTTCACAACCACCAGACATCTCAAAGTGCTCTACAGATAATGAAGCACTTTTGAAATGTAGTCACCGTTGTAATATCAGAAATGCGGCAGCTAAGGTGTGCACAAACAGCAATGCAATGATGACAAAATAATCAGTTTCTTTTTGTGTGATGTTGATATACCAGGCATAACTCTTCTTTGAAATAGTGCCGTGGGATCTTTTACATCCACCCAAGCAAGCAGATGGGGTTTAACCTCTTGTCCAAAAGACGGCACCTCTGATGGTGTGATACGTCCTCAGTAATGCACTGAAGTGTCAGCCTAGAATTTTGCGCTCAAACCCTGACGCCGAGAGTGTCATCAACTGAGCTATGGTTGACACATGCTGCTTAACACTAATACTGGGGCTGTTTAGCACAGGGCTAAATCGCTGGCGTTGAAAGCAGACCAAGGCAGACCAGCAGCACGGTTCAATTCCCGTAACAGCCTTCCCGAACAGGCGCCGGAATGTGGCGACTAGGGGCTTTTCACAGTAACTTCATTGAAGCCTACTTGTGACAATAAGCGATTTTCATTTCATTTCATTTCATTGTCACTTTGCGTTGATCTTATTTTGCAGAACTAGTTCAGTCTGGCTACAGCTCCATTTTGAGGATACATTTAAGGCAATTTTCAAGCCATTGTGCACACAGGCAGGGTTGACAGGTTTATCACAATTACAGGATGTAATTCTGACTTTGATTAGGGTCATTTCAGTGTTGTTATAGGTCCAGGCACCTGATTAAAAGGGTTTCAAGCACAGTGTTGCAGGCACTTTTGACAAGCAATTGGGGAGTATGGAGTGAGGCACTGCGTAGGGTAAACAGGACCTCCTCCTGTGCAAGGATGAGCTTGATACAGTTTAAAGTGGTGCACAGGGTGCATATGACTCAGGTGAGAATGAGTGAGTTTTTTCAGGGGGTAGCAAATGAGTGTGAGAGGTGTGGGCGTGGGCCAGCGAATCCTGCGCACCTGTTTTGGGGTTGTGAAAAATTGGGAAGATTCTGGGCGGGAGTGTTCGCGTTCTTAGCCAGGATAGTGGAGGAGGGAGTGGACCCGGACCCTTTGGTGCTGATATTTGGGGTTTCAGAGAAGCAGGAGCTCATGGAGAGGAGGAAGGCCGATGTCTTGGCCTTCACCTCTCTGATTGCAGGGCGGCGAATTTTGCTGGAGTGGCGGTTGACATCGCCACCGGGGTTAGAACAAAGAACAAAGAAATGTACAGCACAGGAACAGGCCCTTCGGCCCTCCAAGCCCGTGCCGACCATGCTGCCCGTCTAAACTACAATCTTCTACACTTCCTGGGTCCGTATCCCTCTATTCCCATCCTATTCATGTATTTGTCAAGATGCCCCTTAAATGTCACTATCGTCCCTGCTTCCACCACCTCCTCCAGTAGCGAGTTCCAGGCACCCACTACCCTCTGTAAAAAAAATTGCCTCGTACATCTACTCGAAACCTTGCCCCTCTCACCTTAAACCTATGCCCCCTAGTAATTGACCCCTCTACCCTGGGGAAAAGCCTCTGACTATCCACTCTGTCTATGCCCCTCATAATTTTGTAGACCTCTATCAGGTCGCCCCTCAACCTCCGTCGTTCCAGTGAGAACAAACCGAGTTTATTCAACCGCTCCTCATAGGTAATGCCCTCCATACCAGGCAACATTCTGGTAAATCTCTTCTGCACCCTCTCTAAAGCCTCCACATCCTTCTGGTAGTGTGGCGACCAGAATTGAACACTATACTCCAAGTGTGGCCTAACTAAGGTTCTATACAGCTGCAACATGACTTGCCAATTCTTATACTCATTGCCCCGGCCAATGAAGGCAAGCATGCCGTATGCCTTCTTGACTACCTTCTCCACCTGTGTTGCCCCTTTCAGTGACCTGTGGACCTGTACTCCTAGATCTCTCTGACTTTCAATACTCTTGAGGGTTCTACCATTCACTGTATATTCCCTACCTGCATTAGACCTTCCAAAATGCATGACCTCACATTTGTCCGGATTAAACTCCATCTGCCATCTCTCCGCCCAAGCCTCCAAACAATCTAAATCCTGCTGTATCCTCTGACAGTCCTCATCGCTATCCGCAATTCCACTAACCTTTGTGTCGCCTGCAAACTTATTAATCAGACCAGTTACATTTTCCTCCAAATCATTTATATATACTACAAACAGCAAAGGTCCCAGCACTGATCCCTGCGGAACACCACTGGTCACAGCCCTCCAATTAGAAAAGCATCCTTCCATTGCTACTCTCTGCCTTCTATGACCTAGCCAGTTCTGTATCCACCTTGCCAGCTCACCCCTGATCCTGTGTGACTTCACCTTTTGTACTAGTCTACCATGAGGGACCTTGTCAAAGGCCTTACTGAGGTCCATAGAGACAACATCCACTGCCCTACCTGCATCAATCATCTTTGTGACCTCCTCGAAAAACTCTATCAAGTTAGTGAGACACGCCCTCCCCTTCACAAAACCATGCTGCCTCTCGCTAAATCGTCCATTTGCTTCCAAATGGTTAGCAGCATGGTTGGGTGACCTGTATGACTTCCTGCAGTTAGAGAAGATAAAGTATGAGTTAAGGGGCTCAGCAGGGGGGGGGTTGAGAAAAGGTGGGGGATATTTGTGACCGTGTTTGAGGAGCTGTCCGTCATGTTTTAATTAATTAATGCATGATTCAGGGAAGTGGGAGGCAAATATTTTGAAACCAATGGGATGAGCAAGTTTTACACTATGTAAAAAATTATCAGAATTCAAATAATTTTTTAATTAAAATTATTTTGTGTAAATGTTTGTAGAACATTCCCCTTGCGGCTCTAAAAGCATATGCTGAAGCTTTGAAGGATAATACGTATGTGAAGAAGTTCAGTATAGTAGGAACCCGAAGTAATGATCCCATTGCTGTTGTAAGTATTGCATGTTGGATTGGCATACCATGGTAATTAGTACTAAAAGTTGGGGATTAATTACGTTTTTTGAAAATGTGCATTTTTGCGTCTAGACTATACCGGTGTGGGCAGCACAGTGGTGCAGTGGTTAGCACTGCTGCCTACGGCACGGAGGCCGGGTTCGATCCCGGCCCCCGGACACTGTCCGTGTGGAGTTTGCACATTCTCCCCGTGTCTGCGTGGGTTTCACCCCCACAACCCAAAAATGTGCAGGTTAAATGGATTGGCCACACTAAATTGCCCCTTAATTGGAAATAAATAATTGGGTACTCTAAATTTATTTTTAAAAAATAGAATATACCAGTGTGAATTTTTCTTGCTCGTCAAAAATTAGATTGTAATATGATCCCAAATTGCAGGGAGAGGGTGACATATTTAATACTGATGAAGACTGTGACAATTAAGCACATAATGACATTAAAACACTTGCCAGATCAGACATGTAAATAGAAAGTGAATTCCAATATCGATAAGTGTGAGATGATGCAGTTTGTTAGGAGGATTGGACAGGATTTGATTTGTTGTCACATAATAAGGTGGCCAACTCCTCCTTGAAAATTGAGTGTCTAAATTGGGTAGAGGGGCACAGGGACCTCGTGAGGCAGATTCACAAACTATTAAAACAAGGCAGAGCTATAAAAATTACAAACAAAGCACTGGGGTTCATTTCTTGAGGAATAGAATTCAAAAGCAGAAAGGCTGTGTTAAATTTATATTGGACCTTGGGCCATGCCTAAGAGGACTGTGCTCAGTTTCGATCTTCACATTACAAAAGACTGTAGAGGCACTAGAGAAGGAACAAAAAATATTTACAAGAATGATACCATAATCTGAGGGGTTTTACTTATCAGGAAAGACTGAGGAGGCCGGGGCTCTGAGATCATTAAAATTATGAAGGGGTTTGATAGGGTAGAGGTAAGAGAGGTTTCCACTATGGAATGTGCCACCATATGGGATAGTTGAGATGAATAGTATAGGTGCTTTTAAGAGGAAGTAATATAAATACATGAGGGAGGGAGGAATAGAAAGAAATGATGATGGAGTGAGTTGAAGTAAGGTGGGAGGAACCTCATGCAGAATATGAAAAATATAGGCCAATTGAGTCGATGGCCTGTTTCAGTACTATTAAAGCTTTATGTAGCACTGTAATTTGCGGTTCTATATTGCTTGCTCTTTGGTTCAAATATCACAATCACATTTACGCACCCCCAAAACACACACCATCTGTATCCATTATATATCTATAAAAATCTTTGTGTGCATGTTGTCATCTTTATCCATTAAAGATTTCTGTGTCCACAGTTGCAACGAAATTTGAAATAGAAACAGAAAAGGCTGGCAGAACTTGGTGGATCAAGCAGCACCTGTGGAGAGAAGAACAGAGTTACCGTTCCAGGTCGGAGAACTTTGTCAGGACCTTCAGGGTACTCAGCTAAAACTTTAGCTCTGTTCCTTTCTCTAAAGGTGCTGCCTGACCTGCTGAGTATTCCCAGAATGTTCTGTTTATGTTTCGGGTTTCCATCGTCCACACTATAAACTATAAACATTGTAATGATACCCACCTGCCAAAGGTGGCACTGCATCACCTCTATTTTGCCCAGCTCAACCTCCTGCACCAGCAAGAAAACTCTTACGATTCAACTTTTCAATTTCCCAAATTACTGCAAGTTTTGCTATTTAACCATTCACAGAATCAAATTGAAGTGTACAAAAATAAGGACAGAGTGTATGACCTTAAAATGGAACTTAACGGGACGGCATATTGGCACAGTGGTTAGCACTGCTGCCTATGGTGCTGAAGACCCGGGTTCAATCCCGGCCCCGCGTCACTGTCTGTGAGGAGTTTGCACATTCTCCCCGTATCTGGGTGGGTTTTACCCCCACAACTCAAATATGTGCAGGGTAGGTCGATTGGCCACTCTAAATTGCCCCTTAATTGGAAAAAAAAGTAATTGGGTACTCTAAATTTAAGTATTTCCTCTATCTTTCCACCTCCCCCTAAACTCTCTATGAATATCTACCACATTTGCAATAATAGCACACATATATTTGAGGGGAAGAATGAAGTTACAACATAAGTCATATCTGTAATAACCTGCATGGGACTTATAGTGTGGGGATGATTGTTTTCCCCGTGCTCCTTCAGGAGTAAGAGCTCCCCCACTTGGGTCGTGGTAGCCTACCCGTACTGGTATAAAAGGTCGGTCAATCTGGAGCTGACTGACAAGAGAGTTTACCTAGTAAGGTTCTGCAGTACTCATGTATATACTTGTTGGACTCCCCGAGCCTTATTAAAATATCCTTCCACTCATTTTGAGTGACACCATAGCTACAAAGATTTTATATTTTCTATGCTTAATTGTCCCCTACGCCATTTTATGAGGTAAATGTCACTTCCTGACCCCTCCCCCTCTCATTTTTACTGATTTGTCATCATTTCTAGAAATGCTTAGCATGACCCTTTCACAGGATAAGTGTACTTGGCTGCTGTCCACTTCCTGAAGTCTCAACCTTTGAACTATCTTCTTCTGCTTTGTGCAAAGTACCGGAAAATACCCAAGACCGCTTTAGAACATAGAACATACGGTGCAGAAAAAGGCAATTTGGCCCATCGAGTCTGCACTGACCCACTTAAGCCCTCATTTTCACCCTATCCCCATAACCCAATAACCCCTCCTAACCTTTTTAGACACTAAGGGCAATTTAGCGTGGCCAATCCACCTAACCTGCACGTCTTTGGACTGTGGGAGGAAACCGGAGCACCCGGAGGAAACCCACGCAGACACGGGGAGAACGTGCAGAGTCCGTACAGTCAGTGACCCAGTGGGGAATCGAACCTGGCACCATGGAGCTGTGAAGCCACAGTGCTAGCCATATGTGCTACCGTGCTGTCCACTCGACTCTGGTGGGATATGAACCGACAACCTTTGAATTTCTTACCAGTCATTGACTAGAAGTCTAACTAGAAGCTTTAGTGTAGGTTTATCAACATATGCATGTATGACCTCAGTGTTGATTTGAAAAAAATATTCTTCACTGAATGTGGACATCTCTGGCGAGGCCAGCATTTGTTGCCCATCCCTAATTGCCCTTTGCCTTCTTGAGCCGCAGCAATGCCTGTAGAGTAGGCACACTCACAATGCTGTTAGGGAGGGAGTTCCAGGATTTTGACCTAGCGACAGTGAAGGATCAGCGATATATTGGTGTGTAGCTTGGAGAGTGTATATAGGTTATCGTGTTCCCACACAGCTGCTGCCCCTGTCCTTTGAGGTGGTAGAGCTCACAAATTAGCATGAACCCTGTAAAATCTTTAACTGAGAGACAAGAGGGGAGAGTGAAAATGAGTGAGCAACAAAGCATAGCTAAGGAAAGATTAAAATAGAACAGCGAGGTGAGAAACCAGGGTAATAAGTGAGTTGAAAATAAAAGTGCATCAGTAAAGTGTGTGCAAACGATTTGCTTAAGTTGTAGTAGACTTCGCTGCAAAATGCAAAAATGATCGGTGAGTGTAAAAGAAGTGATGATAGGAAATCAACCAGGATATTGCTGGGAATTCCTCTCCAACTAGGATACTATTCAGAAATTCCCTCCAGCCCCTATAGGAGGATCATGGAACGGTTACAGCACCAATGGAGATTATTCGGCTCGTCGAGTCCATGCTGACTATCAACTCGAACGGTTTACTTAGTTCCACTCCCCTGCCCTTTCCCTATTCTCTTTGGCTGCATATCCAATTCTCTTTTGAAAACCAAGATTGAATCTGCCTCCAATACACTCTCAGGCAGTGCATTCCAGATCCTAACCATACGCTGCATTAAAAGCTTTTACTGCATTTCATGTTTGGTTCCAATTACCAATTGCCTTAAATCGGTGTCCTCTTGTTCTCAAACCAATTGGAATAATTTCTCTCTATCTACACTGTCTAGTCCCCTCATGATTTTGAATATCTCGATCAAATCATCTCTTTGACTTGCCTTCTCTGAGGAGAACAACCCCAGTTTTTCCACTCTGGCCATATAATTGCAGTTCTTCACCCTTGATACGATTCCCGTAAATCTTTTTTTCATCCTTTCTAAAGCCTCCCAAGTGCGGTGTGCATAATTGGATGTACTGTTCCAGTTGAGACTGAACCGGCGCTTTATTTACTTATTTTGAAAAGAAATTTAGAGTACCCAATTCATTTTTTCCAATTAAGGGGGAATTTACTCCACATGTGCAAACTCCACATGGACAGTAACCCAGGGCCGGGATCAAACCTGGGACCTCGGCTCCGTGAGGCAACAATGCTAACCACTGCGCCACCATGCTGCCCGAGCCGGCTGTTTATGAGGGTTAATCGTAACTATTTTCCTTTTTTACTCGATGTTCTATACGCACAGTATCTTTATAAACAATTCCTCAACTGACCATGGCACCTTCAATGATTTCATAGAATTATCATAGAATTTACAGTGCAGAAGGAGGCCATTTGGCCCATCGAGTCTGTACCGGCCCTTGGAAAGAGCACCCTACCTAAGCCCATACCTCCATCCTATCCCCACACCTGACCCCATCCCCACACCTCCACCCTAACCCCTTAACCCCACCTAACCTTTTTTGGACACTAAGGGCAATTTAGCGTAGCCAATCCACCTAACCTGCACATCTTTGGACTGTGGGAGGAAACCGGAGCACCCGGAGGAAACCTATGCAAACATGAGGAGAATGTGCAGACTCTGCACAGACAGTGACCCCAGCCGGGAATCAAACCTGGGACTCTGGAGCTGTGAAGCAACTGTTGCTAACCACTATGCTAACCACTATGCTACCGTGCTGCCCCACAGTACATATTCCCCAGGCGTCTGTTTCTCCACTCCCTTTAAAACTGTACCATTTATTTTGTCTTTCCTTGCTCACAAACTGTATGACTTTGCACTTATCTTAAACTTCATTTGCCACATGTCCACTGGCCTATCTGTGTCCTCTTGAAGTTTATCACTCTCCTCCTGTCCATACTTTCAAGTTTTGCGTCATCTGCAAATTTTTGAATTGTGCTCCAAACACCCAGGTCCAGATCAATAATGTGCATCAAGAAAAACTGTAGCCCCAGCTCCAATCCCTGAAATCCCCACTACTTACCTTACTTCAGTCTGAAAACAACCATTCATTACTACGCTCTGTTTGGTGTCACTCAGCCAACTTCACATTCATGCTGCTCCTTCGCTGACAAGCCTGTTATGGATACTTTATAAAATGCCTTTGGAAGGCATGGCCCTATTGATCACATCAGCCATCACTGTTACTGATTTAAAAAGACCCAATCAGATTGGTTAAGCACAATTTACCTTTAATCTGCACTGGTGTTCCTTAATAAATCTAAACATTCCCGAGCGACTATATTAATGGGAGTTCTTTTCCAGCCACAATATTGCTGGAAATTCCTTTCCAACTACAAGGATATGACTTATTAACATTCAGCAACAATGCTACTCTCCACAGTTAGATTTCTACAATAGTCCATTTCAGTGTCACAGAAGATGTAAACAATCAGGCTAAGAGTTAAATTGGATAAACAGCAAATTTTAAAAAAGTAAATAGGGAGATTTGTTACAACAGCTCTGGTTATAGAAATAAACAACCTATATTAAAGGGAGATTTTATACTGTGTTGCTATTCAACAATGTCATTCCTTCTGATTCCGTGATATCTTTGTGCATGCTTTGCTCCCTTTCAAGGCCTTTGCAGAAATGCTGAAAGTTAACAAAACAGTGAAGAGTTTGAATGTGGAGTCCAATTTTATCACTGGCAATGGAATCCTGGCTCTAGTTAAAGCTCTCCAGTACAACAACTCATTGGTTGAACTTAAAATTGACAATCAGGTAAGATGGGTATTTTAATGTCATATTATGACTGCAGAATCTTTTAATATCATTTAAGAGGCAAATTTCCTGTTGATGTGACAAGCACTCAGAGTGTCACTGGAGATGGAGATTCCTTCATGGACCACTCCCAATCTATAGGCTGTCCCGTTGCCTGTCTTAAGGAAACAGCTTTGCGACTTCTGCCACTGTCTGCCTATTACACTCTGCAAAGTTTTCCCTACATTAAAGGCACTATGATGCATTTCTTTTCTTTATTGACAGTGTCAGCAGCTGGGTAATAAAGTGGAAATGGAAATTGCAAATATGTTAGAACAGAATCCAACCGTACTGAAGTTTGGCTATCATTTTACCCAGCAAGGCCCAAGGCTTCGGGCATCTAATGCAGTGATGAGCAACAATGACCTTGGTAAGGAGACTGCCTTTGTCGCAACAATGATACTCTCTCGGATATATTCAGAAAATGTATGTTTAATTTTTGTTATAGCTTTTACAGATTGTAAAACATTTTACAGGGGTGGCACAGTGGTTAGCACTGCTACCTCACAGAACCAGGGACCCAGGTTCATATCCGGCCTTGGGTGACTGTGTGGAGTATGTACATTCTGCCCATGTCTGCATGGGTTTCCTCCGGGTGCTCCGATTTCCTCCCACAGTCCAAAAAAGAGGTGCAGGTTAGGCGGATTGGCCATGATGAATTGTCCCTTAGTGTGCAGGTTACGTTATGTTACGAAGATGGACAAGGGAGTGGACGTGGGTAGAGTGCTCATTCGAAAGGTCGGTGCAGACTCGATGGCCTCTTTCTGCACTGTAGCGATTCCATGATTTTAGTATCTGGACCATATGATGTCGCATTGTAAAGTACCAAAGAATCTTTTAACACCATTTGCCATTTGTAAATTGGAATCAGTACTAATCAGGCTTCCTTAACAAAAGGTTGTTTAAATTGTCATAGGCTCACCATTTATTTACTATTTCACTAAGAGAAATTCAAATGAATTACTTTAGCGATCCAGATTCTCCTTAATGTAAATTGTCAATTGAACTTTTAATGCAATTATTTCATGTTTTTTTTTCATAAATTTGGAGTACCCAATAATTTTTTTGCCAATTAAGGGGCAATTTAGTGTGGCCAATTCACCTACCCTGCACATCTTTTAGGGTGGGGTGAGACCAACACAGACACGGGGAGAATGTGCAAAATCCACATGGACAGTGACCCGGGCCTGGATTGAACCCAGGTCTTCGGCGCCGTGAGGCAACAGTGCTAACCACTGCGCCACTGTGACAGCCAGTTATTTCATTGTGAAGTCACTGAAAAGTGCCTCCGGCTTTTTAAAAAACTAATTACTCACATTTCTGTTCAATTTGGACTTATAATGGCCTTATAATTGTAAAAGTGACTTGTAATTGATGCCAATAATTCTCTTGGTGAAAAAGCTTTGAAAGCTGTTGGAGTGCAGATTTCAATCCATGGATCCTCCTCTGGTGAATTCCAGATCCCAACTGTGCAGCTGCAGGAATTATTAAGCAGAAAACAGACATCTCCCACAAGGAGGGAGAGAAAAGCAGAAGGGGAGTTACTGGACAGTACTCTGTCAGAACCCTGTGTAACTGAGTGGAAGTCTTCAGCCTGTCCTCCCAGAGAGAAGCAATATGTGGCACAGGAAATCTTCTTAAACAGCAACAACACACACATTTATATTATCAGCATAGAAACATATCCCAGAGGAGAGAAATAGAAACACATCCCAGAGGAGCAAAATGTTACCAAACTGAAGTGGGAAAGCTGGGAGAGGCAATCAAAGGTACAGTTGAATAGATAGATTTGAGTAGGTATTTAAAAGTAGAAAGAGACAGGGAGATTCAGGAGCAAGTTTCAGCAAGTAGGATCAAGGGCACAATTTAATTTTTTAAAAACCTGGCTGGGTGCACTTAGCGGGGTATTTCCCTGCACTTGTAGCACTGCAAATGACCCGGCTATTAAACGGGACTCTGCTTTTTGGGGCCCTGGTGAGGAAGGCCAAAGCCACTGAGACTCATTTCCTGCACTAACGAGATCCAATGCAATTTTTAAATGGTGCCCCAACCTGGTATGGCCAACCTGGCACCTTGGCACTGCTGGCCTGGGACACTGACCATGACAGCCTGGCAGTGCCATCTGGCCAGGGTGGCATTGCCAGGCTGACCAGGTGTCATCGGTAGTGCCAGGGTACCACTCTCCCAAAGCCTTACCACCTGGGTGGCTCCGATCACCCTGAGATCCACATTTGTGGAAACCAGTGCTAACTGGCACCATGGCAGGGTGTCCAAGGGTGAGATCCAGATTGCCAAACCTCATGAGAACAAGGGGTCGTTAATCTCACGAGAGGCCTCTCGTGAGATTTAACAGCCTCATCATGTCCCATGCAGGGCGCAATAAGGCCAGTAGATCATGCCCCAAGTCAGCTGAAAGTTGAAGAGAAAATTAAATGACTGAAAAGAATTACAGAACCATTTTAAATGTGTTTAAATAAAGTTTTCATTTAATATGTGTCTTGAAAATACTCCATTAGTTACTAAATCAGATGGTGACACAGCCCAGACAGTCTTCTTGTGGTAAAGTCTCCTCCTGCTCATATTTTCTATGTTTCTAACTCATCATTTGGTTTGGGTAATAATATAAAGGCAAAATACTGCGGGTGCTGGAAATCTGAAATCAAAACAGAAAATCAGCAGATTTGACAGCATCTGTGAAGAGAGAAGCAGAGTTAGCATTTCAAGTCCTTATGACCCTCCTTCAGAGCCCTCAATGATACCCTTGTGGAAGAAATGTTTGCACAGATTCTTAAATCACATCTATTTATTTTTGACATTTACCTGATTTTGAAAGTTTATACAGCGATTTATCAATTATGAGTGGAGATAGTTTGAGTCAGACTGCTGAGTGTAACGAGCAGTGCCTCAAAACAAGTATGTTTCAAGCTGAAGAAAGTAGTTTTCCTGCTGTGATCTGCAATTAATTATGTTAAAGAGTGGATGACAACTGGGCTACAAAAATGCCTGGCCAAAATTATTTAAAGATTCCATTGCCTACCCCAGTTCATCTGCAACGATTGCTCAGGTCTGACCCCTGCTCTTCGAGATATTTGCTGTTTAAGATGTGTATAAATGCAAGTTGTCACTGATTAAAACAATATTTCAGTCACAATACAAGAGTCTTCAGTTTCTGGGGGAACCTCAGAGACAAAATCTGGGCAGTTTTTTGGGGATGGAGTGGATTATTTTTATTGAAAGGAAGCAATGCCATTATGACATAGTTCGGGCATGCAAATTTGAGAGGAAAGAAAGCATTCAATTCAGCATTCTTAACGAGTTTCTTAAGATTCTCTACAGCATTTTATTTTGCAGGTGTTCTCATCAATCCAATTTTTGTTGCAGCTCGCATTAACCGAGCAGATGGTTCCTGGTCTAGATTCTCAGCTTTGGAACTGGAGGAGATATAAGTATATAGTATTTTTTTGGTAGTCGCCTCCTTAATTGAAACAGCAGTGCTTTACACTGCTACACCAACATTTCCGCTTCACTGAGCGCAGTCTTATCCCCTTCCTTTTTCCTCCACTGCTTTTTGTCCTGTTTTCCCTTGCTGACACAATTCTTCTTCCTATTTTATAGTTCTGGATATATATTTTTACGTGATTGCATTAATTAGCAAGTCTGTCTCTGGTGCAGTGAAAGTTCTTCCTTTTGCCTCAAGGTGTTCTTTTTCACAACTCAGAAATTGTTAATTATGTTTGATTTCTCTGTGAACTTTATAATGGGCTGCAAATTGCCCAAATGGGAGAAAATTCACACATTCAACATGGTAATTAGTAGAGAGAAAAAAGAATGTGCAATAAACATCATTTAGAATCACCACACCTCTCCTTGCACAAGCTGTTTAAAAGCTGACTCTCGATATCAGAAGAGTGCCCTTTCCAAAATAATTCTCTGTTTTCTTGCTAATCTCATGCTTCTTTGATTTTGGGGTTTGGTTTTGGAGACCAAACTTCTAACACTGACTAACGCTATTTGGAGCCAGCTTAAGAGGATCAGGCAGATTTGCAGTGTTTCTGGTCACTAATTTTTATTGACCGCTCGCTTCTAACACCCCAGCAAGTCACACACTATGTTGGGAAGGGGCACTCAAAAAAATTGATGCTCTACTCCCATACAAAAAATGTCTTCAGCAAGGAATTCTGTACTGTTAAATAATTCCAGTGGTGCAAATAAAGTGAACAGTGCTATATGATTGAATAAATATCATCTGCACCACGGAACCACTTGAACAAAATGGGAATATTCCACCACCTTTAGCATCACTTCCATGGGGAAGTTTTCATATTTTGTGGGTGGTCACAGATGTTTGAAAAACAATCTTAAGGAGATCACCAGTCTTACCCCCATTTCAAAGTAAGGCTCATATTTAACTTTTCTTTATTTTTAGTAATTTTTCGATATGTGTGGAAAAGAAAGAATGCCTAATTTTGTGCAGATATGTTCACTGTGAAATATTAATCCTGTCTCTTAGCTTCTTACCTTCTATTCCCTATTTGCCAACCAATAATGAACAGTTCTGCGTATATTTGTTGTACACATGTAAATGCAAGTATTCTGCCACCACCTCTGGAGTCAGGGCTTAACCGCACAAGCACCAGGCACGAATTCGCCAAGAATCCAATTTATAATCGGGGCAATGTGCAAGCCACATTTTTTTAGTAAGAAAAGGATGAGACATGCAGTGGCTCATAACAGTATGGGGTGAAGCCATGAGAATCTCTTGTGTGGACAGTAGGGGTGCTTTTCCCTGAAGTTCCAATTCAGGGATATTGCTGGGAAAAAATGGCACGAGGACTGTATGTTGCTATGCTGTAGTAGTTGATACTGGCGATGGTTGCAAAAATATTGTTCTTTCATACTGACAAACCTACCCTTGATTTGTACAAAACTTTGTTTTAAGTATAAATATGAATTTACTTTGAGGTTAATGCAGAGTGGTTTTCAGTTAAAAGAAAATGCCGTTGTAAGTGTTTCCAATGCTGGCAGCAGAGAATTGGAGGTCAGAGGGGCTTGGCTGAAAGTGCTCTTGGCCATTTATGGACATTTGAATGTTTGAAAACATTTTGTAAATAGATTGCTTCAATGCAGTGTCTGGTGCAAATTCCTGCCTTTGCTACAGTGTACAGCTAATTAAACTGAGGGAGTGACGCAGTGTAATTTATTTTCTTCATACTTTTATGTCTGAAGTAGAAAATCATTTTTTTTTCATAAACATTTTATTGAGGTATTTTTGGTATAGTAACAACAAAATAAACAATATACATGAAACCATAAACATAGTTCAAAAGCCATTTACCTCTCATACAGGTCCCACCCTTATTAACCCCCTGCTCTAATCTAAACTACTCCCCCCTCAACCCCCCCGTCTGCTGACGATTAATTTGCCGCAAAGAAGTCGACGAACAGTTGCCACCTCCGGGCAATCCCTAACAGTGACCCTCTCAAGGCGAACTTTATTTTCTTCAAACAGAGAAAGCTAGCCATGTCCGATAGCCAGGTCTCCGACTTCGGGGGCTTTGAGTCCCTCCATGCTAATAGTATCCGTCTCCGGGCTACTCGGGAAGCAAAGGCCAGAACATCTGCCTCTTTCTTCTCCTGGATTCCCGGGTCTTCTGACACCCCAAAAATCGCCACCTCTGGACTCAGCGCCACCCTTGTTTTCCACACCGTGGACATGACGTCCGCAAACCCCTGCCAAACTCCCCTAAGCTTTGGACATGTCCAAAACATGTGGACATGATTCACCGGTCCACCCGCACATTTTGCGCACCTGTCCTCCACCCCAAAGAATCTGTTCATCCGGGCCACTGTCATGTGAGCCCAGTGAACAACCTTAAATTGTATCAGGCTGAGTCTGACACATGTTGCGGATGTGTTGACTCTACTCAACGCATCTGCCCATAGACCATCCTCCATCTCACTCCCAGCTCCTCCTCCCACTTGCGCTTCAGCTCCTTGGTCTGCGTCTCCTCCGATCCCATAAGCTCCTTATAAATGTCCGAGACGCTCCCTTCTCCTACCCACCCTCTGGAAACTACCCTGTCCTGAATCCCCCTTAGCGGTAGGAACGGGAAGGTTGACACCTGTCTACGAAGGAAGTCCTGCACCTCCAGATACCTGAATTTGTTTCCCCTCGCCAACCCAAACTTTTCCTCCAACATACTCGGAAAGCTCCCCTCTATGAACATATCCATCATCCTCTCAATCCCCGCTCTCTGCCATAACCGGAACCCCCCGTCCATACTCCCGGGGCAAACCGGTGATTATCACAGATTGGGGCCCAGATCGATGCTTAGAAAATCATTTCTAATCACTTGTTCGCAGATAATTTCAATCAGTATCATCACCTTCATGATGTAATTCTTGTATTTTGTGATGTCAGAATGAACATTTGAGAATGTAAATAGTTTTACAATTACATAATTGAAAACGCTAATTGGTAGACAATTCAATTTAAAATAAAAATGTGGACCAATGGTTTTATGAATGGAGGCATAGAATACTGAAGCAAGAAAGTAATGATAAAACCTATGCAATGCCTCAGTTGATGTATCATGCCCAATTCTGGGCACAGATACTTTAGAAATAATTTCAAGGGCTTGGTGAGGGTGCACAGGAAATTTAGAATCATGGGCCTTGATTTTTTTTAATTTATTCTTTATGGGGACGTGGGCGTTTCTGGGATGGCCAGCCTTTGTCCATCCCTAATTGCCCTTGACCTTTGTGGCTTGCTAGGCTATTTCAGAGGGCAGTTGAGAGTCAGCCACATTACTATGGGTATGGAGTCACATGTAGGCCAGACCAGGTAAGATTTTCCTTCCCAAAGTGACATTAGTGAATTAGATGTGTTTTTGTAACAATTGATGAGGGTCCCATGGTCAGCATTACTGAGACTAGCTTATCATTCCACATTTATTAATTGAATTTAAATTCCACCAGCTGCAATGGTGGGATTTCAGCCCGTGACCCCGAGCATCAGTTGGGTCCCTGGATTAGTAGTCAAGTGTCTGTACTACTATGCAACCATCTCCTCCACCCTGCCATGTGAATATAAAATATGGCGCGATGATGTTGGGGCGGCAATATAACGTTATTGTGTCGTGCCTTGGATATTACACAAGGCGCGAAAGCATGTAAATTGGAAGCCTGCCTGCCCTTGTCAAGTCGCCAATGAATAAGCCATTGAGCTTATTGAACAGCCAGTTGGATGGAATTTTTCATGCAAGCTGTATTACCTGGGTATCAAACAGGAAAAAGCTTGGGAGTGTTTTATGGTAGTTATGAGGAAGCATTACAGAGGTGGAAGCAAAGGCCTGCCACTGGGACTGTAGCTGCATGTCGCAGCAGCCTCTGTTGTTGAAGGTAGCAGTGACTGCATGTTTTTTTACATCATATATTAACTTTTTGGAGCCCCCAATAAGAAATATAGAGAGATTGAGAGCAGGGTACCTTTACATCTATAGCCGTGTCGGACCTCCTGTTCACATCATAACCCCTCTGCCACATGATGCCCCGGCCCAGATGCCAGAGTGGGCCTCCTCCCACTGGGTGCCCATTAATTGTCCTTTCAACACTTATTTGACAATCTGAAATGGCAGGGTGTTGGGGGGTGGGGGGTGAGGCAGGCCAAAGCAGACCATTCACTTTCCGCTCTGTCTCTCTCAGCTCATTCTGCCTGTGCCAGCCCACTGAAAAAACGATTTAATAAGTCTCACACCCCCTTGCTCTTTCCCAATAGTCCTGGAAACTTTTCACTGGTTCTTTTGCCAATTACCTTCAAACGTGTGTCCTGTAACTGAGCCTTTTGCCATTGGAAACATTATTTACTGATCCAAATCCTTCAAGATTTTGAACACCTCCACCAAATCTCCCTTAAACCTTCGCTGCCTGAAAGAGATCAAGCCCAGTTTCTCTAATCTCTTCATGTAACTGAATTTTTTCTTCCCTTGTTCCATGTTGATAAAACCTTTCTGCACCTTGTTTAAGGCCTTGATATCCTTCCTAAAAAGCGATGCCTAGAATTGGCCACAATACTCCAGGTGGGTCCTAATCAATATTTATAAGGGTTTAGGACATCCTTCTTACTTTTGTGGTTTATTCTTCTATTTGTAAAGCCAAGGATCCTGTGTGCCTTTTCAAAAGCCTTCTCAACTTGTTCTGTCATAACACAATATTTTACTTCGCCCTCACTCTGTTCCCTAATTTAGTGTGTTCTGGAAATTGTGACGTATGCTTCATATTTCCAGCGCCAGGAGCCAGTTAAGTTAATGTATGTTTAATACTCCTCATCACAAGTGTACACTTTCTCAACCTGCATTTTAATTAAGAATTTTTCATTTGTTTATTTTAGTCAGGCAAAGCCGACTTCAGGGCCTCAATGGCCCCATCTTCCCCAGGTGCCGGACAACTGTCTAATCTGTTTGTGAAGACTTCATGCCTCTACAGAGCACGCCCAATGCTGATGGTTTCTAGGTACAGCCAAGAGTGTTTTCTCTGTTGTGGCTCCATTTTTCCTTCGTGTTATATGATGGGACGATGTATCTAATTGAAGTTCAGTGTGAAGTACAATGACAAATGTGTACAGCAGTCGCAGATTGTGGTGTGCTTTGTCTGATAGAAAAATAGCACTGTGTAGTATATATTTATGGTTCAATTCAATTAGTGCCTGTGCCATGAAGCTTGAAACCATCAATTCTAAATGCATCCATCAGTTGACGTGTACATCCCTGTATGGATTATTGGGTGAAACTATAGCTATATTGTGCATGAACAAGCTTGCTGTTCTAGCATTTACTGTAGAAACATAAGTAATCCTTTTATTTATATGACTTGATGCCAGAGAATTACCTCCTTGTGTAAACTGCTGTCCTGTTCTTGTGGGAACACAGAGCACATTCATTGACTTTGTGACAAAAAGAGATGAAATAATGCACTGCTTGAGAATTGTGTGCATCACTCTACTGTTTGCTGACTTTTGGAGCTTTCATGTAACCCAACATCTCCACTGATTTGTGATACTTATGTAAAAGGAGTTCAACGAGCTTAGAATGTTTTTGTGTTTTAAATCAAAATATTTAATTTAGGTAGATTTAAAATCATGGAAACTTATACAAACATTTGCTATTTTTTTTGAGATGTCAGAAAAGAGGGGATGCAGCCTCTGGTTATGCTTCAAGTTATTGCAGATGTCCTTACTTTGGATAGAGAGGGAAGGGAATAACTTGAAATTATTTATAGGCTGTATTCACATTGTACCCTGGAATCAAAGTATTTTTAAGAATCCAAAATGATCTTTTTAAAGTTTTATTTTTAATTCTGTGGGGCCTGTTCTAGTTTAGATGTTCAAATTCTGGAAGATTCATCAAAATAAGTTATTGTTTCACAATTGGCAAACTCAGTCTACACTGCTCACATCCACTACTCTGGGTGCAACCGTCCATAGACACCAGCCTCTATTTTCCATCAAACCATTTCTTTCTAAAGCCAGTGCATTTTTTGTCTAAACAGAAAATGAATGAGTGAGCCTGCAAATTTCAGACTGGTTCCAGAAACAGAACTACTGCAATTAACAGTAGGCTTTGCCCAAAGCAGATGAAAATATTGATTTTAAATCTACGTTGTTGTGGTTTTTTAAAGATGTAGAATGTATTGATTGTTGCACTTTATGACAAATAAACCATTACAATTTTGGGCATTCTGTAGCTTCACATGCTTTGAAAAAGTCAATAAAACCTTTGGTGTTAAACCATTATCCACTAATGGTAATGATATTTTGTTTATCTTTGTTTGGTACTGCTTTACCAGTATAGCATAAATGCCAATTAAATGGTCCTGATGCCACAATGTTAGGAAGGAGAAATCTACATTTGTTCCAAACAAGGTGATTGTGCTGCAGGTGCGTGCCCCAACTATAAGACTACCAAGTGAAAAGGGTTGATGCCCTATCAACTTGTGGCTTATAAAGCCCTTTCCCACTGGGCTATTCTCTAGACCCTAGCACAGAGTGGTATACAACTGGGAGGGAGATGCACTGAGAGTCCTCAACATTGACTCCAGGAGCGAAATTCGCCACCCCGCCCCGCCACATTTCTGCCCCGACCCGCCGGTGGGATGCTCCGTTACACCGGCCGGTCAATGGGGTTTCCCATTGTGGGGCAGCCCCACGCCGTCGGGAAACCCCCGGGCGCCGGCAAAACGGAGACTCCCGCCGGCGGAGAATGACGCCCCAGATCTCATGAATTCTGTGCCATCAAGTCAAACATGGGCAAAGAAACCTGCTGATTGCCACCTATCACCACCCACCCCCCCCTGCACCCCACTGTTCCTCGCCCCTCCACTCCAACTTCAGCTGATGAATCAGTACTCCTGCATGTTGAATACTAAATGGAGGGTGACAAGGGCACAGCATGTACTCTGGGTGGGTGGGTGAATTCAATGTCCATCACCTAGAGTGGCTTGGTAGCACTAGTACTGGCCGAGCTGGCTGAGTCCTGAATGACGTAACTGCTGGACTGGGCCTGTGGCAGGTGGTGAGGAAACCAACAATGGAAAAATTAACTTAACCTCATCCTCACCAATCCATCGCAGCTGCATTTGTCCTTGGCAGGACTGGTAGGAGTGACCACTGCATGGTCTTTGTGGAGGCAAAATCCCATCTTCACATTGAGGATACCCTTTATTGTGTTGTGTGGCAGTATCAGCTAAATGGGATAGATTTTGAACAGATCCAGCAACTCAACTTGGCATTCATGAGGCACTGTGGGCCATTAACAGCAGCGGGATTGTATTCAACCATAATCTGAAACCTCATGACCCTGCATATCCCCCACTCTACCATTACCGTGAAGTCAGGTGTTCAACCCTGGTTCAATGAAGAGCGCAGTGGATCATTCCAGGAGCAGCATAATGGATACCTAAAAATGAAGTGTCAACCCAGTGAAACTATAACAGAGGATTACTTGATGCCAAATAACGAAAGCCGCATGCACTAGACAGCTAAGTAATCCTACCACCAAAGGGTCAGATCAAAGCTCCTGCTGCACCCAGTCATGATGATAGTGGATAACTGAACCCGGCTTTTTCAAAGTGGGGGTTCTGAGTTGCGGCAGTTGTAAAAAGGGTCATGGTGTTCCCCAAAGATAGCCTGACATTAATTTCTTCTCACTGCACCCATAAGTTAGCACAGGCATTAAGCCTGAGAATCACTGCATAATTAGCAGTTTTTTATCTGACCATAAGAGCCAACAGTGAGCAGGTCAGTGCGCCCTGCGCGTACATTTGGTGCCAAGCATCGTGTACGTACATGCTTTTGCCGCAAATTCACCTGGAGGCGAGCTTCTTTCACTTGCAAACAAGATAAGAGGACTGTGGACGTGGATCAGTTAGTTACAAGAAAGATGCAGCCAAAGACACTAATAGGCAGTGTACCAACTGGCCAAGATCTCGCATCGGATTGCGCTTGTGAGAGCTGCTCTGGAGAGCCCACCACAGGATAGAGCAGTGCTCCTGTAAGCTCTGTACAAATTGCCTCGAGTTAACAGCCTACAAATAAGAAACTAAAATCAGGAACAAAGCAGTATGAAGATGATTTTCTGAGGTATAGTTTTGTTAATTGTACCATTGCAAATCAGAATGCAAAGCCCATGGGCGGGATTCTCTGTTGGCTAACGACGAAATCGTGATTGGGCAGAGAATGGGTTGCGACGCTAAAATCGTGGTGGGCACCGATTTGATGCCAAATCGCTATTCTCCGTCACTCGACAGCGGTGGCAGTGGGGGCCGGAACGCATGTCCAGTAGACACCTTTTGCATATCATTAGCGGGCCTGACCTGGTATTCTCTGGGGCCTCCATAATGCTCTGCCTCCGATGGGCCGAGTTCCCGACAGCGTGGTTCACTTGAGCTTTTGGGGGGGGGAGAAAGAGGGGACGGAAAGTGTCCAACATTGCCATAGTTTGCTGACAATTACGCCGCTGGCCGAGGGCCTTCTGCCAGGGCCGGGGGGAGTAGCGGGGGCTGGCCAGGAGGTGGGCTGAGGGGTCGGGGTGGACGGACACAGAACACCATTGCAGCAGCCTGCAAGGCAGCCATGCAGCAGCCTGCAAGGCAGCCATGCAGCTGCACCCGCCGCTGACAGCCTGCTGTGAACCTAGGGCCAGGGGTCGAACAGGTGTCCTCCCAGGCTATCCCCCTAGGTGCCCTCTGGCCCCAGCCGATCCATCAGCTGTGTGGGCGCGCTCCAGCACAACCAGTGCCATCTTGTTGGCTGGGATGAGTGTGTGGGGGATTGTAATGTGTATGTGCGGCTGCAGCGTGTCAGCCTCCCAAGTGTCAACCACGGACCCGGCAAATCCCACACCATTTTTAATTGGAATCGATTATGTTTCACCTGGAGCCGGTGCTAGCCCCTCCCTAGTCGCTGAATCGATCCAGGTTCGGTACCAGTTTCACTGTTGTGAAAGGCCACAATTGACTTTCCGGTGGCGGCCATGGTGTGAGTGGTCACACACAGGGCAGCTCCTGCTTGAAGGTATAGAAAAGAGCTCTTTTTACCTGATATTGAGTGCAACTTCGACGGAAAGGTGTAGTTGAAGGTCAGAGGTGTAGTTTCCCCTGAGAGTGGTATGTCTGCTGGTTACCAAACCTGGTGAAAGACCTGGCCAAGGAGTTGGAGGAGACCTGTGGTGCAGCAGCCAGTGGAAGGATGGCTGTGGGGCAAGGGCTTGTGCAAGTCGGAAAGCCCCAGATGGAGCAGTTGATGGCCTTCACCAAGGAAGATTTCCTCCAGCAGCGCAAGGAGATGCAGGAGGATCGATCGAAGGGGCTCAATGGAGAGGGTGGAAAAATGTTTGGAGGTGCAGGGGTCGCAGAGCTGAGAGATTGAGAGGGTGATGTCAGATCACAGCGATCAGGTGTTGGTACGGGGGGCTGAGGTGGGGCTCGAAGGAGATCTTTGCAAGATGTTGAGAGCAAGGTCGGAGGAGCAGGAAAACAGTTTGAGAAGGCAGAACCTATGGATAGTGGACCTGCCTGAAGGAGTGGAAGGTGTGAGTGCCACAAGGTACGTGTCAAGGATGCTGGAGGAGGGCAGCACAGTGGTTAGCATTGCTGCCTACGACGCTGAGGACCCGGGTTCGAATCCCGGCCCTGGGTCACTGTCCGTGTGGAGTTTTACCCCCACAACCCAAAGATGTGCAGGCGAGGTGGATTGACCATGCTAAATTGTCCCTTAATTGGAAAAAATAATTGGATACTCTAAATTTATTTTTAAAAAGAGGATGCTGGCGAGGCTGGTGGTGGAGGGGGTGCAGGATAGGGCCCTTGAAGTGGACCTCGCACACCGGTCTCTGAGGCAGAAGCCCAGAGCAGGGGGGCCGCTGCGCGAGGCGATTGTGAGACTCCATAAGTTCGTGGAGAAAGAGAAGATCTTGCGGTGGGCCAGGGAGAAGCGCAATTGTGAATGGGAGGGGAACAAGGCCCGAATATATCAGGAATTGGAGCTGAGCTGTCGAAGCGGCGTGCAGGGCTCAACAAGGCCAAGGCGGTGCCATATCGGTGGCAGATCAGTATTGGCGTGCTCGAACCGGCGAAATTATGGGTTTGAAGGCCGGGAACATTATTTTGAGACCCCAGTAGCGGCAGAGGACTTCTTCAAGGAGCATAAACTGGGGGAGAACTGAATTGGACAATTCTGGGGGACTGAGGTGCTGGCACTATGAAATGATTGGGAATATGGGTGGACTGGGGAGTGTTTTTTTTTTCTTTCCTCTGATCTGTAGGGGGTCTGTTTCAGGTTTGTTATTTACTGTTAGGTTGACAAAAGGTAGCAGGGGTGGAAAGTTTATGTAGGGCTGGCTGTCCCCCCCATTGTTTTTTGTGGCTGTACGTGTTTTATCTCTGTTTGTTCTTGGGGGAGGTGACCTGGAGTTCAGGATGAGTTTTTGTTTGGGTGGGGGAGGGTAATGTCAGCAAGGAACCTTCTTCACTGACCAGAAGAATGGAGATGGAGGGAGGAGGTCAGTGGGTGGAGCCTTTGGGCAGGGGCTGCCATGCTAGCAAGTAATGTTAGTGAACGGAAGTGACGTAAGGGAGAAGGCCGAGAGAAGTGGCCATGGGGGGATGGGGTGGGGGGTGGAGAGTGGGGGGGGGGAGAGAGAGTAGGGGGCAGGGGGAAAGGGGACGTTGAGGCGAAAGAGGGTGACGCGGCGAGGTGGGCGAAGAGACATGGTCAGGGCTGGAGAAGGGGGCCATCTTGGATGAGCAAGGTACAAGGTGGAATTAACGGGGCTGGAGCTAAAAGATGAGGATGCCTGACGGTAGAGAGGAATGGAGGCGTACGTCTCCAGTAAGGCTGATAACGTGGAACGTGCGAGGGCTCAATGGACCGGTGAAGAGATCGCGGGTCTTTGCTCACCTCAGGAGCTTGAAAGCGGAGGTGGGCTTTCTGCAGGAGACACACCTCCATGTGAAGGACCAGGTTAGGATAAGGGAGGGGTGGGTGGGTCAGATTTTCCACTCTGGGTTTGATTAAAAGTCGTGGGGAGTGGCAATTTTAATAAGTAAGAAAACGGGGTTTGTGAGCGTGAAGGAAGTGAGGGACCCGGGTGGGAGATATGTGATTGTGAGCAGGGTATTAGAAGGGACGCGAGGGCAGCATGGTGGTGCAGTAGTTAGCACTGCTGCCTCACGGCGCCGAGGTCCCAGGTTTGGTCCCGGCTCTGGGTCACTGTCCATGTGGAGTTTGCAAATTCTCCCTGTGTTTGTGTGGGTTTTGCCCTCACAACCAAAGATGTGCAGGGTAGGTGGATTGGCCACGCTAAATTGCTCCTTAATTGGATAAAGCGAATTGTGTATTATAAATTTATATTAGAAAAAACAAGGGATGCCTGTGCTGTTGGTGAATGTGTATGCACCAAATTGGGATGATGTAAGTTTTATGAAGGGGTTGTGGCAGCGATCCCATACTTGGCCACGCACCAGTTGATTATGGGAGATTTTAACTGTCTCCTAGAGCTGAGGGTGGTTAGGTCGAGCCCCAGGTCGATGTGTAGGATATGAATAGCAAAGGAGCTGGGTGAGTTTATGGAAAATATTGTTATGGTGGACCTGTGAATCTTCAAGAAACCAGGGCGAAAGGAGTATTCCTTTTTTCACATGTCTATCGGGTGTATTCCAGAATTTACTTTTTTGTGGTGAGCCGGGAGGTTTTGGTCAGGGTGGAGGGGACAGAATACGCAGGGATAGTAATTTCGCACCATGCACCCCATTGGCTGGAGATTCCGTTTAAATCGGGACGGGAGCAGAGGCCGGGATGCAGGCTTCATTTGGGGTTGTTGGCAGATAGAGGGTTTTGTGACAAGGTGCGGGCTGTGATTAGAGATTATGTTGAATTGAACCAAAATGGGGAGGTGACAGCAGCCACCTTTTGGGAAGCGTGAAACGTGGTGCTCCTAGGGGAGATTATCTTGTTCATGGCTGATCCGGATAGGGAAAGGAGGGAGGAATATGACCGGCTTATGAATGAGATAGTGGTGGTAGATAGGGAGTTGGAGCCGGGGGACCTGCCGGAGACGATGACGCAGGCAGCGATCACGTTAATCCCCAAAAAGGGGAAGGACACAGTGAAATGTGGGTCATATAGGCCTATATCGCTGTTAAACACAGATGTTTAACATCTCGCAACAATGGCGCTGAGACCAGGCCCAAGATTCGAGGACTCTGACCTAGGGAGGCTCCTGGATGCGGTGAAGGCCAGGAGGAATGTTCTGTTCCCTCGAAGGTCCCGGAGGGTGAGCCACAAAGCAGCCAGTGCTGCCCCCACCAAGGGAGTATCCACCCCCCAACTCCCCAGGCAACCCCTAGCCCTCCTTCTCCCCTGAACCCCCCCAACACTGCCTTCACACCGTCTCCCACCTCTGCGAATCACGCATGTGTCTAACGATGCCCTCTCTGTGTCTCCTTAGGAAAAGCTCTCCCACAATCAGTGGAAGAGGGCCCAGATTGGCAGTGGGATGCCGGACATCAGAATCCTCACCTCCTTCGAGGTGACTGGTATGGCCGAGGACAGGGTTGTCACCAACACGGAGGCTGGTGGACGCTGCAGAGGTGAGGAACCACCGGGCTCCACCTGGAGGACCTGTCAAACGTGAGAACTGGTTGCCTTACTGACTGACCCATCCCTCCCACTGACCAGATCTCCATTCTCCACAGGTCCTCCAGCTGATAGAGCAGGCCTATCTCAGACGGCCCCTCTCCTGACTCCGAAGAGAACACCTCGGAGGGGAACTCCGAGGATGCAACTGTTATAGCCGTGGCACAGCTGTCATCCCCACCCTCCACCAGCGCAGATATACACACCTCGGTGGGAAATATTAGTGGTCAGGCATCGGGGGCACCATCTGGTGATCAGCACACTGCTGATGATGAACATCTGGTGGAGCTAGGAACCGCATCACATTCATATGTTTTGGTCCTGTCCAAAGCTGGACGATTACTGGAAGGAGGTTTTTAGGGTAATCTCGAAAGTGGTGCACGTGAAACTGGACCCGGGCCCTCAGGAGACCATATTCGGCGTGTCGGACCAGCCGGGGTTGGAAACGGTGCGGAGATAGATGTTCTAGCTTTCGCCAAGTTGATCTCCCGAATGCGGATCCTGTTGGGATGTAGATCAACCTCTCCACTCTGTGCCCTGGCGTGGCGGGGGGACCTGTTGGAATTCTTAACTCTTGAGAAGGTTAAGTTTGAACTGAGGGGAAGGATGGAGGGATTCTACAATTCATGAGCGTTATTCATTATGCACTTTCAAGAATTGGATAACATCGAACATTAGAAGTTGTTGGTGGAAGGGAGACTGTATGTGTTAATGGTGACTATGGCTGATTCCTGATTCCTTTTTGTTATTTGTTTATGTTAACATGCGGGCGAATGTTTGGGGGTTTGGGATTGTTATTGATCTGGGGATTGACATTGTATTCGTTACTGCTTATTGTTTATTGTTGGTGGGTGTAAATTTGGGAGAAAATGTGAAAAAGAATAAAAATATTAAAAATCTGACTGGACCAAACAGGTAAGATTCATGCAGAAAATGATGGGAACCATAAGATCTAATAGAAGTAGGCCATTTGGTCCATCGAGGCTGCTGCACCAGTCATTAAGATCATGGCTGATTTGATAATCCTCGCTCCACTTTCTTGCCTCATCCCACTTTCTTGCCTCATCCCCATAACTCGATTCTCTTGCTGATTAAAAATCTGTCTATCACAGCCTTGAACATACTTAACGATCAGCCCGCTGCGGTAAACACTTGGCAAGTATCTGCAAAAGATTTAGGGCTAGATTCCACAGCTCCCCCAGGCTTGATTGGTGGTGTAAAGCATTATATTGGATATTGTGATAATTCTAAATGTTTAATAAGCTAATTATAAACTGTTTATTATCACAGGAAATAATGTAACATCACATGATTTGGTATCTTTTGCAGCCTTATGGAAGATGTAAGCCAGTGCAGCAAGATATGTTCTATTGTTTCATATACCCGTGTAGATTCATATTGTGTTCTGTTTTGGTCATAGGAAAGATGTTATTAAACTGGGCTTTTTGGTTGGCATGGACCAGTTTGGGCCAAAGAGCCTGTGTCCGTGCCATAGATTCTATGATTTGCCCCACACTCCAGCCATTGTTCAGTCAACACACCAATCCTTTTGATACACTGCCTTTGTACACCAATTAAAAAGCAAAAAGACTCATTGCTGAATTGGATGATGTTTGACTGTCAGCCAAGCAGCCTTGATATCATCAGGTCAGGTCAACTTTGTTATTCAAAGGTGCTTCAGGCATTCAGCAAGTGACTATGCTAGGAGCAAGACAAGGTTCAGAAGCCGGAACATAAGGTATCGGCACCAATGGAGTGTTACTAGCAGCCTGTTCTTTGCTGTCATTTGTCTGCATTCCACTCACTGGAAACTTATCAGATCGAAGGGCAGGAAAATTGCTAAGAATCAAGCATTATTCAATGCCAGCATCCTCTAAATATCCCATCCCAAATGACCATTCAGGATCTGAGTCCACTCTGAAAACTTCAATTGCATTCCAGGGAGGCCCCTTAAATCATGACAAGTCTTTCAGACATTTCATGTACAGGCTTCCTTGTGTGCTGGACCAGCCACTGTGGAGAAGATCTCAATGAATGAAATGTTGAGAAATTAATGATTAAATTTAAAATGGTTTTGTAGCTGCCAGGTATTTTATCTATCTCATCTATAGCTAACTAGAAAAACTGATTTCTATCACCCACTCATTTATCCAATGCTTTCCTACTTATATTTGTATAATCAGTTTATTTTGCTACAATAGTTATTCAACTCATTAAATAGTGGAGCTGTCCTTGTGGCACTCCACTAGTTAGCTTGTCAAATTTTTCCTGCCCCTCTGATTCCTGTTAGTCAGCCAATCCTTGGCCCATGCTAATATATTTCCCCCAACACCATAAGCTCTCATCTTGTGTCGTAATCTTATGTGGCACCTTACTAAAATGCATCTTAGAAATCCAAATACCCTAAATTTACCAGTTTCCCTTTATACAGGTTGTTTGTTACATTCATCCTCAAAGAACTCTAATATTTGTCAAACACAATTTTCCTTCACACAACCATGTTGACTCTGCCTGATAGCTGGACATTTAGAAAATTACAATGCAAACTACTTCTTTAATAATGGATTCTAGCATTTTCCCAATGACAGATGTTATGCTAATTAGCTTATAATGTCTTGCTGTTTCCCTCCTTTCTTGAATAGAGGCGTTACAATTATGGTTTTCTAATCCGTTCGGATCTTCCCAGAATCTAGGACACTTTGGAAGATTACAGCCACTATCTAGGCAGCTACGTATTTTAAGATCAGAGGATGCGGGCCACCAGACATGTCAGCCTTTAATCCCATTAATTTTCTCAGTACTTTCTCTCTTGTGATCGTTATTTTTTAAATTCATCCCTCCCTTTTGCCTCTTAATTTTCTAGTCTTTAAGATGCTTTCTGTGTCTTCTGTGAATAGGTCTGTGCCCAGTCTCAACCTCTTAAGGTATCAACGCTCACCTAACTACTCCTTTTCTTTTTGTATACTTTAATGAATGAAATGAAATGAAAATCTCTTATTGTCACAAGTAGGCTTCAAATGAAGTTATTGTGAAAAGCCCCTCGTCGCCACATTCCGGCGCCTGTTCGGGGAGCTGTTACGGATTGTAGAAGCTTCTATTGTCTGTTTTTATATTTCTTGCTGGTTTTCTCTCACTCCCATTTCTGCTTAGTTTTTTTTTTAAGTTGTCCTTTGCTGGTTTCTAAATTTTTCCCAATCTTCTGGTTCACCACTAATCTTTGCATCGAAAATGCCTGAATAAAATATTTTTTAAAAGCTAATCTTGCATTGTTATAAGCCTTTTCCTTCAATTTAAAATCATCCTTTTCATAGACTCTTTCTCAAATGGAATATATCGTCATTGTGAGTTATGAAGTATCTTAAATGTCTGCCACTGCTTCTATAGTTTTTTTTTTTTTTAAAGAGTACCCAATTCATTTTTCCAATTAAGGGGCAATTTAGCATGGCCAATCCACCTAGCATGCACATCTTTTGGGTTGTGGGGGGCAGAATCTACACGGGGAGAATGTGCAAACTCCACACGGACAGTGACCCAGAGCCGGGATCGAACCTGGGACCTCGGCGCCGTGAGGCAGCAGGGCTAACCCACTGCACCAACGTGCTGCCTCAGTCTTACTTTTTAACCTATTTTCCCAATCCTCTTGAGAGATCTTCATACCCTAGTAATTGTATTTTTTTAAGTTTAAACATTGGTTGTAGATCCATATTTCTCACCTTCAAATGTAACATGAAAATCTATGTAATCATCACTCCTACCTGGAGGAACCTTTACTGTGAAGTCATAAATTCATCCTGTATCATTATGACATGGTCTAAAATAGTCTGTTCCCTCAATGGTTCCAGAAGTATATTCGGAGTCATAAATTAATGGTAACCAGATGGTGATCAAGTTTTCAGACAGCTAAAATGTTTGGGGGACTTGAGCTTCAATTCACCACAGTGACAGAGTTTTGTAAAACGGTTCAGAAATGTAATGCACAATACAGCATCTGGCAGCTCTTGATTTGGTGCTAGGTAGACTATCTCGATTCCCTTGGGACAGAAACGCAGTGTGTGTTGTGTGTGCAGTAGTCCATGGTGCTATCTGCCCCAGGAAACCTACATAGCACTATTTTGAAGTGGCACTACAGGAATTAATTTTTAGTCTGACATACCAGAAATAAATGAGCCAACACAATTGGCTATATATTGATTGTAATTTTTAATTCAATGATCTCATTATTACATAATTGCTATCATTTTAAGTTGTAAGCAGCATGCTGGTAAAAACCAACACAACAAATCAATGTTTTAAATAGGACTATTAAAAGTTTAAAATAAAATCAACCTATTATGTCATAAATCTAAAAACAGATCCTCTAAAATGATTTTCTGGCCATTTATGCACTGCATGCGGGACCTTGCTACGTGCAAACTGGCTGTCATATTTCCTGCATTAGCACATCAACTCTAATTCAAAAGTACTTGAGCGTTTTTGAAATGTGGGGTACGAAAGTTATTGTATAAATTCAAGCCCCTGTGCCTTTTAAATCTGATCTTTTTTCTTGGTTTAAAACATCACTGGAAAGTTTGAAAAGTAGTATCTAATGTGGAAACATAACAGGGATTCGCACACGTTTTTGAGTACATTCACATTCCTCTTTTCTTGGGCGGCCTGACTGAGTTTCAGATGTTGAGTTTCCCTTTTCTTGACACGCAATACAACAGGCTAGAAGGCCTTTTTCTCGACAGTGAACACAGGACAAAACAAGCTGACAGCAATAAGAGGTACTGCAAAGTCTGTATTCATCCCAAGGGACACCACAGTACCTGCATTCTGGAGAAAAACAAATAAAGATAGTTTCATAAGCAACATAATTCGGAACACGAATGAACATGCTGAATTCCATGATAAATCCACCTGTGAACCTTAGTCATTAAAGATTGGGGGCCTGAAGTTGAATGACTTAGACGTTAATGCTGAAGGAAACAATTTGAGTCCTAAGGAAAGATGGCATGTTTTCTGAACTAATTGTAGCTATGCAGAATGCTGCCCAGTTAGCTGCATCTTGTTGGGAATGTTTCAGGTGTGTGAGCATCCTAGCCAACATTCCTCAACCAACACTATCAAAAACACATCAATCTGATCATTCATTTCATTTACCTTTAATGCAGTTCATTGCCTTTTCACCTACATAACAGTAGAGGCTGCACTACAAAAGTGATTGATTGGTTGTGAATGTTTTCAGATACCCAGATCTGATGGGGCAGGGTTTGTGGAGGTTGTGTGTTGAACCTCCAGTAAAACTAGAGCGGGACGTCTTGCAGCACTTGGGAAGATCTTTACTGGTCTGGGACAGTCACACCAGTGCCAATCATCATAAGCCCTTTATTGTGCTTGGAGGTTGGCACACTCAAGTCATGTGGCATTAGATGATACATCATAGGCATTGATCACCAAAAAATAAATCATGAGCTTTTAACATGAATCTTAAATGTGGAGTTGGCATAAATTGTAGGCTGAACAACTGGAGCTGACCAGTTTTGCTAGACAAGTTATCGGAGGATTCCATTTGGAGGCAAAATTGGGAAGTTAAGCATGCTAGCAGACAGTTTTATTTTGATTTAAACTAATAAACTACAATTTCCTATGCTCAGCCCAATGACCTTGTAACAATTGTTCTGCAGCACCATACTGCTCCCTTCATCTGCAGTTTAAAATTTTGAGCATACGTATTGTAATACAGTGTTAAAAGATCCATTCGCTGATTTACCATTTGTAAATTATTCCACGTTCTGGTTAATTCCACTAGTTTTTATACTTAAACATCACTCAGCTTCAAAATAATGAATCAGTAAAAACAGGAGAAGGCCATTCAGCCCCTCAAGCTCGTTCCACCATTTCATTAGATAAAGCTGACTTGTATCTTCACTTTTACCTGCCTTTGATCCATATACCTTTTAAAAAATAAATTTAGAGTATCCAATTCATTTTTTCCAATTAAGGGGCAATTTAGCGTGGCCAATCCACCAATGGGTTGTGGGGACGAAACCCACGCAAACACGGGGAGAATGTGCAAACTCCACACGGACAGCGACCCAGAGCCGGGATCGAATCTGGGATCGGAGCGGTGTCGTGAGGCACCAATGCTAACCACTGCACCACCATGCTGCCCTTTGATCCATATACCTTGACATTCTTACTTAACAAAAATCTTTGGATTTCAATTTTGAAAATTTCAATTCACCCAATGTCCACAAGCTTTGAGGGAAAGAATTCCAGATTTCTACAACTGTGTTTGTAGAAGAAGCACTTTCTGAATGGCCTCTAATCTTATTATAGTTGCCCCTGGTTCTGGATTCCCCCGCAAAACAGCAAGATGCACTTCAATGGTTCAAATACAACAATTCAGAAATCCTTTATCTGCTGTGCTCACCGGCAATAACGTCATCATTTGCAGAAATGGCATAGCGATTGTCGAAAACAAACAACTTTCCCCTGTAGAAACCACTTGGAAACTGTTCAAGATATTTGTGAATTCCACCCTTGAGCTGGTAAACTTCTTTACACACATCCTAAATTGCAAACAAGAAGTAGTATTCAACAAATAAATTGAGAAGGTGCTTGTTGCTAAATATCAGTGGGTGTGATGGAAAATTTGTTCTCTAACTCAGGAGTTTTTTTTGTCTTTGTGAGTTGTTTAGGTATGTACATTAAGCCATGCACATCAGTGGTTCTCAAACTTGTGCCCATAGAGAAATTTTAAGGGGTCAGGGAAATAATGTGAAACATGAGCTGGGAGGCAGGAGTAAAGAGCGACTGCCACATATAGAATTTACAGTGCTGAAGGAGGCCATTTGGCCCATCGAGTCTGCCCCAGCCCTTGGAAAGAGCACCCTACTCAAGCCCACACCTTCACCCCATCCTTATAACCCAGCAACCCCACCTAACCTTTTTGGACACCAAGGACAATTTAGCATGGCCAATCCACTTAATCTGCACATCTTTGGACTGTGGGAGGAAACCGGAGCACCCGGAGGAAACCCACGCAGACAGGGAGAGAACAGATAGTGACCCAAGCCGGAAATCGAATCTGGGACCCTGGAGCTGTGAAACAACAGTGCTAACCACTATGCTAACATGCCACCCATATACGGCAGAGTGAGCTGTGTGTCTCACCCAGGAGGGGAAGTGTGCAAGAATAGACAAACTCTGCAGCATGAAGCAAGTACATCCATGTCACTGACATTTGTAAGTAAACATCCATTTTTAAAATCACTTTATACACAGCATTTACATATTGTATTTCATATACTACTATTTGGATGGGGAGGATCCATAGAATCCCTACTGTGCAGAAGGAGGCCATTCTGCCCATCGGGCCCGCACCGACCCTCTGAAAGAGCACCCTAACCATGCCAGCTCCTCAGCCCTATCCCTGTGATAAAGTCTAGTTCGATTTCTAATTTTATTCAAAGAGGGGCTCCTGGAATGCGTATAGCTAATAGGCAAAAATATTAAAAGTGTCTTGACTGTGGGAACTCAGTCATTGTCTCATATAATGAATTAACCATTGTTTTCCAACACTGAGAACATATTATTCCTCTGTCTAATCAACTAATCAATTCTTAAGGTCTCTGCCAAGCTGTGAAACATTGGTGTGAAAAAACATATCCAGTAATTTTCCTAAGAATGCACATGCAGACGCTGAGCTAGTTTTGATAGGCACCAGTCAATTTTACGTAATGTCCAATGTTTGATTAACAAATCATTCTCTAAGTAACAGACATTCACAAACCAGGAGATCTCAGCTGAGAATTAGAAGCCAATGAAGATAAAGGGGGTTAAACCAGAGATAAGAATTCCCTTAAAAGTAGGACCCCGTGGTTGAGGTCTTTGTTCCTGAATTCTTCAATCATCTATCTGTGTGTGTGTGTGTGTTTGTGATTTCTATTTGTGCTTTATGCTTTTTGCCATGTGCTTGACTTTTTTATGTATTGTTGATATTTTGTTTCTAAGTTTTTATTCAGTTCTTATTCAAGTGAGTAATTAGCAATAACAACGTCGTATTTCTGACACCTCCCACCAATCAGACTACCGAATCTTATTGGAAGGTAAAATAAGAGTCCCTACAATTTGACGAGCCAACCAGGAGAGCTAGAAGAGACTGCACACCACACAGGCATCGGACAGCGGATTAGCAGAACTGAGGTAAGAGACTGTTTAGTGTCGGGTGATCTCCTACACACCCATTATGAAAACGACCGGGTTGAAATTGGCCCAAGCCACAGTAACAGACAGACACCTGATATACAGCGTTACAGATATATAAATATTGTGATCCCCCGACTAGAAACAGTCTGACACTTGAGGCCCGGGGTTCGAAAATACTATTGAATTAAAATGGCGGCCGAAGATTTCCTACAATGTGTCTAGGGGCGGTCGAGCCCCACCAGATATTTCTGCAGAACAAATGTTCCAGATAACAAAGTGTTACATAGAACAGCAATTTGACTTGACCGAAACTGATACAGAGATTGAAAAGAAATTTCTAAAGTGCAATACTTCCAAAGGACAATGGTCCCTTGATGATATAAGACGACTTTGGGGGAAAGCTACCCGTATGAGAGATAAAGAACGGACCAAATGATCCTTGGTTGTAATGAGCCAGCTCTGAAAGAGAAACAAGACTATAGTATCAACTATGATCGCAAATTTTTTTTAAAAAAGGAGCAATTACGGACAGTCTGTGAGGATCTCGAGAGAGAGAGAGAGAGAAACCCAAAACTGAAAAGCGAGAAAGTTCATAAGAAGAAGTTGAAAGACTCAGACGTGCAGTCTCTGAACTGAAATCAAGCCGTACAGATTCGAATTCGGAATAGCGAGTTAGCATCAGAAAATACAAAGCTTAAAGCGGGAGTATCAGAACTTTAATTGGGGGTAAAAGATCTTCTAACCCAGAATAGGGAACTTAAAGAGAAGTTATCAGATAAATTCCTGACCTGGGGGTGGGGGGGGGGGGGGGAGAGAGAACGTCTTTTCAACGGGCCCTCAACGCCCATACAATCGAGGACCGTCCTAGAAACATAGATCCAACTCCAGATGTCCTGCCTCTGCCAGTCTGCAAGGTTATAGAGGCTGTTCCCGACGTAAGATGTACCGTCCCAATGAAAAAGAAGCCGGCCGCGACCGCAAGCTCTTCCGCGGCAGTTTAATTTCATCCCGATGTAAAAGTAATTAAACGTGAGCATTCGAAAAAGGAACCATCAGAGGAGGTCTCAGAGCCCAATTTTGTAACTGATTCGGAATCCTCAGAATCCTTTAGCGACTCTGATGGCGAGATTAGTCAGAAGGAGGAAATACTCCGAAAGAGAAAAACAAAGTCCCAAAGGACTCACAGCATATGGTTAGCCACTTTAAAGTCAAAACGGTATAAGACCTAGGCAGTAAGAACAGTGGAAGGGGAACAAAGAATTACCCGAGTCAAGTATACCCAACAGTTGGTCCATGAACCAGCTGATCCGGAAAAGATTTATAGATGGTCTAAAGAATGACCTAATCCCAAGTAAAGGGGAAGAAGTAAACGTGCCATTACTGCACGTGACAGGTTGTTCGCTTTGTTTGTTCCTTTTTATGATGATGTCAAGGTAGCCAAAGAGTTTAATAAAATGGCAGTCATCATAGAAAAATAGCTAATTATATTTCCGTAGCCCTGTTCATGATTTTCGCTGAAACACTAGCTATCCGTACAGTGGCCTTGCAAAATCGATGGCTCTTGATTACATTCTCATCGAGAGAGGTGGGACATGTGCCCTGATTGGGTCAGAAAGTTGTACTTACAGTCCAGATAGCTCCGAAGAGATCACTGATTTGGCAAAACATATCCAGAAGGAGGTTGAAAAACTCAAGCAACCCGTGTCCAGCACCCCTTGGGGTTGGGCTACTGGGGGCTAGGGTCCCTGGGAGCCTCTTAGTGCAAGGCTTGGTCATGTTCTTTGTAGTCATTTTTATTATGTATGTTTTGTCTCTGATGATTAAATGTATCTGCAAGAAAACGGCAAGAAGCCCTAAAAAAGTGCCTCAGTATTCGCTTGAACAAATACCTCCACAAGTTATAAGCAGTTCTTACTATTAGCCCAAAGTGCTTGTAACTCTTTCAAGGCTCGCCCATTCCAGTGTTGAAGGCTGTTCCTAAACAATGAGACCATCAAAGGCAACTGTGAATGTGTTCCTTTTAGCTTTTATTTCTTCGATTTTCCTTTTCGCTTTACTTTAATTGTGATTCATTCTGTTAGGTTTAGTAGAATCAAAGAGGGACAGATAGAATCTAGTTTTACTCATATAGGTGCTAATTGAATTCATATAGCTAATAGGCAAAAATATTAAAAGTGTCTTGACTGTAGGAACTCAGTCATCGTCTCATACAATTAATTAACTATTGTATTCCAGTGTATTCAGCACTGAGAATGTATTATTCTCTGTCTAATCAACTCTTAAGGTCTCTGACAAGCTGTGAAACATGGCAGGTGTGAAAAAACATATCCAGTACGTTTCCTAAGACTGTGCATGCAGAGCCGAGCTTATTTTGATAGGCACCAGTCAATCTTAAGTAACGTCCAATGTTTAATTAATCATCCTCTAAGTAACAGACATTCATTTGAACCAGCCAGTAGGTCTCAGCCAGCTGAGAATTAGAAGCCAATGAAAATAAAGGAGGGGTTAAACCAAAGACAAGAATTCCCTTAAAAGTAGCATCTCATGGTTGAGGTCTTTGTTCCTGAATTCTTGAATCATCTGTTTGTTTGTGTTAAAGTGATTTCTTTTAGTGCTTTATGTTTTTTGCCATGTGCTTGACTTTTCTATGTATTGTTTGATTTTTGTTTCTAAGTTTTTAATCCAGTTCTTAGCTGGGGGCTGGTTTAGCACAGTGGACTAAATCACTGGCTTGTAATACAGAACAATGCCAGCAGCACGGGTTCAATTCCCGTACCAGCCTCCTCGAACAGGCGCTGGAATGTGGCGACTAGGGGCTTTTCACAGTAACTTCATTGAAGCCTATTTGTGACAATAAGCGATTATTATTATTCAAGTGAGTAATTACAATAATGTTATATTTTTGACACCTCCCATCAATCGGCCTACCGATTCTTATTAGAAGCCACCATGTCGTCCCCATGATTATTAATCTATTTGAAAAATGGTTCTAGAACAAGAATTGAGAACCAAGAGTGAGAACAAATCCAGTGCTTCTGCCCAACCAGTGAAAACCACATTCAAAGAGACCATGGGTTACAGGATCGAGATTACAATGTTGTGCTTCTCTCTGACCTCAGCATTTCATGAGGAGTGTTTGAAAGTTCTACATCTAATGAAATATGTTCCCAAAATAATTAAAACATTAAGGAGAATATGCTGGTTTCACAGGTCGGCGCAACATCGAGGGCCGAAGGGCCTGTACTGCGCTGTAATGTTCTATGTTCTATGTTCTAAGACACCCTCAGGTTCTGAATTAGAATTAATTCCTTGAGGATGCAACGACATGAAGAATACAGTAATCCTTTCTGTATTTACAGGTCCATGGGATTCATAAATAGGATAACCCTCAACAGAAGGTACCGCAACTTCTTGGATTGGATTGTGAGCGCTCAAAACCTAGGGGCCATAACATGGATAGCCCTACTTTTAGACAGACATAGAAGGAGGCCATTCGGCCCATAGAGTTTGCACCGGCCCTTGGAAAGAGCACCCTACCTAAGACCACACTGCCACTTTATCCCTGTAACCCAGTAAGCCCACCTAATCTTTTTGGACCCTAAGGGCAATCTAGCGTGGCCAATCCACCTAATCTGCACATCTTTGGACTGTGGGATGAAACTGGAGAACCCGGAGGAAACCCACACAGACACCGGGAGAACGTGCAGACTCCACACAGACAGTGACCCAAACCGGGAATCGAACCTGGGACCTTGGAGCTATGAAGCAACTGTGTTAACCACTGTGCTACCGTGCCACCAAATACTTCACATAACATAGCCAGAATTCAGGAACAAAGTGACAGTTAAGCCAACAGTCCATTAAACAGCAATTAAATATTATCCATAGAAAGATGCATTGACATTTTTTTTTAAATTTTTTAATTTTTTAAAAGAGTACCCAATTCATTTTTTCCAATCAAGGGGCAATTTAGCATGGCCAATCCACCTCGGCTGCACATCTTTGGGTTGTGGGGGCGAAACCCATGCAAACACGGGAAGAATGTGCAAACTCCACACGAACAGTGACCCAGAGCCGGGATCGAACCTGGGTCCTCGGCGCCGTGAGACTGCAGTGCTACCACTGCGCCACCATGCTGCCCTAGAAAGATGCATTTGATAAGAGACTGAAATAAAATTAAATTGCTTTCAGTCTTAATTGCCATTACCAATAATGTAAAACTGTGCTTGTGTGAACCATATTGACACCTGGTTAACTTTAATGAAGAGCTTCATGTAAGATTATCCACAGAGGAGTTTTAAAAATACATATCTTAAAAATTATATGAAGCTCTTCTCCGCAGAGTACTTTATCAGTACTTACTCACAAGTGCTTTTCCTTTAATAGGTAAAATGAGTGAATCACCCTGCACTACAGTAATTTAATTCTACAAACGCATAAATGTACAATACGTTTTCGCATTTTGCCATGCCAAGCTAATCACATAGGCTTTATGTTCCATGTAATGATTCCATGCCATCAACGATTATCTTACCTTTGACCTTAGATAGGCTGAGCCTCGTTCACAGCGGATTCCCCCTGTGCAATACATAAGGACTTGTTTGTCCTTGAAACATTCCAAATTTGTATCTACATAATCTGGAAAGTAGCTGAATTTCCGGATATTAGGAGCAATGCAGTGTTGAAAATTTCCCTAAGTAAGAGAGAGCAGCAGCTATAATTCAGCAGTCAAATCTTAAGAGTACAAGAACTATAAAATAAGTAAACATTCTGCCATTATGCAACAAAAAGCTGATGCTAAAGCTCAGTGCAACACAAAAGTTTGTATTCATTAAGGAACCTTAAACTGTAAACCAATCGGATGTTATTAAATATTCACTGTGCTTCTCTATACAACACTAATTTTGAATCGGAAGAGTTTCTTATCACAAACCTTGATGCTTATGCACATAAGCCAGGAGGTATCCCACTTCATCTCTTTGATCATTTCAACCAGTTTTATTAAATGGTCTGCCCACCAACCAGTTTTATTAAATGGTCTGTCCACTCCATGCTGTATAATAACTGGCCCACCCAACCCAGGTAATTGGTTGATTTGGGCAAGTTGACAGCATCTTCACCTCGGAATCAGATGATTGAGCTCAAGCCTCTTTCCAGGATTGAATATGACCTCAGCTGACCCTCCACTGCAGTACTGAGGTGATACATTGTTAGAGGTGCATTCTTTCCAATGAGATATTAAATTAATGCCCTGTTTATTGCTCAAATAGACATAAAATATACCACTGTATCATTTGATGAGGAGCAAGGAGTTCTCTGGTGCTTTGGTAACCATTACGACTTCTCTTTTGTATTACAAAAGGGTGTCTACTTTGGCTGGCCACTTGATGGTCACCCGAGATGGCAAATGGAGAAACGAGGTACCTCGCATGACAGGTCATCATACACAGATGAACATGATGTGTTCCATGGTATGGATCTCATGGCCACAACTGCACATCAGGTCACCCCTCATCTGACACTAATGAAGTGGATAACCACATTGTCCATGCTCCCTGTGGATTTGGTTGAGTGTTATCCACTGTCTTCAAGGGTATGTGACATTTTGGAAAGAAAAAAAGCTGGGGAAAGGTGGTGGGTCAGTTCTGTTAATTACAGTACAGTAGTGAGGTGACCTTGATCAAAATAACAAGATTCAAGATAAGCTTGGACAGTGTAGCCATCTGGGATGGCCACTTCTCGATTACAAAATGGACACTTTGCAAAGATTGCAGGGAAAATGGACAATGCTGAGAAAACAAGCAGGTTCAGAGCTTGTCTGTATATTGCAGCCACAGCTCCCAGACAAGACCAAAACTGCAGGCCCATTAGCATACTAATGGCCCATCTCCGGGAACAAAAGAGATACCGATACTAAGGCAGATACCCGGCGCCAGAGGAGACCGAAACAAAGGAGGCCAACGGCCACCAAGGACATGCCCAGCCATCAGGGCACTCACCCGTTTATTGGATGAAATCAATAGGAATGATGAAGAAACGGCCCAATTGATTGGGGCCAAGTTCAAGGTCCGCCCAAAAGAGCGCGAAGCCCCTTTGGGTATAAGAACGGGCCCCCAAGAGAGAATCTCTCTCTTGGACCCGGCTCTCACCAAGGAGAGACCTGTCCACTAGCTACACCAGAAGCAAGTAATTCCAAGGTCAACGCACACTACCAGACAGACGACCTTAGCTGTTCCCCCGTACCAGTTCGACCCCAGCAGCCTCAGAACCAAACAACGGCCATTGTTCCTCTGACTGAGTGGGCGCCCGAAGCTAAGTATAGGCTTTAGCAGTAGTGATAGTTTAGTCTGTAGAGTTTTGTGCATGAGTATATTTAACTGTGTGTGTAAATAAATAAGCATTAACTTTGAACTAACTAACTGGTGTATCGAGTCTTTGATCAGTATTCGGGTTTGAACCTTGTGGTGGTATCGAAAGATACCTGGCGACTCGAGAGCAAACATAATTAGGATTAAGGAAGGCGACCATATTGACCGCCATATTCAGAGCCAACGAAAGAGAGCAACATTTACTGGCGACCTCTGACGGGACTCGACCTAGAAGTGGCCTAGTCACGCCAAGAGAACCCAAATTTGAATTGGAATCCAATTGGAAACAGAAAAACCACAAGTGTGAGAACGATACTGATCAAACCTCCGAGATTCGGAAGTGTGTTAATGCATGCACTCTAACAGGGATACAAGGTAAACCTGAGAGATTTTGTTGCGTAAAACTGTCGGGAGTTTTGTAGGCTGGAAAATAGCGTAAGCCGTACCCATGTTTACATCACCACTTTATCAGTCCCTGTTCCAAATTCAGTAGAGAACCCAGAGATAGAGAGAAAATGGCAATGAAGGCAATGGAACGCCTTATGAACCCCCAAGAATTCGAGGTCGCAGCGACCAGTAGAGTAGGACAGTGTCCCGTATGGGAAGAACAGATAAGAAAATATCTCAAAGGGAAAGGATGGCCCCTTTGGAGTGAATTCTACGCCAATGACGAAACAGGTCCCGGGAGTATAGGGCATACTTGGTGGGAGAACCGGTCAGAGATTCATAAGAAGAGCTTGGGGAAAGCTCGCAAGCCGATGTCAATCGTGTCCTGCTTGGCACAATTGCGAGGCACAGAGGAGATTGTTAGGACGCTCCGTAGAGAGATTGAGGAGAGAGACAGAAATAGTGAGGGAGATGTGAGAGAATGTGAGAAGGAGAATAAGGAGTTAAGAGAACAGCTAGCAGCGAGGGACAGAGAGGTGGATGATGCCAAGCGGGCACACCAGTCTCGTCTCTCCCATTTGAGTAGTTTACAAACCCAGTACGATAAGGCCTACCAGGACACGCAACGCGTGGTCTTGGTAAGACAAGAAACCGAGCAACAGGTAGAGAAATTGCAGAAACAGTGCAATGATTTAAAAGCAGCCCTACGAGCGCTCCACACTTCCATGACGGAACAAAGGCAGAGCTCCGTAGATCAAGCAAAGTGCCGGAAGCAAATTGCAGAATTGCAATCTCTGCTTTCTGACCAGAATGGGTTTCAAAGTATGTTTGGACCCCAGTTAGACCAGGAAAACAGCCCCAATTGGCAGGATTTAAATGAAACTGCCCACAGATACGTACATGGGACATGTACGCAAGAAAAACCACAGGAGAAAAGCACCCCAACCCCCGACTGAACAGGCAGAACACACCCCCATGAACCCTGTAACCACACACTGCAGGGCCACAGCAGAAGGAAACGCAGATTTCCTATATACAACCCCGTTAACCGTGACCCAATTACGGGACGGTGTGGAAAAATTACACCGTTCCTTCCCACATCAGACCCCCACTAGTTTTGCGCTAGAGTTAAACAGCAGGCTACCAGGTACAGCCTGGACGAAAAGGAGCAAGTGAAGCTCACAGTTGTAAGCCTCGACCCTTCCCGACCCACAGAATGTAGGAGGCACACTCCAAGGAATGCACACAGCGATCCGGGATGCGATCGGCTATAACAGAGGAGACCCCGTAGAAGGCCTAAATAAGTGTAGGCAAAAGAAAACAGAGCACTCCACAGCGTTTGCTGGACGCTTGTGGATACATTTCACAGTGGTATTTGAAGAGTTAGCCCGCGCCCATTTGTCCACGGATAATATGGCCAAATGGACTCGAATCCTAGTCTCTCATGCGACAGAGACAGGACAGAGAGCTTGCGCAAATTACGAACCCTCAGACGAGGCCCACAACGAGAAATGGGTTTTAAAAAGATTGTCCCGCACTTGGGAACAATCTGTCCAAGGCAAAACCGCATTTGCAAAACCAGAGTAAGAGCAGGCAGACATGAATCCAGTTAGGACGCAACAGAACCCCGCATGGGTAAATGAGGGCAGGAACAGCCCACCGCAACCAAAATCCCAGGAATGTTGCAATTGTGGACAATTAGGACACTATGCACGAGAGTGCAACGCGCCCCAAAGGCAGCAGAGAAACCAACAGACAGGCACCCTAAATAAGAATAGGGCAAAGCCAATCCATAGCATTAGCGCTCGTTCAGAAAACGCAGACATGAACGGCACCGACTGACTGTGTTCGGGCTCCCCAACTTGGGTCTGCGACACCCTTTGGGACAAGTCCGGTAGACCGGTAGTAGCAGGCAAAGTCCGGGGATACCCCGTAGGATTTCTTTGGGACACAGGAGGGTCCCGCACCACACTCAATTCCTCCACGATGTTTCAACGAGACACGTGGCCCACAACAGACACCATCACACTCAGCGGCTTTACAGGTCATTTACAACAAGGACACATCACAGCCCCTGTAGCGATACAAATAGGGAACATTACGACTAAACACCCCATAGTTGTAGTCGATCTACCCCAGACAGCTGAACACGTCCTAGGAATCGACTTTATGAGCTCCCACAACCTCTCATTTGATTCGGTAAATAAATTTGTACGGAGAATGGCAAAGGCAGCACGAGCCCCCGCCACGCTTACAGTTGGAGAGTATGCAAACAGAATCAGCGCAGTAGGAGACTTCTGGTTCGACCCTCGAGCCATTAGTCAGGACAAACAGGTTAGGGAAGTCCTGCAGCAACACAAAGCAGCATTTGCACAGCACAAGCACCACTGTGGCAAGATAGTTGGCTTAGTGAACATTACAGGTCCCGACCCCAGACCCCAAAAGCAGTACGATTTTCCCCAAGAAGCAGAGGGAGAAATCTCAAAAGTAATACAGAGTCTGCTTGATCAAGGCATACTCCGATCAGTAGCCTCCACGAACAACGCACCAATTTGGCCCATCAGGAAACCCGATGGATCATGGCGACTGACCATTGATTACCGGGAACTGAACAAAGTAACCCCAGTAGCAGCCCCCACCGTAGCCACGAGTCCCAAGACCATGCTCAAACAGGGACTCTAGTCAAATTTTTTTTCGGGTTTGGACATTAGCAACGGCTTTTGGTCAATTCCATTGGATAAAGCGTGCCAATACAAATTCGCCTTTACATTCCAGGGACAACAATACATGTGGACGTGCCTTCCACAAGGCTTCCACAACTCCCCCTCCATTTTCCACCGACAGCTGGCAAATGGACTAGCAAAATTTTCCCGACACGATTGTCTGGTCCAGTATGTAGATGACTTGCTACTACAGACAGACACAAAGGGAGAGCACATTTCGCTTCTCGCCGAACTCCTAGGACTCCGAAAACAGATTGGATGTGAAGTCAACCCCAAGAAGGCTCAGACCTTGCAGGAAAAAGTGATTTACTTGGGTACAGTAATCACGCATGGTAAACCCGAGATCGAGCAAAAGAGAATTGACTCGATCGTCAAATTGCCCCTTCCCCATAATGTCTCAGCTCTCCGGTCATTTCTAGGACTGGTTGGATACTGCCGAAACCACATCGACGGATGCCGTGGATGCTTTAAAGAGAGCCCTCAGCACAGCCCCCGCGTTACAGGTCTCAGATCCACTTTCACCATACGTGATTGAAGTAGCAAGCACCGACCGAATCCTTTCGGCCGTGCTCCTCCAGGAACGCCATGACCGATTAGACCCCGTGGCATATGACTCACGCGTGTTAGATCCTGTCGAACAAGGATTTTCTGCCTGCGAAAGGCACCTGCTCGCAGTTTTTTGGGCAGTACAGTACTTCGCCTACATTACAGGACTCAACCCCATCACCATTCTCACTGAACACACCCCAACACAGCTATTATTAGACGGTCGACTTAAAGATGGCACAGTCAGCCAAATCCGTGCAGCCCGTTGGACCCTTCTTTTACAGGGACGGGACATTACAGTTAAAAGAACCAAGACGCACACTTTCCTAGCCGACAATTTGCAATATGCAGGTACCCCACATGAGTGTGAGATCATCACCACAAACCATAATTCAGGCCCATTTATACCTAAGTCAGCTCCCAAGAAAGCAGGTAATACACCCCAGAGATCCAGCCCACAGACACGTGCGCACCCCTGAAAATTTATGTGGATGGCTCCTCCACAGTTTTGAATGGAAAGAGAATCATCGGTTGCGGCATTTATGCAGAGCATGTGCAGGGACGTGCCCTTGAAGAGATATCATTAAAGTTGCCAGGACAAAAAGGCTCGCAGGCAGCAGAACTGGCAGCCATAGCTTACATTGTTGATCACCCCGACTCGTTTCCGACCCCAGCAGACATATATTCGGACAGTTTATATGTCTGCAATAGTTTAACAGAATTCCTACCCCTGTGGGAAACTAGAGGATTTGTTTCCGCAGACGGAAAGCCCCTACCCACAGCCCCATTACTCCGACATATCCTAGAGACAGCTAAAGATAGGAAATATGGTATCATTAAGGTTCGCAGTCATCACCGTTCTTCCGCCCCTGGTAACATTAAAGCAGACTCCCTAGCGAAGGCAGGTTCCAGACATGGTTACTTTTGGAACCCCCTCGAGAGCACCCCAGGACACGCAGTTCAGGTCTCACAGACCAACATTCAGGATCTAGCAAAGGCCCAAAAGGAAGATGAAAAGCTCAGGGAAGTTTTAAGAGGATCCTTCCCAGCCCCGTACGATAAGTTTAAGAACGCAATAACCACACATAACGGTGTGATTTTGAAAGAGGGCATTTATGTAGTTCCCAGCCAGGACAGGAACCAGATTATTTGTCAGTTCCATGACAATCATGGACACCAAGGCATTGAACCCACCCTAACTCACCTCCGACCTCTCTGCTGGTGACCTGATTTAAAAGCCGATATAACCCATTGAAAATTGCTTGATCTGTGCCCAGAACAATCCGGACAGATATGCAAGAAAGGCTCAGCTTAGTCACACCCACCCCGTTAATGGCCCCTGGACGAATTTGCAGATAGATTACATAGGACCCCTACCACCCTGCAGAAATGGTTTTGAGTATGTGTTGGTGGTCATCGACACCTTCACAAAATGGATGGAAGCTTTTCCATCCAGAACGAATACGGCCAAAACAGCAGCTAAAATCCTAACACAGCACATCCTTACAAGATGGGGCCTCCCACGCAGTATAGAGTCCGATTAAGGCTCCCATTTTACAGAACGGGTAATGAAGAACGTCCTCACAATTTTCGGAATTAGGCAGAAGTTTCACATTGCATATCACCCGCAGTCAAACGGCATTGTAGAGAGGATGAACAGAGCTCCAAAAGCCACTCTCAGGAAAATGGTGCAACAGAACAACAGCACCTGGGACTCAGTTCTCCCCTTCGCACTGATGTTCATAAGAAACACGGTATCCATGTCCACAGCATACACCCGCCACACCCTCATGACCAGACGCCCCATGAAAGGGACAGATATTTATTAGGACTGGATTTGGCCAGCTCTGCAGTCATGCATGAAAATGCTGTACAGCAGCTTATTGAGAAAATAAAGGCAGCCCAGCTCGCAGCAGCTGAGAGACTTGGGACCAGGAGGAAACAAAGCAAAGCTTGTTTCGATAAAACGGTACACGCCACCGAGTTTGTAGTAGGGCAGCAAGTGATGCTCTCCCTATACAACCCCAGTTCATTCCTTTCCCCAAAATGTTCCGGACCGTACTCCATTTCCGACAAAGTCAGCCCCTCGGTATACAAGATCACATATCCCAACAGCAAGTCTGCGTGGTTTCACATAAACCAGCATTAGGCTTATGGCTCGCAGAACAACCATGCACACCACATCTCGCTCGCAGCAGCAGACGAGCACGCCCCGCCCACAAGACGCATTCCTACTCTCCCCCAGCCAGTCCTCAGACACATGTTCAACTCCACCCCCAGAGGCACGACTCCACCTCTCCCTTCCTTCAACCAGCAGTGATAGCGATAGCAATGACGACAGCCACAGCACACCTCGTTATGATTACACCCCTGCACCAGGCCCCACTCCCAGCGAATCCAAGCATGATTCCAGTGACTCCTTTGAAATCACGTACATCAAAGCCCCTGACCCAGACCCACCGCCTGACGATTACGGATTAAAACCTAGTAGCTCCAACCTCGACACACGATTCTGGACCAAGACAATTCGTTCAGGCTCATCCGGAATGATGAGATGGACCCCAATTCGTCCCAAGCAGCTTTAGCCAAACTACTCCAGTCAAGAGTATGGCAGCCGGGAGAAGATGATGACAGAGTCTGACTCCCTCCAAACGAATCCCTTTGCGACCCTGTTCGCTACTGAGCAATGAGGTGTCCACATGATGGTAAAAAGGAACCGATGGAGAGATACGGTGTCCTTTCTGATGGAACCTGCACCATGTTTGTCGTATGTTTGTTCGTTTAATGTACATGTTAAATGTTGTTTGTGAATTTAAAGGTTTTTAATGGCTCCACGCCACCACTCTTTTAACGCCCACTGGCAGTTAATGGAACACGTTTATTGACAGACAACCGTTCAGAGGAACTAGTTTGTCGGCAGACACCAATCATAACTACTCTCCTGATTTGAAGGTAATCACGAGAGGCAGCCCCCGCGACGACCACATTCTTACCCGTTCTTGACGGTCGCTCAGGCAGTGGAGAAACAGCACTGGTCCCCGCCCTGCCTGAGGACCCCCTCTGGTCAGCTACGCTCGGGTAGAGCACAAACGGCACTGATCACCATCCTACCCAGGGATTCCACCCATTCCTACCCGCCGCTCCATTACCCATACCCACTCCATTTGAGCACTTTCAGTTTGAAATTCTTTTGTTTGTTTCTGCCGACCCTTAGGTTGGCAGAAACAAATCTGTATTCTATTTACATCCTCAAACACTAGGATGGCAGATCACATAGGCTGCACTGTGTCAGTATGTTTCTCGGCTGTCTTGTCCAAATATTCGATGTTTTAAAAAAATGAGGGGGTCACAGATGGTGACTAATTATAATGGGTATTTGGCAACAAAGGACAGACAGACAGATATACGAGATTTTAAGCAAGATAATAACAGATATTATGCTCGTGTCCATAGAACTCCGGAACCTCAGGAACCCCAGAGGAAGAAAAAGACCGACAAAAGGAAAGATGAAGACAACCTTCATGCTTTTCACCTGGATCTTAGCGGGATCCCTTCAGTTGAGCACGGACGCTACCCCCCTAACCCCTACCACACAGGCCGTGAATGATTCCCACCCCTGCCATACACTGTACCCCGAGATAGTTAACCTCGAGACAGTTACCGACACCCCGACCTGGTGTGACAAGTTTATTACCTGGTATTCACTATCTTACATCGTAGAAGCACTCTTAGTACTGGCGATACTCTGCAGTGTCATGCAGACACTTAGACTCAGAAAATGGTGGAGGAGAGCCTCCCGCAACCGCACTCCGGTATACACATTTAGATCCCCTATCTTCGGACTCCAATAAACCCCCCAATCCCTTTAAGTGAATTAAAGTGCATCCATTTTTTGAGTGTGTTTTGTTCGTTTAATAAAGAAATGTAAAACTCTGTGCTTGACTGCCAAGCCAGAGAGAGACCGGTGTTGCTGCTATTTGTACAGTTTAAAATGTTGTAGATTATTTTTGATTGTTTAAGTGAGGATAGTTTTATGAGGATAGTTAGAGGTTCCAGTTTTTTTATTTTGTAATGCATGCCTGAATGTCATAGCGCCCCGTAGAGTTTTATAATGATGTATATAAAATAACTTGGGTAAAGTTGCAATTCATAGGACAGAGCAGTGTAGAGCCTATGAAGTGCTTATGGGTGCCCAGCTTGGTCAGAGAACGAAGGCGACACAGTTCGCGTTAAGGATCACATCTGGGATGGCCACTTCCCGATTGCAAAATGGACACTTTGCAAAGATTGCAGGGAAAATGGAAAATACTGAGAAAACAAGCAGGTTCAGAGCTGGTCTGTATATTGGAGCCGAGCTCCCAGACAAGACCAAAACTGTAGACCAATTAGCATACTAATGGCCCATCTCCGGGAACAAAAGAGTAACATTTGAGTAACCGATACTAAGGCAGACATCCCGTCGCCAGAGGAGACTGAAACAAAGCAGCTCAACGGCCACCTAGGACACGCCCAGCCATCAGGGCACCCACCCGTTTATTGGATGAAATCAATAGGAATGATGGTCAAGTTCAAGGCCCGCCCAAAAGAGCGCGAAGCCCCTTTGGGTATAAGGAGCCACCAAGAGAATCGCTCTCTTGGACCCCGCTCTCACCAAGGAGAGACCTGTCCATCAGCTACACCAGAAGCAAGTAAGTCCAAGGTCAACGCACGCTACCAGACAGACGACCTTAACTGTTCCCCCGTACCAGTTCGACCCCAGCAGCCTCAGAACCAAACAACGGCCATTGTTCCTCTGACTGAGTGGGCGCCCGAAGCTAAGTATAGGCTTTAGCAGTAGTGATAGTTTAGTCTGTAGAGTTTTGTGCATGAGTATATTTAACTGTGTGTGTAAATAAATAAGCATTGACTTTGAACTAACTAACTGGTGTATCGAGTCTTTGATCAGTATTCAGGTTTGATCCTTGTGGCGGTATCGAAAGATACCTGGCGACTCTAGAGAAAACATAATCACGTTAAGGAAGGCGACATACTGACCGCCATATTCAGAGCCAACGAAAGAGAGCAACAACAGAAATAAAAAATAGGAAAGGGAAGAGGTCACTAATAGGAGTAGTTTATGGTCCCCTAGCAATAGTTACCAGTAGGACAGAGTATACAGGAATAAATAATGGGGTGTGTAAGAAAGATACTGTAGTTATTATGGGCGACTTTATTCTACATGTAGATTGGACAAATCAGATTGGCAAAGGTAGTCTGGAAAAGGAGTTCAGAGTGCATGCCAAACAATTTCTTAGAGCAGTAATTTCTAACGCCAACCAGTTATTCTGGTCATGTACAATGACTCCGGATTGATTATTAACCTCATAATAAAGAAACATCTAGGCAACAGTTATCATAACATGAAGTGTGGGTCTAAAGCTAGTGTTTGAAAACTAAATAAAGGTAATTATAAGGGTATGAAGGCAGAGTTGGCTAAAGTGAACAGAAATTTGTTTAAAAAAAAAAAAGAGGACAGTAGAGATGCAGTGGCAGATGTTTAAGGAGATGTGTAATAATTTTCAGCAAAGATTTATTCCAGTGAGAAAGACCTGAGAAGGATGCATCACCCGTGGCAAAATAAATTAAGGATAGTTTCAAATTGAAAGAAACCCTGTATAAATCTGTGAAAATTAGTGGGTCAGATGATTGGACAAATTTTAATAAGACTAAAATTATAAAGAGGGTGAAATTGGAGTACAAGACAAAGTTAGCTAGAAATTTTGAAACAAATAGTGGGAGTTTCTACAAGTAATTGTTGGTCCTGTAGAGAGACAGAATCTGGGGAAATAATAATGCAAAACAAGGAAATGGGAGAAGGGTTGAACAGGTATTCTGTGTCTCTCTTTGAATTCTAGAAAGGTCCCAGCGGATTGGAAAATAGCAAACGTAACAGGCTTGTTCGACTTGCGCAACAATAAGCTGCATCTTCATATACATGCTAGGATTCATCCTCACGGCTCATTGCATCCTTCTATGTATGGGCTGTCCAAGACACACCAGTGATGTCTCTTTTCTCCCTATCTTATCTATGACTGGTTCTGCACAACATGAATTGGCCAAATGGTTGGGTTAGTTGCTACAACCAGTTCTGAGCACGTTCCACATACACGGTGAAGGTCTCCATATGCCAGATCAGCATTGTTAGCCTATTCACCAATGTACTGCTCAAGAATGCCATAGACATTTGCACCACATTATTATTTCATGGTGATCTTGATGCGTCACCATTGTCTGAATCTGTACTCATTGAACTCAGCAACTTGTGCAGTTGAGTTCAATTTTAACACCGGGTATGCCCAAATAGATGGTGGTCATGAGATTTCCTTGTAGGCCCAGCTCTCGCGAACACGTGCATTGGTTTCCGAGAAACGTGTCTTCAATGGAAGGACACCTGACTTTCTATCCTTCAAGTATTTCTGATACATTCGCTATACTTAAAATCACAACTGCAAGTAAGAATTATATCCTAATGGGTTCCATCCCACCCTCGAATTCATCTTTGGAATAGAGCAGTCAAATGAACTCTCTTTCCTCGATGTGTTGGTTGAGAAATCTGCCAATGGTTTCTCTACTACTGTCTACTGCAAGCCTACCATCACTGGTCAATATACATGTTGGGATTTCTACAGTTCAATGTGCTACAAGATAGGTCTTATAGGCAACCTTGTAAATAGGCCCCAAGCCATTTGCTCACCATGCAGGCTTGATGCTGAAATAGAGCGCATTAAAGCTACCCTGCAGGGTAATGGCAACCCTGCTCAGATCATTGCCTGCTGAATGTTGTGTAAACTCATGAATTGGCCTAACACTGCTACTTTTAGTCCTGTAAAGAGCACAGTCTACCTCAGATTACCTTGGAAAGATAAGGTGTCTCTAAAATTTGAGCAACAAGTGAAGCTAGCTGTTTCATGCTGCTCCTATGCAGTAGCAACATAAGTGATATTCTCCAATAACAAGATGCTGCCTTCAAGCCAAAAACATGTTCTGCTTATCACACAAATGGCTAATGTGGTATATGAATTTCAGTGCCAGTGTGATGCCAGTTTTGTAGGTCGTACATCCCAATGACTGGTGGACTGTATCAAACAGCATTTCTTCAGCTGTTTGCAAGAGGCAAAGTACTGACCATATCCAACAAGCCCGGGCTTGAAAAATGTAAAACAATGTCCAACATTAGATGTGATTGGACAGCATATGCTAAATAATGTTGATTGTGCTAAGAATTAAACTGACAACCGATTTAATACTATCAGTCGGGCTTGGAGTGTGGTTCATTTACACGTGCAAGAAGCTACGCATATGCACACAAAGGTCCCATCCATTGTAATCAGAAAGAATATGTGCGTACGTTTTCTTTTTCAATTAAACAAAATCTTGGGGGACAGCCATTCCCTGGTTTCTTCTCGAAGCCAATGTCTTGACCAGAGTCTGCCTGTCTAGCTTTAATTTAAACAAAAGCTTGGCAGTTAATTGTTCCTAGCTGCATTCTCCATGGCAATACCACCAACAATCAGAGTCCACTTGCCAATCAGCTCTCATGTGGTATAAATTGTTGTTCTCTTTACAATTGGCAATCATCTGAATCTACCCTGATGAGTGAAAGACAGGAACAGTATCTTTTGCCAGCAATACTCAATTTAGGTAACATTACAGCAATGCTCAAGATAGATAGGAATCACAATACGTTAGTATGCAGGTATAGCAAATTATTAGGAAGGCAATTGGAACGTCGACATTTATTGCAAGGAAATGGAATACAAGTCGGGAGATTTTACTGCAGCTGTACAGGGCCTTGGTGAGACCACATCTGGATTACGGTGTAGTTTTGGTCTCCTTATTTGAAAAGGAATATAATTGTGTTAGAAGTAGTTCAGAGTAGGGCAGCACAGTGGCGCAGTGATTAGCACTGCTGCCTCACGGCGCCGAGGTCCCAGTTTCGATCCCGGCCCTGGGTCACTGTCCATGTGGAGTTTGCACATTCTCCCCGTGTTTGCGTGGGATTCATTCCCACAACCCAAAGATGTGCAGGGTATGTGGATTAGCCATGCTAAATTGCCCCTTAATTGGAAAAAAGAATTGGGTACTCTAAATTAATTTTTTAAAAAATAGTTCAGAGACGATTCACTCGATTCATCTGCCACAGATGCTTTACTTATTTCGCGGCAGTTTGAAATGTTCAGTTTTATTTATTTTTCATAGATATTCTTTCTTCACTGCCACCTTAGCATACTCCAATTTTTGGACACTAAGTAGTTGCAGGCTATTGATTGTGGCAGAAACTGTCAAGCATAATTTTGTCCTCACCTCATGTCCATACGAGCATAAATTCTAACAGGGGTCACATGAAATATAACCGTGGCTGATTTTCTTAGAGGTCAATTAACACCCCTATCGCCTATTGAGATCACCTAACTAAGGATGTGCTGGCCTTGGAAAGGGTCCAAAGGAGGTTCACAAGAATGATCCCTGGAATGAAGAACTTGTCGTATGAGGAACGTTCGAGGACTCTGGGTCTGTACTCGTTGGAGTTTAGAAGGATGAGAGGGGATCTTATTGAAAAGTACAAGATACTGCAAGGCCTGGATAGAGTGGACGTGGAGAGGATGTTTCCACTTGTAGGAAAAACTAGAACCAGAAGACACCATCTCAGATTAAAGGGACAATCCTTTAAATCAGATGAGGAGGAATTTCTTCAGCCAGAGGGTGGTGAATCTGTGGAACTCTTTGCCACAGAAGGCTGTGGAGGCCAATTCACTGAGTGTCTTTTAAGACAGAGATAGATAGGTTTTTGATTAATAAGGGGATCAGGGATTATGGGGAGAAGGCAAGAGAATGGGGATGAGAAAATATCAGCCATGATTGAATGGCGGAGCAGACTCGATGGGCCAAGTGGCCTAATTCTGCTCCTATGTCTTATGGTCTTATCATAGATTATCATAGAATTTACAGTGCAGAAGGAGGCCATTTGGCCCATCGAGTCTGCACCGGCTCTTGGAAAGAGCACCCTACCCAAGGTCAACACCTCCACCCTATCCCCATAACCCAGTAACTCAGCACAGAAAAGAGCATGAAGCTGGGCCCTCTGATCTGTAAATTCAATTACACACTGGTTTTATCAAGTGAGCCACTGGAAAAGTTGCACCCCATTTTGTTTACTTAGTCTACAAACAGTTATTCAAACTATGCACAGAAAAAAGAAGTTGTTGGCATAGAAATTACGATTTTTAAAAAATCATCCGGAAAAAGCATGCTTGGCAAATCTGCATAGAAAATACAAGGGTTCCAGTCAGATGACAAACAAAACTGTTGTTATTGCTGCTCCTCAGCCATTCACCAATCAAAAAATCTGTCCAAGTACCAAAGTTCTTAAAAAGCTTCACTACCTATGACACATTGTCCAAGGAGTATAATTTTCTGGAACTGTGCATTCAGGAGGTCCAGCACAAAATTAACAAGTCCCTACATAGCCATTGTAATCAGAGCAGACATTGGCTGCTACAAAGCCCTGGTTTGCCATTGCATTCCAGCAGAAGCTCGCCTAGATAGCTGGTGAACTAAGAAACCATATACAATGTCTGACCATGGTGATGCTTTCAGTTGCACTCATGGTTATAATATCCAATATATTTTAAAAAAATTATACACTCTCAAACTCAGGAACTGACTGTAACATAAAAATCATCTGAATAAAAACTCACTATTTTGCTTTCATAGAAGTTCCTGCAGTCCAGCAGAATGGTGTCTTTTCGGATCTGGGCATTGTTGGACAATGCTTCTACCTTTCTGTGGAATTCTTCAGGAGTTAAATGAATCCCTACGATACGATTTACACAATGAACAAAAAGCAATCAAAGCATTGCTACAACAACATCAAACATGTATTCACTTTTACAAGGTTTGGAAGAATGCAAGCAAGAGCTTGTTATCTAACTAACTAAAGCCTGTGTTTAATGAAAATCTGCTCTTATACCAAAACCATTCTGGTACTCAAATATTATCATTTTAAGTCAACAATAATAGTGGCACAAATTGTAAATTAATTCCAGTGCTATTTATGAACAGATATTTAGTTATATAATGTACCAGCAACCAAGCCCATGCTTCACTTTCACGTACCAGCATCTTTATAAGAAACCTTCTCAGGATCCACTCCCATGGGGACAACCTCTTTAAAAACTCCAACTCGCAGATCTTGAAAACAGTGGGATCCTCCTGCACTCCGCTTAGCCAAAAATAATTATAAGAATTATTTTGTAGGTACCAGAGATATGAACAGTGTAAATGGATTCACATATCAATGCAGTGAATGCAATACAGTAAACTTTGGATTTATCAGAATTGTATCAAAAAGCATAAACGGTGAACGTGACAAACAGTATCAAAGTATCCAAAGATGCAATCTGAACTCTTGGTCCAGAAGGTGGCTCAGATTACAAATTAAACCACTCTTGTCCAGATGTTAAACTTGTTTTCAAAATTCAAGTCCATGGATACGAGCCTGGGTACAGTCTAAGGAACAGAAAACAGACAGTGATGGTGAACGATTATTTTTTAGACTGGAGGGAAGTGTGCAGTGGTGACCCCCTGGGGTATGTGTTGTTACATTGTTCTTTTTGATATATATTAATAACATTAGCTTGAGTATACAAGACATAATTTCAAAATCTGCAAATGACCCAAAACTGGGAAATGTAGTTAATGAGAATAGTGTAAGACTTAAGCGACTAGTGAAACATGCAGCCTCATTGTTGATTAAATTCAAAACTGACAAGTGTTAAGTGATTAATTTGGTAGGGTGGAGAGGTGCAATATTATCTGAGAGAGAGAGAGACCTGGAATATAGTACACAAAGTTGAAAAGACCATTGAAAAGGTATTTTCCTTAAGAGTACAAAATAATGGAAATGGTACTGAACCTTATAGAACGCTGGTTAGGCCCTGGTTGGAGTATTCCGGCCAATCTGGGTACTACTAATAATAATAATCTTTATTAGTGTCACAAGTAGGCTTACATTAACACTGCAATGAAGTAACTGTGAAAATTCCCCAGTTGCCACGCTCCGGTGTCTGTTTGGGTACACTGAAGGAGAATTCAGAATGTCCAAATTACCCAACAGCACGTCTTTCGGGACTTATAGGAGGAAACCGGATTCCGGCACCTGGAGGAAATCCACGCAGACACGGGGAGAACGTGCAGACTCCACACAGACTGTGATCTAAGCCGGGAATCGAACCTGGGACACTGGCACTGTGAAGCGACAGTGCTGACCACTGTGCTACGGTGCCTACCCGTCAGGAAAGATAAAGGCCTTAAAGAGTGTGGAGAGGATTTCCTAGAATGATAACTGGGAAAAAAGACTTCATTTCTGTAGAGAAACGTGGGTTGTTTCTACACGAGAGAAGCTTATGGGGCGAATTGATAGATGCACCAAAATAGGGCAGCACGGTAGCACAGTGAGTAGCACTGTTGCTTCACAGTGCCAGGGTCCCAGGTTCAATTCCCGGATTGGGGCATTGTCTGTGCGGAGTTTGCACGTTCTCCCCGTGTCTGCGTGGATTTCCTCTGGGTGCTCCGGTTTCCTCCCACAAGTCCCGACGTGCTGTTAGGTGAATTGGACATTCTGAATTCTCCCTCTGTGTACCCAAACAGGCGCAGGAATGTGGCGACTCGGGGCTTTTCACAGTAACTTCATTGCAGCGTTAATGTAAGCCTACTTGTGACAATAAAGATTATTATAATAGAGTTTTTAAGGAGAAACTGTTTCCACTGGTAGAAGGGTTGGTAAACAGAGGAGGCAGAAAGAAGCAGCGATGCCACAAGGGAAAAAATAATTATGTAGTGAATTAATATCTAGAATGTACTGCCTGAAAGTGGTCGAAACAGATTCAATAATAACTTTTAAAAGGGAATTGAATGAATACTTAAGGGAAATATTTGCTGGGGTATGCAAAAAGGACAAGGTGTGACATTAATTGTATCCCTCTTTCAAAGAACCAGCACAGTTAGGTTGTGCCAAATGTGCTGTATCATTCATAGATATTGTAATCCTTTAATTGTGGGTCTATCATACACACTCAGATCAAAAAAAACCATAAAAAATGTAAACAAAATACTGGAATTTGTCTTTAGAAGGAAAAACTTGGAAAGCAGAGATGCTATATTAAACTTGTAAAGACCTTGGATAAACCACACACACGCGAGAGAGTACTGAGTATAGTTCTGGTCTCCAAATAACAAAAAAATGCACAGAGGAAGGTGCAAAAATGATTTATATTATGATGCCAGCATTCCGGTGTATTTCCTAGCAGGTAGGGATGTGGTTACTTTATCTAGAAATAGAAGACCCGATAACAAGTTTCAGATTATAAAATGGTTTGCTGGGTAGACGTAGAGAAGCTGTTTCATTTGTGGCGATGACCAAAACTCGGGGTCACAAGTATAAGATAATCACTAATACATTTAATAAGGAATTCAGAAGAAAGTGGCACATGTAGTTGAAGCAAGAAGCATGTATATACCATATAGGGGAAACTAACTGATATAGGAAGAAGGAACAGAAGGTTATCGTAATAGGGTTAGGCGAAGGTTCCTGTAAGCTTAAACACAGAGCAGAATTGTATATTTCTATGCAGCACATTCTAACCAGCACAGATTTCAAAATTGCTCAATATGCACATACATCGAACAGACTGAACATGCATATAGTAAATCGATGCATCTAATTTACATTAAACTAACTGGAGTGATTTGTCTGACCCTCGTCCTACTGTGCACCCCTACCCACTATTATGCTTCTTCCATAAGGATTGCACTATGACGTGTTTGGAATGTTTGTGTACTCCGACAAAACACAGAAAATGTGAAGGAAAATTGACATTTTATGTTTGACAACTCTTAGATACATCTTGGACAAAATACCTGTGAAGCTCTCAATATGCCATTGCAACATGCCGCAATACCAATCTCTCTCCCTACTACACCAACGTGAACATTTTAATTTCCAACACACCTCATTCTTACTTCCCCTCTCAGTGAACTTATTTTATTTCAAACTTTGGGAAGTTCTGTTTTATGGGCCCGTGTCCAACGGGAACTGGATGGAGAACATCCACAGAAATTTATGTAGGACATTATAGTTATCACTGTACCACAGAGGACCCACTGTGCAGCCCAATTTACAATTGTTATAAAATCATTTTTTAGTTTGTTGAAATTTAATCAAAATTAGGGATTAAAATGGTTCAGGCCACCATTTCTGTCTTGTCTCATTGACAAATGAAAGATTGGATCTTGATCTTTACAAAATACCCTCAAATCTGGCCTTTTTGCATTGGTTGTTGAAATATTGCAAGATCAGGAAAGTCTTTGCAATCCCTACTCTAGCCCTGATTGATCAGAATTACTGACACACAGTAGAACTAAGTTTAATTTCTTAGTTTTCAACTTTAACTTTCTTCGAATCCCAGCTACATCCTGCCTTCTTGCAGTTGAATTTTAGCATCCATTGAATTCTACACCTCCCCATGGTTACAGGGGAAGCATGGTTAGAATGTTTATTTGCACAGAATCTTTCTATTTTATTTCTTCGACTAGCTTTGTTATTTCCCTAACTAACCTTCAACCAAGTGTTGCAGTCAGGAACCCCCCTCTGTCTTACTTTGCTGCTGGTAGCATACTGCTTTCATTTACATTCATTATAAAATCTTCCTATATTATTGAGAAAGGTTGGCCTTCGAGTTGGGAATCAGATTAGTCTCGAGTTAAGTCTTTAAGTTCAAATTAATGCTGGGTAATCAGTTAAGGCAATTTTATTTCAGAATTTCTGGAAGCAATTATTAATTTTGGGCAGGGAAGGCTATGTTTAAAGTTGAACACAATATTGATTCTAGTTCTTCACCATCTCAAATCAACCCTTCTCTAAATGCACTTCCTGACTTTATTAGTACATAGGAACACAAACAGGCCAGTCAGCCCCATATGCTTGTTCTGACACTCTACTGGATGATGACTGATCTGTGTCTAAACTTTTGATCCTTTGATACCTTTATCCAAAATGTATCAACCTCATTCTTGAAAATTGTGTTCAATCCAACATCCACAGCCTTTTGGGGAAAAGTATTCCAGATTCCACTGTCCTTTCTGTGAAAATGTTTCCTGATTTCTCTGGCTTTAATTTTAAGATTCTACCTGCCTTGCGTCGGGCTCCCCCACCCGAAGCCAGAGTTGAAGCATATCTATCCTATTAAATCTCTGAATTTATTTTGTTTCTTCATCTTCTGAACTCAAAAGGAACACAAGTCAAGTTTATCCAATGTTCTAGTTCAATACAGTTCTTATCTTGTGAATGCTGAAAAAAGGGAATTGTAGGAGAGATCAAACAAAAATATACTTTCATTGCTAGAAATCATTAATAATTCACAGTTCCATCAGTTGAATCTGGAAGTCATGAAAATACTGAGTACCTTGTGAACCAAGTGCTGAAAAATCTTTCTTCACAAATAGGATTACCATGTGGGGATGAATTGGATGCATATGTCAATGACAGTGTGATTACAAGAGTTCTAACATGTAGCTGACAGGTTGCATTAAGTTGAACTTGATAGCCTATTTAAACAGGAGTATTTCCACTTGGGCCTTTATGATCCTAGAATTCAAGTATATCAAGTGCTTCTGAAAACAGTGGGGGAAGCAGGGACAAAAACTGCTGGGCTGGGATTATACAGAGGCAACAAGAGCATCAAGTTCTTAATAAATTTAATTTTAACCACAGCGGGTGCAATTCATTTGATAAATTTTACTCTGCATTGTTTTAAAGTGACATGGGACCAGTTTTGTCTTTACCTTAAAGTCCTCTGTGGACATAGCTTGAAAGAGTGGATGGGAAAGCATGGTTTGAATGTACAGCTCAGTTGCTGTTTTGCATCCGCCAACTGTTCCATTAATTCCTTCTTTAGAAATGCGGACCTATGAGAAATGTTACAATTTGAGTTAAACAAGTCAACACATACTCACTTTCTATGACCACAATAATTCATTTTTGTTTGTCTAAACTTCGCTCCAATTCCCTTGGAGCAGTTTTTAATGCTAATATTGTCAAAAATGTGTTTGATCTAGTGATGTGCTACTATTTCAAGCAATCTGCATGACAGTAAACTGACAATCACTAAAACCCAAATATTAGGCAACACTTCCAAAACTTCAATGATAAACAGCATAATTATTTTGTTTATCCTGATACCAGTGACAAACACTAGAAAAATCAAGATAAATTTGAGGTTACAAAAAAAACCACACAGAATGCATCCAATCTCCTACCTTGCCTGTAAAGTGCAGCTGACGACATAGGGTTTTTTGCCAGGTGCAGATCACTTGTGGCTCCTCTATATCACAATATGAATAATACAATAGCACTTCGCCTGCTGCACTAGGAACAAATACATTTAACAGTTTTTAAATGCAATAATCAAGGCTACAGTATCAGAAAGCCCTTCAATCTGTAAGAAAAAAATACAATAAAGATAAGTTAATTTAGAAGATTTTAAATCACCAGCCGACCTAGCTTTACAGAAGCCCCAAAAAGTTGTTAATTAATAAACCTATGACAGCGAGACTACCTACTCACAATGGGAATTAATTGACTTGCTTTAGGAAAGATTAATTGTTATTGCAATCCCCATCCCCCAAAACAGCGATACCTAATTCTGAGGAAGAGTCTACGTTCACCAGAAATGTTCTGCTGTCAACATGACAGCCAGAAAAAGTATGTTCAGTGACTATTCAAATATGTGCCCACTGCATTTGAGCCATACCCTGTGCTCATCCAAATTTTCAGGGCTGTCACTAGATGCTACAAAATGATCAGGGAAGCGTCCTGGCTGACTTTTCATCCCCGAGGCCTGAATGCAGCTTCAGTGCCTTCACTTTTCCAATTGTAACTGATATTGCTGATCTGATCCAATACATAATCGGGGATGAACCTGGAACTAGAACTATTCTTGTCTGCACATTAAGATTGACATTTGCCCACTCTCATACCCTCAAGAAGCTTCACTACACCCGTCATAAATTATCAGAATCTGTAGAGCAGCTTTAAATTTATTCTGTAATTACTCAGAATGTTAATGACCTTAATTGAGCAAAATCAAAATCTACAAAAATTGCAGGACTGAAACGACGTTAAAATTATGTGTATGTGAGATTCTGTTTTGGAACAATTGCTCTATGTTAAGTAAATTCCATGTGGGGAAGACATTGCACCAGAAAAGATCATGTGTGAGTGAATACTAAGTGAAGCAGCAATATTTCACACGGCCTGCAAGGATACAGAACAAATGTCATCCTCAAGCACAGCTATTGGATAAGTGAAATGTATTTTACCTGCCCCGAGCATAGTTTGCAAAGAACTACAGAGCTATTATTCTGCCAGACACCCACTGTAGATTTGCATTAGCACAAAACTGGTCGAGTCAGTGATGACACCTATTGGACTGATTGATTGATTTAATATTACAGCTATCTTCGCGCGATGAGACTGGAGAAAGAGCTTATCCTGTTCCTTTTAGCCATGGGTTGTCTTGCACAATAATTCCTGCATAATATTGTGTCAAAGCTGGCGTTTTTGGGGTGGGAAATCAAAGAAAATGTGCCAAGGAGGCCTTTGACCAAATCCTCACTTCTAAAAACGGTTGTTGGTTTGGTTCTCCAATCCTTCGTTCATTGCAGTCACCAAACTACTACCTATAAATAAGGGATAGATCTCCCAGAAATTCCCAATTACTCCTGCTTATGTCCCCAGAGGACAGCAACCAAGAAGGGATAGGTATACTATGGTGATGGCAGACAGATGGAATGAAATATGTAAAAACATTGGTGTACGATTTGGCCATCCCTCCTTTTCCCACCTTCAATATGCTGTGCGACTGGGCTGTGGCAGAATTGATTTCAACTTTGTACTTGACATATTTTGGGATCCATTGCAGCGCCAAGTGATTTTCCTCACCACCGGCAGAATCCTATTAAAGAGTACTTTGAGCCGACTACAAATACTGTTTGACCTGACACATGGAATGGAACAGAGTTGCATTGGGGTTGGAACTTTGGCACTGTGGTGGGAATCTCACTCCATTGCACTTTTGAATGCCAAATCACCCTGAAGATTTAGCCTATGGTGCCGAGAATCCACTTGCAAGGTGTGTGAGGATGCACTGATCGTCTTATTCTTAGATATCCCTTGTGCCTCAAGAGGTCATATGTGCCCCGACAAAATTGAGACAAAGATCTTGCCTTTTGGGTATCATGCACAAGAATCTGGACATTGCAAGGTATAGGGTAATACACAGTCATATCTGTAAGCTCTTCCACATGCCAAATATTTGGGTTAAAGGTCTGGGTGGAAACTTTATCTATAATCAAAACCTATGGATTAGTTTCCAAATCAGTAGAAAGGACAAGCACCATGTCTGTTTTGCAAGTCAAGAACATCAAATAATTCATAGCCATGTCTTCAAAGGGTAGGTACATGCACTTGTGGAAAACCACATCCATCAACGGAGCAGCTTTAACAAATCCAACGTATGTCACTAACTGGGCTCATTAGTGACCAGTGAGCTTCCTTAACTGTTTACACCAAAAGATATAATTTAGTTTTTCACCTAGGGTCGTATGATGTAGAGTATTTACTGTGACTAATAGCTATCTTAAAATTATTTCCAAGATTTATTTTACTGCAACCAAAAGTTGTCCTTCCTCTGTGCATTTAGTACATTGGTTTGTATTAGCTTCAGCTTTTTGAAACATTAAGTCCCAACTGAGCACATTGTGAAAATATAAATATTCAATGCAAAGTCAAACAATACGTTACGCCTAGTGCTACAAATTGAACCATGAAGAGCTGAGGTGACATAAATCAAAGGAGAGGAGTCATTGTCATTGCATTAGATACAACCTTGGTCTCACATGAAGTGTGTACTAGTATGCTGTAATAACATATACTGTCATAACATAGCAATAGAGTTCATGAGAGCCAGGCAAATGTCACCAATTCCATTAAAGCTGTTTGGCTTAGCTGCTTCCATGAAATTATCATACTATTCGATCATAGTTGAATTCCTCAGAAAATAACAAGTAGGTAATGGACGGCAAATTAGTGACTTGACCATTATCAGTGATTTATCAGCACTAAATTGTGGAAAATCCCGGCAGTTCCAGGGCAAAATCACACTGACCAATCTTACCAATGCTCTCTTCACTGATTTTCAGGTTTCAATGGAAGATCCTATAGCTTGATAAGAAACAATCTATTGTATCCTTAAACTGTAGGTGGAATTGGCTGAGTTAGCACATAAAAAATTGTCCTCCCTCGTTTCTAATCTATCAGACACAATATAGTATTAGCTTTGCATTAGCTCTGGATTCTACTGAACTGCTGCCAAATGTCCTTAGCTAACTAACTTCCTGCCTGCTTCCCATGTTGCTGATTCCATTAATCCCTTCATTGGTACACTGCATCCATTGGTGTGCAGTAAATTATAGGGCCTTATTCCCTTTTGTCAAATCTGTTGGCACAATCCCTACAGCACATTAAATAAGAAATGTGATTCCCAATGACCAACTTAAAGAAATTGCTCGACAAGTTTTAAAGTTTAAAGACTTTTACCATAACAAATTAAAACAGCTTTACCCAACATTCTACACTGTAGGAAAGATAACCCTTATTAATGTCTTAACATAATTGATAATCCCATGCCACACATACTATACAGCGCGCTTTCCATGGGATTCCAATCTTTATAGAAGATGGTACACAGTCATCCCAGCTTCTAATGGATTCATGTCTCCGTTTCGTCGAGTAATAACATCGGGTGACTGTCAAAAGGTTCTTCCCTCAATTTTCAGAGAATTCCCAAACCAATTACCAGCGGTAAGGCCCATGCTGGTGATTTTTTTTAACTTGACTTCGCCAGAGCAAATCTTCCAGCATCTTTACAGTACCAGGGATGAGGCGCTTTGACAAGAGACTCTCTTCCTTCCCACATTCTATCTGGTAGCCTCTAGAGGACCCACAGCTTTCTCCCGTTGACCACACCAGCTGCAGCCTTTGCCTCCGAGTCCTCCCTGTCCAAAAAGAAAATGGAGACACAAAAAAAGTCTGTCCACAATCAGCGCAGCTGTATCTTTGTTTAAGGTGCAAACATATTGAACCTTACTCTCGTTAAGACTCAACCTGGGCCCCCAGTTTCCATGGTAGATGAGCCACAAATGTCACCAGGCAGAATTAGTAGAATATCACATGACCCTCTTTGTTATTCCATTTCCATCATATTAAAAAGTCAGTCTAACGCATCACCATCCTACAAAACATCACATATATTAACATTGCTCATTGCTCCAGAAATATCATCCTGAAATGCAAATATAAGTTTCTTTTCTTCACTATCAACAATCTGTTTAAACCCCTCTTCTTTGCCTCCTCCACCCTAAAAGCAGTGGCAGATGGAATACAATGTGGAAAAGTGTGAGGTTATGCACTTTGGAAGGAGGAATGGAGGTATAGGCTATTTTCTAAATGGGGAAATGCTTAGGAAATCAGAAACACAAAGGGACTTGGGAGTCCTTGTTCAAGATTCTCGTGAGGTTTAAAAAAAAAAAAAAAATTTAGTGTGCCCAATTATTTTTTTCCAATTAAGAAGCAATTTAGTGTGGCCAATCCACCTAATCTTTGGGTTGTGGGCGTGAAACCCACGCAGACACGGGAAGAATGTGCAAACTCCACATAGGCAGTGACCCGGGGCCGGGATCGAACCCAGGTTCTCACCGCTGTAGGCACTAGTGCCAACCAGTGTGCCACGCTAATTCTCGTCAGGTTAACATGCAGGTTCAGTCGGCAGTTAGGAAGGCTAATTCACTGGTAGCATTCATGTCGAGAGGACTAAAATAGAAGAGCAGGGAACTAATTTTGAGGCTGTATAAGGCTCTGGTGAGACCCCATTTGGAGTATTGTGAGCAGTTGTGGGCCCATATCTAAGGAAGGTATGCTGGCCTTTGAAAGGGTCCAGAGGAGGTTCACAAGAATGATCCATGGAATAAAGAGCTTGCCGTATGAGGAACGGTTGAGGGCTCTGGGTCTGTACTCGTTAGAGTTTAGAAGGATTTTGAGGGGGGGGGGGGAATCTTATTGAAACTTACATTATACTGCGAGGCCTGGATAGAGCGGACGTGGAGAGGATGTTTCCACTAGTAGGAAAAACTAGAACCAGGAGGGCACAATCTCAGACCAAAGGGACCATCCTTCAAAACAGATGAGGGGGAATGTTTTCAGCCAGAGGGAGGCGAATCTGTGGAACTCTTTGCCGCAGAAGGCTGTGGAGGCCAAATTACTGAGTGTCTTTAAGACAGTGATAGATAGGTTCTTTAATAAGGGGATCAGGGGTTATTGGGAGAAGGCAGGAGAATGGGGAAGACAAAAATATCGGCCATGATTGAATGGCGGAGCAGACTTGATGGGTCAAGTGGCCTAATTCTGCTCCTATGTCTTATGGTCTTTGTTAACTGCTGTATTAGCCCATACCCAATACCCTAGCCGTAAACTTGTCGGTTCCCTCGTTTCTCTTCTTTGCCCCCTCATCTCCTCTCTTGAGATCCATGAGCACACCCCTGCCCTCTTGACCTTATTCCCTCTGAACTGCTGGCCACCCAACTTCTCTACCTCATTCCCAATGTTAGTTGATATTGTAAATGGTTCCTAGTCCTCAGGCTACCTTCCCTTTCAAATCCGCCAGCGTCACTCAGCTACACAAAAGAAACTTTGAGCCCATCATTACAAATTATTGCCTCCTCTCCAACATCATAGAATGTATTGGTGCTTCCCAAATCCACATCCACCTTTCCAGCAATATTTGACTTCTCCAATCAAGCATCAGCCCTGCCGCAGCACGGAAATTACATTTATAAAAGTCACAAATTACATCCCATTTTTTTTTTTTTTTTTGAGTATGGGAAACCAATCCTCTCCTCCTCATCTTTCTCGACCAACCTGCAGACCTTAACATGGCTGGCCACACCAGCCTCTTCAAGTGCCTCTCCCCTATTTTCTAGCTAATGTAACTGCACTTTCTTTTCTTCTTCCCTTTCGCTTGAATCTTTCTCTTCTATCTCTTTCTCTTCCGATTACCTAGTTATGGCTGCTTTCATTTCTCCCCTCTTGAAGACAACATAGAACAGTACAGCACAGTACAGGCCCTTCGGCCCACGATGTTGTGCCGACCATTTATCCTACTCTAAGATCAAACTAACCTACACCCCTGCAATTTACTGCTGTCTATGTGCCTGTCCAAGTGTTGCTTAAATGTCCCTAATGACTCTGACTCCACCACCTTCGCTTGCAGTGCATTCCACACACCCACCACTCTCTTGTGTAAAGAACCTACCTCTGACATCTCCCCTATACCTTCCTCCAATCACCTTAAAATTATGTCCCCTCGTGACAGCCATTTCCGCCCTGGGGAAAAGTCTCTGTCTATCCATTCTATCCATGCCTCTCATCACCTTGTAAACCTCTATGACGTCACCTCTCTTCCTTCTTCGCTCCAGTGAGAAAAGTCCTAGCTCCCTCAACCTTTCTTCATAAGACATGCCCTCCAGTCCAGGCAGCATCCTGGTAAATCTCCTCTGCACCCTCTCCAAAGCATCCACATGCTTCCTCTAATGAGGCGACCAGAACTGGACACAATATTCCAAGTGTGGTCTAACCAGAGTTTTATAAAGCTGCAGCAAAACCTCGCAGCTCTTAAACTCAATCCCCCTGTTAATGAAAGCCAACACACCATGCGTCTTCTTAACAACCCTATCAACCTGGGTGGCAACTTTGAGGGATCTATGTATGTGAACCCCAAGATGCCCTGTATTCAGCATTCAAATTCAACCTTCCAAAATGAATCATTCCACATTTATCTAGGTTGAACTCCATCTGCCACGTCTCAGCCCAGTACAGCATCCTGTCAATGTCCTGTTGTAACCTGCAACAGCCCTCAAAACCATCTACAACTCCAACAACCTTTGTGTCATCGGCAAACCTACTAACCCACCCTTCCACTTCCTCATCCAAATCATTTATACAAACCACAAAGAGCAGAGGTCCCAGAACAGATCCCTGCGGGACACCACTGGTCACTGACCTCCAGGCGGAATACTTTCTATCCGCTACCACTCGCTGTCTTCTTTCGTCCAGCCAATTCAGTATCCATACAGCCAAATTGCCCTGTGTCCCATGCCCTGTGACTTTCTGATTGAGCCTACCATGGGGAACCTTATCAAATGCCTTCGTGAAATCCATATACACCACATCCACTGCCTGACCTCCAATCTGTCTCATCACATCCTCAAAGAATTCAATGAGGCTTGTGAGGCATGACCTGCCCCTCAAAGCCATGCTGACTGTCTTTAATCAAACTATGCTTTTCTAAATAATCCTAAATCCTATCTCTCAGAATCCTCTCCAGTATTTTGCTCAGCAGACATAAGACTGACTCGTCTGTAATTCCCAGGGATTTCCCCATTCCCTTTCTTGAACAGGGGAACAACATTCGCCTCCCTCCACTCATCCAGTACTACTCCAGTGAAGAGTGAAGACGCAAAGATCATCGCCAACGACAGCGCGGTGGCGCAGTGGGTTAGCCCTCATGCCACCGAGGTCACAGTTTTGATCCCGGCTCTGGGTCACTGTGGTGTTTGCACATTCTCCCCAAATTTGTGTGGGTTTCGCCCCCACAACCCAAAGATGTGCAGGATAGGTGAATTGGCCACGCTAAATTGCTCCTTAATTGGAAAACATGAATTGGGTATTCTAAATTTATTTTTTAAAAAGAACAGCGCAGCAATCTCCTCCCTCACTTCCCTTGGGTATATCACGTCTGGCCCAGGGGACTTATCTATCCAGATGCTTTTCAAAATTTCCAGCACATCGTCCTTCTTAATATCAACTTGTTTGAGTCTATTAACCTGGTTCGCACTGTTCTCATGAGCACCAAGGTACCTCTCTCCAGTGAATACTGAAGCAAAATATTCATTTAGGGCCTTCCCTACCTCCTCAGACTCTAGGCACAAGTTCCCTCCATAATCCCTGATCGGCCCTACTCTCACTCTGATCATCCTTGTATTTCTCACGTAACTGTAGAATGCCATAGGGGTTTCCCGAACCGTTCCCGCCAGGGCTTTTTCATGCCCCCTTCTAGCTCTCCTAAGTCCATTGTTGAGTTCCTTCCTGGCTACCTTGTAACCCTCTAGAGCTGTGCCAGATCCTTGCTTCCTCAACCTTACATAAGCTTCCTTCTTCCTCTTGACTAGAAGCTCCACTTCTCTTGTCATCTAAGGCTCCTTCACCTTACCATTCCTTCCTCATTTCAGTGGGACAAAACTATCCAGCACTCGCAGCAAGTGCTCCTTAAACAACCCCCACATTTCTGTTGTGCATTTCCCAGAGAACAAATGTTCCCAATTTATGCTCCTCAGCTCCTGTCTAATAGCAGTATAATTTCCCCTCCCGCAATTATACCTTCTCATACTTTCTGTTCCTATCCCTATCCATGACTATGGTAAAGGTCAAGGAGTTGTGGCCACTGTCACTGAAATGCTCTCCCACCGAGACATCTGATACCTGCCTGGTTCGTTGCCAAGCACCAAATCCAATATGACCTTCCTCCTAGTCGGCCTATCGACATATTGAGTCAGGAATCCTTCCTGGACACACCTGACAAAATCTGCTCCATCCAAACCATTTGCACTAATAATAGCTGCCATCATTTCCTCCCACCGCTGGCACCCACCAAAATCCTTATTCCAACCCTTTACTATTCCTCTACTTTCTTACTCTTCTGCCACCAAGCTTAACTCACTCTTGGATAAGTCACCAGCCTCCCTCTCAATCTCTCTCTCTGCATTCTTTCTCTGAGATCCATGGAGACACTCATTGCTGACTCCTTATAAACTGCAACCTGAATTGTCCTATCTCACCGGCCTTCCCACCCAGCCATATGCTAGGAAATAATCTTGCCAACCGCTGTCCTAACTCACTCACCCCTCACACAACTGACCAACCAGACTCTATCAGCTGATCATTTTACATCTCTTTCCAGAACATCTGGTCACTTGTGAACAAGGGCCTTGGCATCTATGACCTTACTGTGGATGAAGCATTTGGTGTTACAGTTAATGGATATTTTCCCCTTATTAAGACCTTCCCTCCTAGCTATACTTTCCAAAAGGCTGCCCCACCCAATCCTCTGGAATGGTGGTGGTCTGAACAAATATCATCACAGTCTGTATCTCTATTCCTGAGCACCTTAATCACCTTTTTACATGTCTTGCCTCTTTTATAATTCTTAATTCTCTATCTACCCAAGCCTCGCACCAAGTTTCTCACCAAGACGATGCCACTGCTTTCCTACCTCAGCCTCTATGCTGAGCGGCTTGTCAACTGCCCTTGACATCTCTCCTCCAAGTTCACCACCTGTTTTCCCTTAACCTCTCCTTCCATATAAACTCACCTACCCATATTCATGACCACCCGCTCAACCTTTCCCTCTACTGTGGCCTGTCTATTCCTAGTGTCTCAATCACAGACAATGCCACCTCTGGTAACTTCCTTGCATTCCTCAAATTTCACAGTCCCTTCCTTCTATATCCTCGTTTCTGAACAAACTTTCCCATCACTTTCAAACTCTCAATTATCACTCCTTGTCGAACGTTTATCACAGTACTTCTGTAACCATTGATGGTCATAATCACAACCTCACCTTTTTTTCGTGCCCAAGCCCCCAATAGAAATCTTATTCTCTCCCACCTTTCATTGTTCCTGAGACACAGTCAGTTACCACTTTGACCCTCTTAATATACAGGTGCACAAACTTGAATACCTGTGTTATGATCTCGATCAAGGCCAGTAACTACTTTTTAACAAAATACAAAATATAGTTATTTACAGAAAAAATTAACCAAAAGTTTCCAGTTTAAACAAATGTTTTTTAAAAAGCTATACCAGTCACATAAAACAAATACTAAATACCATCTTCGATAACCTCCTGTACTTTAACACAGAATTAACACAAGTTAAACATGAATTAACAGGGTGACATGGTGGCGCAGTGGTTAGCACTGCTGCCTACGGCGCTGAGGACCCAGGTTTGATCCCGGCCCCGGGTCTCTGTCCGTGTGGAGTTTGCACATTCTCCTCGTGCCTGTGTGGGTCTCACCCCCACAACCGAAAGATGTGCAGTGTAGATGGATTGGCCACGCTAAATTACCCCTTAATTGGAAAAAAAGAATTGGGTCCTCTAAATCTATTTAAACAAACAAAAACATGAATTAACAGGCAAATTGCAGTTAATTATAAACCATAAATTACACATTAAACGGCAGATACAACTAAGTCAGATCTTGTGAAATGGCTCAGTGGTCTCCTCAGGATATATGTAATCAATCTCAATAACAAAGTGCTTCAAACTCTCTTCCCCACAGAAATTTTCAGCTCTTCTTCACTTGTATTAAATTGTCAGCCAATAGTGGCACACGGCCAATCCAAGTTTCATGTTTACAGTCTTCACCAAACATGGCACAATGCTGTAGAACCTCCTCAACTCTGGGTGGTGAAGATTCAATGTTATCTTCAAGTAACAGAACCAGCTGCAGCAACTGATTCTCAGTTTACGTCTAGCCTCAGTCTTCTTCAGCCTGCTTATACTGCACCACTGGGATTATTATCAGAGCTCTGATGGCTGTGTCCTTTCATATGGTTTCAACCAGTTTCAGTCTCCCACCCAGAAATTTTGGTTTCTAATCTCAGTTTTATTCTTAGTTTCCTTCAAACGGGAACAGTCAATTTCCTTTCTCTTTTTCCCTTTTCAATCAGTGCCTCAAAAAATACAAGCTTTGAAACACTGATTCCATCACTAATGGCACACAACTGGTTTTGCTATCCATCATTTAATTGGGCTGGATCACATCAAGCACTATCGTAATTTGCCTACTGTTGCCATATTGAAAACTGCAGAGCAATAATCCCTCCAAACTGCATGGCCATGCAGCAAGTTAGCTTCTTTAAGTTACCGAACATGCATGGCAGTATAAAAACATTTACAGGGCCCAAGCACTTACTTAAATCGGCTGCACGCCACAACAAAAAAGAAATTAGAGGGCATGTTACTGTCGAGAGGTTGAGGAGGGAGAAGGTGACACGCTTGCAGTCACAAAAGATCCAATTGGTGATAATCATGCAGTTAACAACTTCTGCTTTTAGAGTCTTATTTTCCCTCTCAAAACAGTTCTGAAAATCTACTTTATACGTAGCGTTCCTTCAGCATGGTAGCTGCTCACCCCACAAAGTGCTGTAACTGTCTTGAGAATGTCCACTCCAATTCATCACTCTTTTGTCGTTGGGTCCCAACAATATTACATTGTTCACAGGGAGGATCTTGCCCAGCTCCACTTTCAAAAGCACAATGATACCCTTCTGTGCATCTATCATATTGCAAGAATGCAACGACAGTAGTCATATTATATGTAGCACTGTATTCGTCAATCTTCCAATGCTGATGCACAATGCCTCCTTATGAATCAGTGTGGAAGAATTAGTTGCGTTATCATGATTGTCTGTAGTTATGATACTCATCACACAAGTAAAGCCTGTTTGAATGATTAAAAAACTCAGGTAAACTCATCCTTTTACAAACCCATTGCAGATTAATAACCGTTTATAGTCTGGGTTCTTTTAAGCTCAACACAAAATGTACATAAATATCAGTAAAGGGGCACTGTTCAATCTCATTGACAGAACAAGTTGGAAACCAAAAAGGATATACGAGACAAAACTCTTCAACTCAGCCGCAATAACTTAACTTGGCTGCAATTGCAAAGGGGTTTACACTACAACTATATGATTTTCTTTTAAAACCATTTTACATTAGCAGTTCTTTTGAACTCAGTGAGATTTTGTCAGTGTTGTGTCATGGAATCAAAATAGATGGAAACTCGACTTAGAAGGCTCAAAGTTAATCCACATAGTACCTATAAATAAAGCAGCAACAATAGATATTAATTCCATCAGTAAGGGATGGATTTAACTCGGGTACAAAAATAAAATAGCAGTGTCAACATGTTAACACTGCCTGCCAGTCCCACAAAGTTATTTATATACTGATCTAGTTAAGAGGAGCGTGGATATTTTCATATTGTCAAATCTTGATTAAAATAGTTGCTATATTAATTTTTATTTTCAAAAAAAATTATTCTTTTTCACATTTTCTCCCAAATTTACACCCACGAACAATAAACAATAATCAGTAACAAATATGTCAATCCCCATATCAATAACAAGATCCCATCCTCCCACCAAACCCCAAACATTAGCCCACATGTTCACATAAACAAATGACGAAAAGAAATCAGGAATCACCCATAGTCACCATTAACACACACCACCCCCCTCCCCCCCCCCACCCACCCACCCCAACTAATGTTCGATGTTATCCAGTTCTTGAAAGTGCATTATGAATAATGCCCATGAATTTAGAACCCTTCTATCATTCCCCTCAGTTCAAACTTAACCTTCTCAAGAGTCAAGAATTCTAACAGATCCCCCCGCCACGCCAGGGCACAGGGTGGAGAGGTTGTTCTCCAACCCATCAGGATCTGCCTTAGGGCGATCAACGAGGTGAAGGCTACAACATCTGCCTCCGCACCCGTTTCCAATCCCGGCTGGTCCGACACTCCGAATATGGCCTCCCGGGGGCCCGGGTCGTTTCACGTGCACCACTTTAGAAATTACCCTAAAAACCTCTTTCCAGTAATCCTCGAGATTTGGACAGGACCAAAACATATGAACGTGATTAGCGCCCCTCCCACCCGCAACGTTCACATTAATCTTCTACTCCTTCAAAGAATCAGCTCAACCTCGCCCTGGTGATGTGTGCTCTGTATACCACCTTCAGCGCACGAGGTGGAGGCATTCACTCTCCGGAGCACTTCACACCAGAGCCTCTCCTCCATATCCTCTCCCAACTCTTCCTCCTACTGTGCTTTGATCCCTTCCAATGGTGCCTTCTCCTCTTCCAAAATAGCCCCGTAAACCGCTGACACTACCCCCTTCTCGAGTCACCCTGTCGTCAGCACCTCCTCTAGCAATGTGGAGGCCGGCTCAAACGGGAAGACCTATATCTCCTTTCTGGCAAAATCTCGAACCTGCATGTATCTAAACATTTCCCCTTGCTCCAGCCCATACTTTGCTTCCAGCTCCTTCAGTCCTGCAAACCGACCCCTAAGAAACAAATCTTTGTGCCTTAATCCCCTTCTCCCCCCATTTCCGAAAATCTCCATCCCCACCTCCCTGGCTCAAATCTGTGCCCGAATCGGCACTTCCCATGACCCTGCCCCCAACCCAGTGTTGGCGAAACTGCCTCCAAATTCTCAATGAAGCTATTATTACCGGACTCCCTGAGTATTTCCCCGGGGCTATCGGGAGCAGCGCTATTGCTAGTACTTTCAATCCCGACCCCCTGCACAAACTCTCCTCCGTTCTGACCCACTGGGAATTAACCCCTCTGACCCAGCTCCGCACCTTCTCCACATTTGCCGCCCAGTAGTAATACTTCAGGTTCGGAAGACCCAAACCCTCTGCCTTCCCCTCTGTAGCAGCACCTTTCTAACTCTGGCACCTTCCCTCCCCATATGAACGACGTAATCCTTCCCTCAATCTCTCTGAAAAAAGCCTTTGGCAGGAAAATCTGCATGCATTGAAAAATAAACAGAAATCGCGGTAACACGTTCATTTTAACTGCCTGTACACGACCCGCCAGTGACAGAGGGAGACCATTCCACCTTGCCAGATCAGCTTTCACTCTCCTCACCAAACTAGAAATGTTGTACCTGCAGAGCCCCTCCCACTCCCGGGCAACCTGCACCCCCAGGTACCTAAAGTGAGTCCCTGCCCTACGGAATGGCAGCCCCCCACCCTGCCCGAGACACCACAAAATACTCACTCTTGTCTAGACTTAGTTTGTCCCCTGAGAAAGACCCAAACACTCGAAGCAGCTCCAATATTCCCCCTACGGACACACTCGGTTCCGACATGTATAACAGCAAGTCATCGGCATATAAGGACACCCTATGCCCTCCCCGCACTATTCCTTTCCATACCCCTGAACTTCGTAATGCGATGGCCAACGCCTCAATCGCGAGTGCAAACAGCAGAGGGGACATGGGACATCCCTGCCTAGTCCCACGGTGGAAAGAAAGTATCTCGAGCTGATGTTCTTTGTGCGGACACTCACCCTCGGCTCCTTATATAGCAGCTTTACCCAGTTCACAAATCTTGGTCCAATCCCAAACCGCTCCAGAACTGCCATCAAGTACCCCCATTCTACCTGGTCAAACACCTTCTCAGCGTCCAGTGCCACTGTTTCCTTCCCCTCTGCCGGTGCCATAACGACGTTCAATACCCTTCTAACGTTTGAAAAGAGCTGCCTCCCACTCAGGAACCCTATCTGATCTTCACCTATCACCTTCGTGAGGCACTCCTCCAGCCTACCCGACAGTACCTTCGCCAATACTTTTGCGTCCACATTCAGAAGCGATATGGGCCGATACGACCCACACTCCTTCGGATCCTTACCTATTTTTAGCAACAGGGAAATTGATGCCTGTATCAAGTTTGTGGCAACACCCCCTTCCCTATCGCCTCTTCAAATCTGGGGTACCAGCTTATCCTTGAATTTTTTATAATATTCCACCGGAAATTCATCCGGCCCTGCCACCTTCCCCGACTGCATCCTCCCAATCGCATCCTTTATCTCCTGCTCCACTATCGCTCCTTCTAATGTAGCCCTGTCCCCCTCCCCCAACCTCGGGTACTCCAACCCATCTAGAAATTCCTGCATCTCACGGTCTCCCCAGGTGGCTTTGACCTGTACAACCTCATAAAATTCCTCAAAAACCTTGTTAATCGGATCTGGAGCAACCACCAACTTCCCTGCGCTATCCCTCACCTGCACAATTTCCCTTGCCGCTGCTTCCCTCCGGAGCTGACCTGCTAACATACCCGCCTTATCGCCATGTTCGTAAACTGCACCCCTTGTTCGTCTCAGTTGGCACACCGCCTCCCTGGTAGATAGTCGGTCAAAACACGCCTGTAGTTCCTTCCTCTTTTCATGCTTTGTTGGGTCCCCATCTTCTGCATAACTTCTATCTACCTCCAACATCTCATCTATTACTCTCTGCCGCTCCAACCTCTCCTCTTTGTCCACCCTGGCCTTAAACAAAATCACTTCCTCCCTCCCCACCGCCTTTAGAGCCTCCCAGACAACTGCCTTCGACACCTCACCCGTACAGTTGAAACCTACATATTCCTTAATTACCTTTTCAATTTTGTCACAGACCACTTGGTCCCCCAAAAGTCCCACATCTAATTTCCACTCTGGCCTCTGCGCTACCCCCTTCTCCAGCACCATAGCCACCCAATGCGAAGCATGATCTGACACTGCAATTGCCGAGTATTCCGACCCCTTAACCCCAGCCAGCAAAGCCTTCCCCACCATGAAAAAGTCGCTCCGTGAGTATACCTTATGGACTGCCCCCCACTATCAGTTAGTGTGTCCAAGTCGGGGATGGCCCAAAACACCTTCTTTGCGAACCCCACATCGTCCAAATTGGGGCCGTATACACTAAACAGCGCCATTAGCCTCCCCTTCAGCGCCCCTGTCACAATCACATATCTACCCCCCTGATCTGCCACCACATTCTCCATCTGGAAGCGCACCCTTTTGCTGACCATTACCGCTACCCCTCGGGCCCGTCCATCAAATCCAGAGTGAAACACCTGACTAACCCAGCCCTTTTTAAGTCTCACCTGGTCCTTCACCCTCAAGTGAGTCTCCTGCAGCATTGCTACATCGGCTTTCAAACTTTTAAGATGCTCAAGCACCCTTGACCGGACCTCCTAACCCCCTCACATTCCACGTGATTATCCTAACTGGGGGTCTCTCACCCCCCCCCCCCCACCCTTTTTATCCAGCATCATCATACCACCGGGCCCTGCCCCACCCCTATCCATTATTAACATTGAACCCCTTCCCCCCCTCCCAAACCCCCCCCTACATTTCCTCTTGAAAAAACATCTCCCCGCATCAATCCCTTCTCCCCCCCCCGCCCCCTCGCTTCGTAGGCCCATCGAAACCTGCGAACCAGGCTCCAATGTCCGCAGCCCTCCTCTCACCTCACCTCCGTTCACCAGCCGACTTTAGTTAGCTAGCGCGGGTGGCTCCCCCCGCTAAGTCCCAGAGAACGATAAAACAAGAAAAAAAAAATCCAACCCATACAATTCACTAAACTAAGATATAACCGTCGGAACACAGAATGCTAATCAACCATCCAATAACTTGAACTCTATAACAATGTGAAGAGAAGTAAATTACAATACAAGTCAGTAAAAAGAAAGTTATAGCATTTTCCAGCTCCCCAATCACAGTCCACAGTCTCACTTCTAGCTCTGCTCCTCACGTCTGTCCCAAGCCTTCTGCCCTCAGGAACGCCTCAGCCGCCTCCACTGTCTCGAAATAAAAGTCTTTGGCATCATATGTCACCCTCAGCTTCGCCGGGTATACCATACCAAATCGCACCCCCTTTTTGTACAGTGCCACCTTCACTCATCCGAACGCCGCTCGTCTTTTTGCCAACTCCACCATCAGGTCCTGGTAGATCCGAACCCCAGCACCATCCCACTGCACCTCACACTTCTGCTTCGCCCAGCTTAACACCTTCTCCTTCATGCAGTACTTATGGAAGCTGATAATTACTGCTCTTGGCGGCTCATTCACTTTGGGCTTTGGCCTTAATGACCGATGAGCTCGGTCCAGCTCGTACCGGGAGGGGTTCTCACCCTCCCCCATCAGCTCCGCCAACTTCTTAGCAAAGTACTCTGTTGGCCTTGGACCCGCTGTCCCTTCGGGCAAGCCCACAATTCTCAGATTGTGCCGCCTCGAGCGGTTCTCCAAGTCCTCGAGCTTTGCTCGGAGTCCTCTGTTGACCTCCACCACCCTCCGCAGCTCATCCCCCATCGAGGTGAACTGGTCGCTGTGCTGCGACACGGCCTCCTCCACTTCCTTCATCTTCTCGCCCTGCTCTCTCACCTCGGCCGATGTCTTTGCCACAGCTACTCTCACCAGGTCGATTGCCTCCTCCACCGATGACTTCAATGCGACCGCCGTCTCCTTCCTCAAAGCCTCCATGTGCCTCGCAAACTGCTTTTCCAGCTCCACCGCCATCACCTCGGTATCTTCTCCACCGTAAGTAGTGCGGCCCCACCATACTGTAGCCACCTGGGTTGGCCACTTCCTGACTTTAAAATGGAGATCCGCTAAGAATGCAGGGAAATTCAGTCAAACGCAGGAAAAACAAGCAGGTGCAAAGTTTCCTGTGTATCAGAACTTGCAGGAACCCAGACAGCACTGAAACTAACAATCATCTGCATATTGATGAGCGATCCCCGGGAACAATTAGAAATAGTTAAGGTAAACAAGGCCAAGCCAGACTCAGCAGGAGCCAAGACAAAGGAAGGCCAACGGACACTTAGGAACCGCCCAGCGATCAGGGAACAGCTCCAGTATTGGAGAAATCGATCCAAGTGATCAGAACTTAGTCCAATCACTTGTAACCAGGTACTGGGTCTGCCCAAAAGGGCGCGCTTTCCCCTGGGGACTATAAAATAGAGTCCCCAAGTTCAATTCGTCCTTCTTGACAGGACCTCTCAGCAGCTCGAAACAACCCTTGACCGTGTCGTGCCTAGCAGCTGCACCGACCAAGTAAGTCTCCAGTCAACGCACGCTACGAGATAGGCACTCCTAGCTACCAGTCTATACCAGCTTTGAAGCCTGCAGACTCAGAATCGAACAAAAGGCCATTTGTTCCCCTGACCTGGTGGGCCAGTTCCAAAGCTAAGTATAGGCCTTTTAGTGTTTGAGATAGTCTAGTAAGTAGAGTTTTATACATGAGTAGTGATTGACTGTGTATAATAAATGTGTTTTGATTTGAAACGTACTAACTGGTGTATTGAGTTATTAATCAGCACTTGAACTTGAACCTTGTGGTGATATCATAAAGATACCTGGCGACTCTAGAGCAAAGGTTATAAAACAGAGCAAATTAAGTAAAGACACAATGAGCAATATTTACTGGTGGGAGGTGATTAAACAGAAACAAATTAAGAGCCACCAAAAGTTAGCAACAATACGGTCCGGCATCCACCATCTTGTCAGCACTTTTTCACGTCCTCTCTTTCAACGGCGAGCCCGCGTTTCCTCCCTTCCACAACGCTGCTTTTTGCATCCTTTAACTTATTATTTTTCCTTTTTCTTTTTTTCACCCTTTCTTCCTTCTTCAATCTTTTTTTTTTAAAATAGAAAAAACAAAAAAATGTTTTTCTTCCTTCAAAACAAAAAGGGGGGAAAAAAAAAACTCACCAAATTTCTTTAAAACTTCTTTCTCTTCTTTTTTGTATTACTCCAGAATTTCCCTGGGACCGACCGGGCTTCAGTTTCTTACCACATACTAGGCAGGAGCCATTCGATGTGGGACATCTCACCTAAATCGCGCCCTGGCTTCGGGCCTGCTGCCTTGGCCTCCGTTTGGCTATGCCCCCGCTGCTCCTTTCAAATTTTCAGGAGAGAAAAAAAAAATTCTCTCCGCGCTCTTTGAGCCCTTCGGCTTTCAGGTTGTTTCTTAGGGAACAAAATCGCGATTCCCCACTCCTCCTCCACATGCAGCCGCTCCGCCGAACCCACCGGAACCAGTCTCTCCTCTCCCGCCCTACCAACCCTCCGGCTCCGTGAAACGGAGCTTTGATTCTTTTAACAGGGCGAGGGAGGCAGGGCCAACCCCGGAGAAGTATAATTTTTTTAAAAACTAGCGGGGAACCCCCCGAAAAAGACCGTGATATCGCAGACCGAACGCCACCGGAAGTCGCTATATTATGAGGGTAAAGCTCTATTCACCATTGTCAATTCCTTGTGTGTCAGGGTGAGGAAATCAGAGGTGATAGTTCTTATAGAACTTTGGCCAGCTTGTCCATGCCGCCCAGTTTCTATCATTAAGCTAGTCCCACTTGCGCACATTTGGCCCATATCCCTCTTTACCCACCCTGAGCATGTAACTGTCTGTGTTTTAAAGGAAAAAATTGTACCCGCCTCGACCACGGCCTCTGGCAGCTCGTTACAGATGTTCACCATCCTCTGTAAGAAAGAATTTCCCCTCTGGTCTCTTTTGTATCTCTCCCCTCTCACCGTAAAGATAGACTCCTCTACCTACCTTTGGGAAAAGATGTTGACTATCTACCTTATCTATGCTCCTCATTATTTCATAGACCTCTACAAGATCACCCCAAAGCCTCCTACGCTCCAGGGAAAGAAGTCCCAGTCTATCCAGCCTCTCCTTATACCTCAAACCATCAAGTCCCGGTAGTATCCTAGTAAATCTTTTCTGCACTATTTCTCGTTTAATTATATCCTTCCTATAATAGGGTGACCAGAACTGAACACAGTATTCCATGTGTGGTCTTACCAATGTCTTCTTCAACAAGACGTTCCAACTCCTGTATTCAATATTCTGACCAATAAAACCTAGCATGCTGAATGCCTTCTTCACCACCGTGTCCACCTGCGACTTCTCCTCCAAGGAGCTATGAACCTGTACCCCTAGATCTCTTTGTCTGTAACTCTCCCCAACTCCCCACCATTAACGCCCAAAATGCATCACCTCACATTTATCCAAATTAAACTCCATCTGCCATTCATCGGCCCACTGACCCAATTGGTCAAGATCCTGTTGCAATCTTATATAACCTTCTTCACTATCCACTATGCCACCAATCTTGGTGTCATCTGCAAACTTACTAACCATGCCTCCCACATTCTCATCCAAATCATTTATATATAACAAATAACAGTGAACCCAGCACCAATCCCGGAGGCACACCGCTGGTCACAGGCCTCCAGTTTGAAAAACAACCCTCCACAACCACCCAGTGGCTTCGGTCGCGAAGCCAATTTTGTATCCAATTGGCTACCTCATAGAATTTACAGTGCAAAAGGAGGCCATTCGGCCCATTGAGTCTGCACCGGCCCTTGGAAAGAGCACCCTACCCAAGGTCCACACCTCCACCCTATCCCCATAACCCAGTAACCTCACCCAACACTAAGGGCAATTTTGTACACTAAGGGCAATTTTAGTATGGCCAATTCACCTAACCTGCATATCTTTGGACTGTGGGAGCAAACCAGAGCACCCGGAGGAAACCCACGCACACACGGGGAGGATGTGCAGACTCCGCACAGACAGTGACCCAAGCCGGAATCGAACCTGGGACCCTGGAGCTGTGAAGCAATTGTGCTATCCACAATGCTACCGTGCTGCCCCTACCTCATCCTGGATTCTGTGAGATTTAACCGTTTGCAACAACCTACCATGCGGTAAATGTCAAAGGGATGTAGACAATGCGACTGCACTGCCCGTATCTACATTCTTGGTTACCCCTTTCAAAAACCTTAATCAAATTCGTGCGACATGACTTTCCCCTTACAAAGCCATGCTGCTTGTCCCTAATTAGCCCTTGTCTGTCTAAATGCCTGCAGATCCTGTCCCTCAGAACACCTTCTATTAATTTACCCGCTACAGAATTACAGCTAACCAGTCTGTAGTTCCCAGGCTCATCTCTACAACCCTTCTTAAACAAGGGCACAACATTTGCTACCCTCCAATCTTCAGGCACCTCTCTTGTGGCTGTCGGTGATTCAAATATCTCAGCTAGGGGGCCGGCAATTTCCTCCCTAGCCTCCCACAACGTCCTGGGATACATTTAATCAGGTCCTGGGGATTTATCTATCTTGATGGGCGTTAATACCTCCAGCACCTCCTTCTCTGTAATATGTACACTCCTCAAGACATCACTTTTTATTTCCCCAATTTCCCTAACATGTGTCTTTCTCAACAGTAAATACTGACGAGAAATATTTGTTTAGTACCTCTCCCATCCCTTGTGGATCTGCACATAGGTGACCTTGTTTATCCTCAAGAGGCCCAACCCTCTCCCTAGTCACCCTTGATGTATCTGTAAAAGCTCGTTGGATTTTCCTTTGCCTTATCTGCCAAGATAATCTCATGACCCCTTTTTGCCCTCACGATTTCTCTCAATTCTACTCCGACAAGCCCTATACTCTTCAAGGGATCCACTTGATCCCAGCTGCATGTCATATGCCTCCTTCTTCCTTTTGACCATGGCCTCAATATCCCGAGTCATCCAGGGTTCCCTCCTTCTGCCAGCCTTACCCGTCACTCGAAGAGGAATGTGCTCACCTGAACCAGAGTTAACATAAAGACTCCCACTTACCAGCTGTCCCCTTGCCTGCAAATAGGCACCCCAAATCAACTTTTGAAAGTTCCCGCCTAATACCCTCGAAACTGGCCTTGCCCCAATTTTGAATTTTAACTTTTGGGCCAGAACTATCATTCTCCATAGCTATCTTAAAGCTAATGGAATTATGGTCACTGCTCCCAAAGTGATCCCCCTCACTAACACACCCATCACCTGCCCTTCCTTATTCCCCAAGAGGAGGTCAAGTTTTGCCCCCTCTCAGGGCAGCACGGTGGCACAGTGGGTTAGCCCTGCTGCCTCGCGCAGAGGTCCCAGGCAATACCGACTCTGGGTCACTGTCCGTGGGGAGTTTGCACATTCTCCCCGTGTTTGCGTGGGCTTCACCCCCACAACCCAAAAAATGTGCAGGGTAGGTGGATTGGCCTCGATAAATTGCTTCTTGATTGGAAAAATGAATTGGATACTCTAAAATTTATTTTAAAAATAGTTTTGCCCCCTCTCTAGTCGGGGCATCCACATATTGAATGAGGAATTCTTCCTGAATACACTCAACAAATTTCTCTCCATCCAAACCCTTAGTGCTATGGCTGTCCCAGTTAATGTTGGGGAAGTTAAAGTCCCCAACTATTAATACATTATTTTTCCGGCAGCTATCTGTAATAGAACATACAGTGCACAAGGAGGCCATTCGGCCCATCGAGTCTGCACGCACCCACTTAAACCCTCACTTCCACCCTATCCCCGTAACCCAATATCCCCATCTAACCGTTTTGGTCACTAAGGGCAATTTATCATGGCCAATCCACCTACCTGCATGTCTTTGGACTGTGGGAGGAAACCGGAGCACCTGGAGGAAACCAATGCAGACACGGGGAGAACGTGCAGACTCCGCACAGACAGTGACCCAGCGGGGAATCAAACTTGGGATCCTGGTGCAGTGAAGCCACAGTGCTCGCCACTTGTGCTACCGCGCTGCCCAGTAATCTCTTTACATATTTGCTCCTCAATATCCCGCTGACTATTTGGGGGCCTATAGTACAGTCCTATCAAAGTGATCCCACCCGTCTCATTTTTCAGCTGTACCCATATAGACTCAGTGGGCGAACCGTCAGCTATATCCTCTCTCTGTACTGCTGTGATACTGTCCCTAATCAAAAACGCAACTCCCCCTCCTCTCTTACCCCCTGTTCTATCTTTCCTATAGCATCTGTACCCCGGAACATTTAGCTGCCAGTTCTGCCCCTCCTTTAGCCATATTTCAGTAATAGCTATAATATCCCAGTCCCATGGATCTATCCATTCCCCAAGTTCATCTGCCTTGCCCGTTAGGCCTCGTGCACTGAAATAAATGTAGTTCAATTTGTTTCTGTGCCTTCCACTTTTCTCCTTACTGACAGTTATTTCTATCCTCGCTTTACTACCCTCCGACTTCCTGCATTGGTTCCCATCCCCCTGCCACGTTAATTTAAACCCTCCCCAACAGCGCTAGCAAACAACCCCCTCGGACATTGGTTCCAGTCCTGCCCAGGTGTAGACCATCCGATTTGTAATGGTCCCACCTCTCCCAGAACCGGTTCCAATGTTCCAAAAATCTGAATCCCTCCCCTCCTGCACCATCTCTCAAGCCTCGCATTCATCCTGTCATTCCTACTCTGGCTAGCACATGGCACTGATAGCAATCCCGAGATTACTACCTTTGAGGTTCAACTTTTTAAGTTTAGCTCCTAACTCCCTAAATTCAGCATGTAGGACCTCATCCTGTTTTTTTTACCTATATCGTTGGTGCCTATATGCACAACAGCTGGCTGTCCACCCTCCCCCTTTAGTTGCTCTGAGACATCCAGGACCTTTGCACCCGGGAGTATTGTTTGCGTCTGCAGAGACACCTGTCTACTCCCCTTACAATCGAAACCCCTATCACTATAGCTCTACCACTCTTTTTCCTGCCCAGCAGAGCCAGCCACAGTGCCATGAACTTGGCTACTGCTGCATTCCCCTGGCGAGGCATCTCCCTCAACAGCATACAAAACGGTATACCCTTTTTGGATGGGAGATGTCCGCAGAGGACCCCTGCACTGCCTTCCTACTCTTCCTCTGTCCGGTAGTCACCCATTTCCTATTTCCCTCAGTACTCTTTATCTGTGGTGTGGCCAACTTGCTAAATATGCTATCCATGACTTCCTCAGCATCGTGGATGCTCCAACGTTAGTCCATCTGCAGCTCCAGAGCCGTCAAGCGGTCTAACAGGAGCTGCAGTTGGGACACACTTCTTGCACGGGAGGGAGCCAGGGACAGTGGATGTGTCCCTGAACTCCCACATCGCACAAGAGGAGCATGTTCCCACTAGTTTAGGTTTATTTACAAACTCACTTACTGATGCAACACAAGAGTTTATTTATATTCTTGTTAATTTTGCTCCACTTAAAATGCTGAGGGCCAGAGTTAGGCACACCATGTTCCCATCCCCAGTCATGGTACCATTTTTATACGAATTTAAAAGGAATCCAGGGACAGCACTGAGAGACACTACTGAAATTTGGCAACATTGGAAAACAAAAGTTTAATTTCAATGTTTAGAGGTCCACAGACTACATCCAGCACAGGGAACTGCCAACCCAATTTGGAAAATGATTTTGAACTTTCATGAAAGTCTAATTAAGTTTTTTGAAATTGGGATAATGTTATTCAATGGTACAAAAGCACTGCAAAACAAACCTGCCAATTTTCTAACAGCACAGCATTTCCAATTTGAAAGATACAGGCTTTCCCAAACAGCAGGGTCCAAAAGTACAGAGGTGTGACAAAAACAGAGCAAATGGCTTTCATAATTATTTCATTTATATCAAAGTGCAACTAACAAAATTCTTACCATGTTAGCTCTTCAAAATTAATGTGACTTATATCAGGCAACCATTTGGATATGTCAAACACTTCCTTTGTTCCATTGTGCTGTGGTAATGCAACATTGTTATCTGAGGAATCGTGCTTTCTCATCAACTGGATGTTATTTTGTGGCAACACCTTGAAAATAGCTTCTGTTTGTTGTAAAACCTCAGACATATGTTCATTTGCCACATGCTTGTGAATGTCCTCCACTTCTTCAAACTGCTTTCCACAGCATTCCCAGTGTACATTCCGCCCACCCAATTCCTGTGGTGAGGTATTGCCGATTTTAGATACTTGTCTTGATTTGATAAAAAGGGCAAAAGCCTATAAAATTAAGATACATGTAAATGAAAGTCTATTGTGGAAAGGAAGACCACATTATTACATTTGATGCATTACCTTGTGTTACCTACTAGAAAACACATATGCAATTCTTCCTGGATCAGTAGATAGTGCTGGTCACAATACAATCTGTACTCCTTTCCAATTCTAAATTAATCTTTGAAACATATAATAAAATGCCAATCAGAGCTTTTGAAATTATTTGCTACCAGTTTCTTTTTATTTTCAGGATCAAGCATACAAATTGGAATATTTCTTGATCTGACAAATTTTTACTTTTTGCATTGCATCACAGGCTTCAAGCAGAATTCTGCACCACAGGAAGTACTCCAGGAATGGATCAGAGCAATTCCAAGTATGCTAAAGGACATACACAAACCAACATTTTGACTGCAAAATGTTGCAAGTAAAATGGCCGTACATACCTTGGGTTACAAAACATGAGTATAAAACGTTTCAAGTGACATTTGTCATCATTGTCTAATACACACTTTAAAAATGGATGGCTTGGACATTGCACGATAAAAGGCTTTCTTAATATCAAGTGGTATTACAGGTTATAGTCAATTTCACCAAGGATACAGGTCTCATCAACTTAATTTTCAATGATATTCTTTTTTCAAAATGCAGACAAATCAGATAGGGCTCTACATGGTCCATTTATGCACGCTCAAAACACAACAGTTTATGGTAACTACGCATCGGGAACAAAGGAGATCAGAAAGACCAAGATCCAACTAGGTTGCCAATCGTGGTTATCACAAGAAACAAGTGAATAGTGCACTCAGTAGAGCACATGCCTCTGCCATGCTATCATAATTAAACATTATTACAATGATGTAGCTCTACCCCAAGGCTTTTTCCCGTCTGGTTGATGCTTTGTAACCACAAAGCTGAAAAAAGAAATATTTTTATTAAGAACCTCCAATTTCACTGAGGAGCTTTAGGCCAATCCACATCCAACAACTTTCTTTGAAAACTCTACACACATTTTAACAGCTGTGACAAATTCCACAACATCTTAAATAGAGCCGGCTTCCACATTGCTCGAGGAGGTGCTGACGACAGGGGGACTGGAGAAGGAGGGTAGTATCCACAGTTTACGGAGCTATTTTGGAAGAATAGAGCATGGGCACCTGCTGGAATTCTTGACTCTTGAGAAGGTCAAATTTGAACTGAGGGGAAGGGTGGAGGGGTTCTACTATTCATGGGCGTTATTTATTTTGCACTTTCGAGAATTGGATTACATTGAACATTGGGGGGGGGGGGGGGGTGCTATATGTGTTAATGGTGACTATAGGTGATTCCTGATTCCCTTTTGTTATTTGTTTATGTTAACATGTGGTCTAATGTTTGGGGGTTTGAAAATGAAAGTCGCTTATTGTCACAAGTAGGCTTCAAATGAAGTTACTGTGAAAAGCCGCTAGTTGCCACATTCCGGCGCCTGTTCTAGGAGGCTGGTACAGGAATTGAAACTTGCTGCTGGCCTGCCTTAAAAGCCAGAGATTTAGCCCAGTGTGCTAAACCAGTTTGGTGGGAGGATAGGATCATTGTTGTTGATTAGGGGATTGACATTGCATTCGTTACTGACTATTGTTGGGTATAAATTTGGGAGAAAATGTGAAAAAGGAGAATAAAAATATTTTTAAAAAATACTCCCTGTTAGGGTCTCGTCCTCATTGATCCTATCTTAAGTACCCCTCATTTGTGCTAATGCAACTACCTCGGACCCCCCAGGATGGTAAAATATTTTTTAAATTACAACTTAAGATGCAATTCTGGCAGCTGTACTATCACAGCCAAAGATCAATGCCAAGATGGAGGACAACCATGCCCTTTGGCTAAATACCACTGGAAAGCATGGTTGGAAAGACCAATTTGAATGGTGTATGCCTCTCTCCCCTGTGTGCTGAAGACATTCTTGTGGTCATAAATAAACTTTTTCACAAAAAAAAGAGTTCAAGGCATCCTGGTGACAGACAAGATCGAAGCAGGACTCATTGTGCACGCTTCCTTAGTCAACGTATGCTGGACAGACCACTGTTATCCGTTATTGAATCATTATTGACGCAGGAGATCCGACCCCCCCCCCCCCCCAACTCCCAGAAGGAGAAAACGGGGCAATAATACTGGTACAAAATGTTTTTTTCCTCGGCTGACCGCCACAAGAGGATTTCAGCCTGCAGAAAAACACTGAGCTCAAGGAATTTCATAAATAAATCAATCAGAAACTACATGAACGGATGACCATGTGCTTCTCGAGAGCGCTAAAGCTCGGACAACTTATAGACACAGTAACCAAAAAGAAAATGCTGGAAAATCTCAGCAGGTCTGGCAGCATCTTGTAGGGAGAGGAAAGAGCTAACGTTTCGAGTCCAAGTGATTGACAAAGGGTTATCTGGACTCTAAACGTTAGCTCTTTTCTCTCCCTACTGATGCTGCCAGACCTGCTGAGATTTTCCAGCATTTTCTCTTTGGTTTCAGATTCCAGCATCCGCAGTAATTTGCTTTTATTTTTATAGACACAGTATCAAGGCTCTAGAACATCATCACCAATGACAAAAGAGCAAACACACGTGTCCTTCAAGACACAAACATGCCAAGTATAGAAGCCATCATAACATCACATCAACTGAGGTGGTCGGGACATATCGTCAGAGTTTATGACTCAAGACTGCCCAAACAGGTGCTCTGCTCAGCGTTATGGCAGGGAGACATTTCAAAGCCTCCGTGAAATCAACACATGGGAAGCAGATATGCAATCATGGTCCAAATGGCGAGCCATCATCAAAAATTGTGTTGAGATCTTCCAAACAGAAGCAACACTGACAGAAAAGGCTGAGAGATGGGAAGGGAGGGCAGCTGCCCGAGCAGACAATCCACCGCCATCTCTATCGTCCCCACTGAAGGACAGCCTGCGAAGCTGAGGGCTCACAAGCCATTTGCCAATCCATAGCCAACACCGGCATCCCACATAAACCCAGCCACCTACAAGAAAAGCTCATCCTCCATCCACATCAGGGGTTGGTTGTCTGTCAGACGTTGGCGGTTATATTCAACAGCCCAAAGGGTATTATTATTTGAGCCACCTGTATGGCAGACTGGGCAGGGGTGGCACATTCAGTCCACATCGTGCGGATATAGCTGCACAGTTTAGTCCCATCGTCACAATATTATCTACCTTCTGTACAGCACCAAATTTAGCAACCGCAGGAGTAGGCAATCTGAAAAAGCAGGAAAACGTTCAGCAGCCGCAACGGGGAGTCTTTCGGGAAAACTCTTCGTCGGAACCAGAAATAAATGACAAATAAACACAATTTAAAAATAATGAACAGGGCCGAGGGAAGAGGAGAAACACACGCCCAGTGGAAATTCTCTGAAATGGCAAACAGGGGATAATTAAATAGTCTCCAAGCCGCGGCCGCCCACCCCGGCCTCTCACCCTTTTCCTGGCCGGCCCTCTGCGCTTGCGGCTCGGATTAGCGCGCGCCGGCCGGCCGTTGAGCTCGCGCCATTTCTCACAGTTCTCAACGTCCGGCTCAGGCATGCTGGGATAGAACGGCATCTCCATGGCAGCGGGGCTCCAGGCCGGGCGGCGGCGCGAGCCTGAGTGAGGGTGAAACCGGCGCCAAGTGAAAGCGGCCTGCCGCCACTCACAGCCGGAAGCACTTGGTGAACATGCGAGTTTCACCTCGGAAGCGCTTGTGCGGAGTGTCCGCCATTATCTAGGGGGAGGGGGGGAAGTTCTTGTGAGTGTCTCGAGAGGGGTTAAGGTCTGCGGGTGGATAATTAGCCGGCGGTATCATCCGGCCAGCACCTCGCTCCTGATTCCGACAGCACCCAGACATGTCGAGGAGACGACACAGCGACGATAATGACGGTAGGCGAAACGGCGGCAATGCATGCGCTCCACCGGCGGCCACATTACCCACTGAGAGCAGCTCGGTTGGCACGTTACCTGCACAATTCTGTGACAGCCGTGGTTAACCCTGAAAGGCCACGGCAGCGCCGGTAGATTTCATTGCCTCCAACCCACTTCGGCGGGAACCGTGAACGAGCTGTTTCAGCCACCGGTGCAAATGGCTTAACTCCCGTTCTGCAAAACCAAATTCGCTCCATTCAGCTACTCCTGCTGTTCCCGTAGCTCTTAACATTCTGCATGAATCTCAAACTGCCCTTCTCCATTCCTACGTCCCCGTATGAATCCCAAAGTGACCCCACTTCCTCTGTACAGTCCGGCATCAACCCCCAAATAATCCCACTGCCCATCTCTCTCCTATAACCCGGTATCAATCCCAAAGTGAATCCGTTCCGCGTCCTATTTACAGCCTGGTATCAATCCCATTGTCCCACTCCCTCAAGCCCAGTATCAACCCCAAACATCCCTGTGCTCTTCCAAGGATATTAATCCCAAATTGATCCCTCTCCCGATATAGGCAGTATCAATCCTCAACTGTTCCCACTGTCCCGTGTTTTCCTTATGGCCGGTATCGATCTCAAACTGATCCCACTATCCTGTTCTCTCACACTGGCTTTGCAACAATCCAAACTAACCAGGTACGGTAGCATAGTGGTTCTGATTCTGAACTGGCCATCCGGAGGCCTGAACAAATGATTTGGAACCATGCGTTCAGATGTCACCATAGCAGGAGGGATATTCAAATTCTGTGAAATAAATCTGGAAAAAAGTAATGGTGACTGTGTAACTCCTGGTTGTCATTGAAACACATCTTGTTCATAAGTGCTGGTGAGTATAGCAATAGGAGGTTAGTCCAGGTGAATGCGTGGCTGGAGAACTGGTGCAGGAGGGAGGGCTTTAGTTTTTTGGGATATTGGGACTGTTTTGGGGGACGGTGGACTGGTTGTGCCTGAACCAAAATGGGACTAACATCCTTGCAGGGAGGTTTGCTAGTGTTGTTGGAGACGGTTTAATGTAACCTGGCAGGGGTTTGGGATCCTGAGAGAAGGTTCAGCAGAAGGAGATGCACATCCAAAATGGGAAGAGGTAGGACGTGAGTCATGAAGGCATAGAAGTTATTGGCCAGTTAAGTCACAAGGGATTTGGCAAGATTGGATGGTATTTATTTTAGTGTAAGGAATCTGACAAGCAAGGCAGATGAGTTGGGGGCACAAATTAAAACATGGGGGTATGATGTCATTGCTGTCACTGAGGCCTGGTTGAGAGAGGTAGGATTGGCAGCTCAATATTCCAGGATATACAATCTTCAGGCGAGACGGGGAAGGGAATAAAAGAGGCGGGTGGATGTCACGATTTTGATCAAAGAATCAATTACAACAGTAAGGAGGGGGACGACATCTTCGAAGGCTCTTCAAATTAAGCCATATGAGTACAACCTAAAAACCAAAAAGGAGCAATCCCATTGCTGGGAGTGTGCTATCGGCCCCAAACAGTCTGAGAGAAATAGAAGAGCAGGTATGTTGGCAAATTTCAGAGAAGAATAGTGGGGAATTTCAACTTCCCCAAGGGGATAGTCATAGTGTGAAAGGTTTAGAAAGAGCGGAATTCTTCAAGTGCGTCCAGGAGAATGTTTTAAGCCAGTACAAGAGAGTGGGCGGTCCTGGACTTAATTTTAGATAATGATCTGCACAAGTGGGTGAAGTGACAGTGGGGGGAGCATTTTACAGACAGTTATCATAACTCTGTTAAATTCAAGATTGTTGTAGAAAAGGGTCAACGAAGGGCTTAATCAAAGTTCTAAACTGAGAGAAGGCCGGTTTTAATAAGATCTGATATATGGCCAGAGTGGACTGGGAGCAGAGACATGTTAGGTAAACTTGTGACAGAACAGTGGGACGCATTCAAGAAGGAAATAGGGAGAGTACATGACCAACATGTTCCAATAAAGAAAAAGAGTGGGGCCAACAAACCCCAGATACCCTGGTTATTGAGGGATATACAGCATTGGATAAAGAGGAAAAAGGGAGGCTCATGTCAGATATCGAGGGCTCAAACTAGCAGAAGCCCTCGAGGGAATGTACAAGAGGGAACTTAAAAAGGAAATTAGAGCAAAAAGGGGCATGAAAGGTTACTGATAGGTAAAATAAAGGAAAATCCGAAGTTGTTTTACAAATACATTAAGGGTAAAAGGATAACGAGGACGAGTAGGGCCCATTAAAGACCACAGTATAATTTGCATGTGGAGCCAGAGGATGTGGGTAGAGTTCTAATTGAATACTTTTGCCAGTGTTCACTAGTGAGAGGGACAATGCGGGTATAGAAATTGGGGAGAAGAATGGCACAGTGGTTAGAACCGCTGCCTCACAGTGCCGGGGACTCGGGTTCAATTCCGGCCTCAGGTGACTGTCTGTGTGTGGTTTGCACTTTCTCCCCGTGTCTATGTGGGTTTGTCCGGGTGCTCAAGTTTCCTCCCATAATCCAAAGATGTGCAGGTTAGGTGGATTGGCCATGACAAATTGCCCTTGGTTTCCAAAAAAAAGGTTAGGTGGGGTTTGGGGGATGGAATGGGGGTTTGGACCTAGGTAAAGTGTTCTTTCCAAGGGTCGGTGCAGACTTGATGGGCTGAATAGCCTCCTGTACTGTATTGAGTCTGTGACTATAATGAAATTAACTTCGACAGAGAGGAATGTCTTGAGTTGCCTGGCAGGTTTAAAAGTAGACAAATATCCAGGGCGAGATGAAATTTATCCCAGACTGTTGAGTGTCGCAAGGGAGGAACTAGCAGGGGCGCTGGCAATAATTTTCAATTCCTCTCTGGCCACAGGAGAAGGACTGGAGGATAGTCAATGTAGTACTATTATTCAAGAGGAGAGGAAGGGATAAACCATGAAACAGGCCAGACAGTCTAACCTCAGTGGGGGGAAAACTACTGGAAGCTATCCTGAGAGAAATAATTTGCATTTGGAGAGGCAGGTATTAATCAAGAATAGTCAACATGGTTTTGTTAAGGCGAGGTCATGTATGACCAACTTTTTCAAAGACTACGTGTGTAGATGAGGGCAGTGCATTTTACGAAGTCTACTTGGACTTCAGCAAGGCTTTTGATCAGGTCTCACGTGGGAGACTGATAGTGAAGGTAAGAACCCATGGCATCCAAGGAAATTTGGCAAATTGGATCCAGAATTGGCTGAGTGCAGGAAGCAGAAGGTGGTGGTAGAGGGTGTTTTTCTGACTGATAGCCTGTGTCCTGTGGGGTTCCCCAGGAATCATTGCTGTTTGTGATTTATATAAATAATTTAGACTTGAATATCGGAGGGTTGATCAGCAAGTTTGCGGATAATACAAAAATTGGTGTGGTTGGTAAATTGTGAAGAGGGTAGCCTTAGATTACAGGGGGATACAGACAGGCTGGTCAGATGGGCTGATCAGTGGATGAAAGTCAATCCAGACAAGTGTGAGGTAATTCACTTGGGCAGAACAAACAAGGCAAGGGAATACACGAATGGCAGGGCCCTGGGAAGCAGCGAAGATCAGAGGGACCTTGGTGCGCATGTACACCAGTCCCTTAAGGTAGCAGGACAGGTGGATAAAGTGGTTAAGAAGTTATATAGAAGGCCTTTATTAGCTGAGGTAGAGTTTAAAAGCAGGGAGGTTATGCTGGAACTGTATAAAAACTGTATAAGGTGCTGGTCAGGCTTCAACTAGGGTATTGTGTGCAGTTCTGCAATCCACATTATAGGAGAGCATTGGAAAGGGTGCAGAGGAGATTTACCAGAATATTGCCTTTGCTGGAGAGTTTTAGTTATGAAGAGAAATTAGCTTAGCTAGACAGGGGTTGTTTTCCTTGGAGCACAGGAGACTGAGGTGGGACATGATTGAAATGCATAAAATTATGAAGACATAGATAAGAGTAGACAGGAAGAAACCTTTCTCCTTGGTGGAGGAATCAATGACTGGGGGCATATGTTTTTAAAAATAATGTTTCCAATTAAGGGGCATGGCTAATCCACCTAACCTGCACATCATTGGATTGTGGGGGTGAGACCCATGCAGACACGGGGAGAATGTGCAAACTCCACACAGACAGTGATCCATGGCTGGGATCAGACCTGGGTCCTCGGCGCCGTGAGGAAGTAGTGCTAACCACTGTGCCGCCCTCCAGGTGGGTGAGATTTTAGATTTAGGGTAACGGCCAAGAGGTTTAGAGGGGATGTGAGGGAAAGCTTTTTCACCCAGAGGGTGGGGGGAGTCTCGAACTTGCTACCTTAAAGGATGGTGGAGGCAGAGACCCTCCTGATGTTTAAGTAGTATTTACATGTGCACTTGAGATGCCATGGCATACAAGGCTATAGGCCAAGTGCTGGAAAATGGGATTTGAATACTTAGATGGTTGTTTCTGACCAGCACAGACACGATGTGCTGAAGGACCTTTTCTGAGCTGTACGCCTCTATAAAATACAGTTATATGGCCCCACATGGGACATCCTGATTGGGACTGGAGGGTGTAAATATGAATGAGGCAGGTAAGGGGACCCAGAGGGCAAGCGTGTGAGTCTCCGCAATTATCCAATGGGTTTGAGGTTCTCTCAGCTTGTTTGGTTGAGTAAAATGACCATGACTGTGGTACTGGAAGCCATTCAAGTGGGGGGAGCACAAAGGAATGTAATGGTAGTGAGGAGGATCAACACTGTTCTGCAGCAAAGAGCACTAGTCCAGATGGCTATGTTACCAGCCTGGTCCCAGGGTTTGGGACATCTGCTCAGGGCTGGAGAGGAACCTGCAGTGGAAGGGAAGGACCCAGTTGTTGTGGTTCATGAAGGTACCGATGACAGAAAGAACAAGGCAAGAGGTTCTACGTAGAGAGTATGAAGACCAAACACTAAATTGAAAAGCAGACTCTCAAAAGTTATAATCTCTAAATTATTACCTGAACCATGTCCAAATTGGCATAGAGTACATGAAATTAGAGAGGCAAATAAGTTGCTCAAAGACTGGTGTGGGAGAAGTGGGTTCCAGTTTGTGAGGCACTGGCACCAGTACTGGGGAAAGTGAGAGCTGTATCATTGGGACGGTCTACACATAGAATTTACAGTACAGAAGGAGGCCATTCGGCCCATCGAGTCTGTACCGGCTCTTGGAAAGAGCACCCTACCCACGGTCAACACCTCCACCCTATCCCCATAACCCAGTAACCCCACCCAACACTAAGGGCAATTTTGGACACTAAGGGCAATTTATCATGGCCAATCCACCTAACCTGCACATCTTTGGACTGTGGGAGGAAACCGGAGCACCCGGAGGAAACCCACGCACACACAGGGAGGATGTGCAGACTCCGCACAGACAGTGACCCAAGCCGGAATCGAACCTGGGACCCTGGAGCTGTGAAGCAATTGTGCTATCCACAATGCTACCGTGCTGCCCATGAGCCACGTTGGGACCAGTATTCTTGTGAACTAGAGAAGTAGAGCGGGTTTCAAACTAAACAGTAGGGGCAAGGGATCAAATGTGGAAATATCTGGTATGAGGAAAGAGAGGAAAATAGTCATGTGGAAATGATGTTGAAGAATGACAGGAAGGGACTGAGAGAAAAAAAACTTAAGATTGCACAAAGAATCCAAACTAGATGCCACAAAGATAGCAAAAAGATTAAAATAAAAGCTCTGTATCTAAATGCAAATAACAAAATGAATACCTTGATAGAGCATATTGAAGTAAATAAATCTGATCTGATAGCTATTACGGAGATCTGGCTGCAGGAGGACAAGGATTAGGTCCTGCATATTGAGGAGCTTACGGCATTCAAGGAGAATAGGGAGCTATCTAAAGGTGAGGTGCGAGTGACTGCCCTTGGCATCAAGGAGTCCTAGCTAAACTGGAGTCGGTGGGAATCGGGGAAAACTGTGCTGGTTGGAATCATACCTGGCAGAAAGGAAGATGGTTGTGGTGGTTGGAGGTCAATCATCTCAGCTCCAGGACATCACTGCGGGAGTTCCTCAGGGTAGTGTCCTAGGCCCAACCATCTTCAGCTGCTTCATCAATGAGCTCCCTTCCATCGTAAGGTTAGAAGCCGGGATGCCCAAATGCAGCAAGACCTGGACAATGCGTGGAATGCACTGCCAGTAGAGGTGGTGGAGTCTGAGTCATTAGGGACATTTAAGCCACTCATGGATAGGCACATGGACAGCAGTAAATTGAAGGGGTGTAGGTTAGGTTGACCTTAGATTAGGATAGATAGTCGGCACAACATCGTTAGCCGAAGGTGCCTTTACTGTTCTATATCTAGGCTTGGGCTGACAAGTGGCAAGTTACATTCACAACACACAAGTGCTAGGCAATAACCATCTCCGACAAGAGAGGATCTAACCACTGACATTCAGCGGCATTACCATCGCTAAATCCCCCATAATCAACATTGATCAGAAACTGAACTGGACTAGCCATATTAATACTGTGGCTACCAGGACAGGTCTAAGGCTAGCAATCCTATGGCGAGTCACACCCTCCACCCCCCACCAAAGCCTGTCTACCCCATCTACAAGGCACAAGCCAGGAGTGTAATGGAATACTCTCCACTTGCCTGGATGAGTGCAGCTCCAACAACACTCAAGAAGCTCAACACCATCCAAGACAAAACAGCCCCCTTTCACAAATGTTCAAACCCTCCACCACCAATGAACAGTGGCAGCCACCTACAAGATACACTGCAGTAACTTACCAAGATTCCTTAGACAGCACCTTCTAAACCCACGACCACTACTATCTAGAAGGACAAGAGCAGCAGATACCTGGGAACCTTACCACCTGGAGGTTCCCCTCCAAATCACTCACCACCCTGACTTGGAAATATATTGCCGTTCCTTTACTGTCGCTGGAGAAACATCCTGGAACTCCCTAACAGCACAGTGGGTGTACCTGCACCTCCAGGACGGCAGCTGTTTGAAAAGGCAACTTGCCACCACCTTCTGAAGGGCAATTAGGGATGGGCGATAAATGCTGGCCTAACCAGCGATGCCCACATCCCGTAAAATGAATTTTAAAAAAGATGGACAGGTAGCACTGTTTATTGAGGGTGGCATGGGTGCAACAGTTAGAGATAACTTTTGTTCAGGAGATCAGGATGTGGAATCAATTTGGTGGAGATGAGGAATCGTACGGGAAATGAGTCTATCGTGGGATTGGTCTGCAGGATCCCTGCGTAACCACAATGTTTGAAAACGTACACAAGAAGAAGTATTGGGAGCTTGTAACAAAGGAACGGCAACAATCATGGGTGACTTTATTCTACACATAAACTGGAAAAATCAGATTGGCAGTAGCAACCTGAGTGAATGCTTTTGAGATAGTTTCTTGGAACAGCACATTGTGGAACTAACCAGAGAGTAGATTATATTATGTTTAGTGTTGTGTAATGTGACAGGATTAATTATTGGAACTAACCAGAGAGCAGGTTATATACTTAGTGTTGTTAATGTGACAGGATTAATTAATGACCTCCGAGTAAAGGCACCCCTAGGTAGCGGTGACCACAATATGATTGTATTTTACATCCAGTTTGACAGGGCGAAGAGTGGGTCTAAGATTAGTATTTTAAACATAAATAAGGACAACTATGTGGGCATGAAATCTGAGCTAAGTGAAGTGAACTGGGATACTAGGCTAGAGGATAGATCAATAGTGAAGCAGTGGCAGAGCATGTAAGGGGACATTTCAGAATACTCAGAATAAGTATATTCCTGCTGTAAAGAAAAATTCTGAAGGAAGGAGCCACTTTCTATGGTTAACTCATTTTCACAAATCTTGCTTGTGGAAGTAGGTGAGTCGGAAACATTAGGGACCTTCAAGCGGCTATTGGATAGGTACATGGATTGTGGTAGAATGATGGGGTGTAGATTAATTTGTTCTTAATCTAGGACAAAAGTTTGGCACAACATCGTGGGCCGAAGGGCCTGTTCTGTGCTGTATTTTCTATGTTCTAACTAAAGAAGTCCGGGAAAGTATCAAACTTAAGGAAGAAACATATAACTGCGTAAAGGTGAGTGGCAGGTAGGATGTTTGGTCAGAATATAAAATAGATAAGGTTAATCAAGAGAAATAAATAGCTCGCTAGGTATGTAAAACAGATAGCAAGAGTTTCTACAGGTATTTAAACAGGAAAAGAGTAAATAAAGTGAGTGTTGGTCCTCGAGAGAGTAAGAATGGGCAGTTAATAATAGAAATTGAGGAAATGGCGGTTGAAATTAACAAGTATTTTGTTCCTGTTTTCACCCTAGAGGATGCAAGAAACATTCCAGTAATAGCTGTAAATTGGAGGTGGAGGGGAAGGGAGGAATTTGGTGAAATTAGAATACTGAACAAACAGTTATAGGCTGACAAGTGTCCGGGTCCTGATGGGCCTCATCCTAGACACCTAAAAGAGGTGTCTAATGAAATAACTAGAAAGTAGCAAATATAACCCTTCTATTCAAGTAGGGAGGGAGGAAGAAAACACACAACCATCGGTTAGTTAGCTTGATGCCTGTCATTGGGAAGGTGTTAGAATCAATTACTAAAGGTGCAATAGCTAGGCATGAAGACAAGCTTAAGGTAATTGGGAAGAGTCAGCATGGTTTTCTGAAAGATAAATCATGTTTAACCAATTTACTAGAACTCTTTGTAGGAGTAAAATATGCTGTAGATGGAGGAGAGCCTCTAGACTTTTAATCTATTTGAATTTTCAGAAAGCATTTGATAAGATGCCACGTCAAAGGTTATTGTAAACAAATAAGTTCTTGTAGGAAGTACCATATTAGCCCGGATTGAAGATTGGCTGGCTGGCAGAAAACAGAGTATGCATAAATGTGATGAGTAGAGTTCCCCAGGGGTCTGCTGGGGACTCAACCTTTTACAATTTGCATCAATGACTTCGATGAGGGGAGTGAAGGCATGGTAGCTAAATTTACAGATAACTTAATGATAAATAGGAAAGTATGTTGTGAAGAAGACATGCAGAGCTTGCAGGTGAAACATTGAAATGAGGAGAAGGAGTAGGCCATTTGGCCCTTTGAGCCTGCTCTGTCATTCTGTATGATCATGGCTGACTCTATCTCAATGCCATATTTGTTCTTATAGATAGGTAGAGTGAATGGGCAAAGATTCTGCCAGATAAAGTTTAATGTGGGAAAATGTAAAGTTGTTCACTTTGGCAGGAAGAATTAAAAAAAACAGAGTATTCCTTAAATGAAGAATGCCTGCAGAATACCGAGGTGAAGAACGATCTCTATGTTCTCTTGCATGAGTCACACTAAGCAAGTATACAGGTACAGCATTTAATCAAGAAGGCTAATGGAATGCTATCCTTTATTACAAAGGGGAGTGGGAACAGAAAAACAAGGATGTTATGCTTCAGTTATACAGGGCATTCTTTTCATGAACACTTATACAGGGCATTCTTGAGACTGCATCTCAAATACTGTGTGCAATTTTGGTCTCCTTATTTAAGGAAGAATGTAAATGCTTAGGATGCGGTTCAGAGGAGGTTTACTAGTTTTGACACCTGGAATGAGCAGTTACCTTATGAAGGTAGATTGGAACGGCTGGGCTTGTTTCCATCATAATTTCGAAGAGTGAGTGATGATTTGATTCATGTATTTATGATCCTAAACCGGATTGACAAAAATGGATATTGACCGGATGGTTCCTCTTGTGGGTGAACCCAGAACTGGATGGGCACTGTTTTAAAATGAGAGATCTCTATTGTGGGAGAGAGATGAGGAGGAAAAGAGCATTGTGTGACTTTGGAACTCTGTCTCAGAAAGCAGTGGAGGTGGGATTACTGAATATTTTTAAGGCAGAGGTAGATTGGTTCTTGTTAGGCAAGCAAATGCTTCTTGTTGGGCAAGAGATTATCAGGGGTAGATAGGAATGTGGAACTCCGCACAAACAGATCAGCCATGATCTTATTGAATGGCATACTTCTATTTCATATGTTCGTGCAACAACAGGTGCCGTAATTTAAATTAAATTAATAAAAAATCCTGGGATTGAAAGCTAGTCTCCGTGAAAGTTATGAAACTAAATTTATTGATAAAACCAGAACTGATGTAGTTTACAATGTCCTTTAAGGAAGGAATCTGCCATCCTAACTTGGTTTGACCTAAATGTCACTCCAGGTCCACAGAAATGTGTTGACTCTTGACTGTCCTCTGAAATGATGTACCAAACTGGCCTCAGTTCAAGGGCAATTCGGGATGGGCAACAAATGCTGGCCTTATCAGTGATGCACACAGCTAATGAAAGAATAAGTAATAAAAAACCTGTCCTGCAAATTACATCTTTAAACATTTTCAAATATAATTTATATAATTTTGCTTAATCATGTTATGATTTTACTAAGTGTCCTGTTACCACTTCCTTAATGTATTTTAGCATTTTCCTGACACTGATGTCAGTCTAGCTGGCCTGTAAATTGGTATTGTCAACCAACCTTTCTTGAATAGTGGTCTAGAAAATGAGGTTATGAAATGTTTTTGTAACAGTTTCTGGGACCAATATATTTTGGAGTCAACTAGGGATGAGGCTATCTTAGATCTAGTATTGTGCAATTAAGTGGGGTTAATTAGTAATGCTGTAGTAAAAGATCCACTGGAAAATAGTGATCATAATATCATTGAATTCCAGGTTAAATTTGAAGGTGACAAAGTACAATCACAAACAAGTATCTTAAATGTAAACAAAGCCAATAACAAAAGCATGAGGGGAGAACTCGCTGAGGTAAATTGGATAAATAGACTGAAAGGTATAGCTGTAAACACAGGGGGAAGGATGTAAACAATTCAAAATGTCCAACAAAAGTACATTCCATAGAAAAGCAAAAAGTCAGCAAGAAAACTCACTCGGGATGTTAGGGATACTGTTAAATTAAATGAAGAGGCATACAATATTGCAAAGAAAAGTAACAAATCTGAGGATTGGGAGTGTTTTAGAAATTAACAAAAAGCAACCAAAAAGTTGATATAAAGGGGAAAAAATGGAATGAGAGTAAACTAGCCAGTAATATAAAAACACACAAGAGCATTTGTAAGTATATATAAAGGACAAGACTAGCTAAAGTTAATGTTGGTCTTTTGGAATCAGAGTCACAAGAAATTATAGGGAATGAGGAAATGGCAGATGCATTGAAGACCAGTTTCAGTCTAGAAATAGACGGTAAACTAGGGGTTAAAAAGAGTGCGGAAGTGAAAGTAATGTCAATGGTGAAAACGTGTTGGAGAAATTTAAAGGACTGAAATGTAACAAATCCCTGGGGACTGAAGGCTTACGCCCTAGAGTTCTAAAGGAGACAGCTGCAGAGATAGTGGATGTGCTGGCTGTGATTTTCCACACCTCATTGGATTCAGGAATGGTCCCAGCAGAGTGGAAATTGGTAAATGTTACTCCACCTTTCAAGAAAGGAGGGAGAGAGAAAACTGGGAACCACAAGCCAGTTAGCCAAAGGAAAATATTGGAATCTATTATTAAAGAAGAGTTAGCAATACATTAAAAAAAGCATAGTGTAACTAGAACAAGTCAACATGGTTTTAAACCCTGTTTGACAAATTTATTGGCATCATTTTGAGGATGTGACTAGTAGGGGCTGTTTAGCACACTGGGCTAAATCGCTTGCTTTGAAAGCAGACCAAGGCAGGCCAGCAGCACGGTTCAATTCCCGTAACAGCCTCCCCGAACAGGCGCCGGAATGTGGCGACTAGGGGCTTTTCACAGTAACTTAATTGAAGCCTACTTGTGACAATAAGCGATTTTCATTTTCAAGGTAGATAAAGGGGAAGCAGTAGATGTGGTATACCTTGATTTCCAAAAGGCTTTTGACATGGTGCCACACAAAAAGTTAATAGACAAGGTAAGTGTGCACAGAGTTAGAGGTAATGTATTAACATGGATAAAGGATTGATTAACAGATACGAAGCAGAGTGGGCATAAATTGGACATTTTCAAGTTGGGCAGTGAATAGTAGAGTACCACAAGGTTCAATGCAGGGATCTCAGCTATTTACAATCTATATTAATAACTTGGATATAGAGAATTTGTGGATGATACAAACCTAGGTGAAAAATTAAGCTGTAGGGAGAACGCAGAGGCTACAAAGACACAAGTTGAGTAGGCAACAAGATGGCAAATGGTTTATGATGTAGTGAAGTGTGAAGTTATTCATTTTGGTCGAAAGAATGAAAGAGCTGAATATTTTTTCAAAGGCAAAAAACTTGTAAGAGTTGGCATTCAAAGACACTTGGGTGTACTCATACAAGGAATGCCGAAAGTTAGCATACAGATATAGCAAGCAATTAGGAAGGCAAATGGCATGTTGGCCTTTTTTGCAAGAGGATTAGAGTACAGGAATAAAGAAATCCTGCTAAGAGTTGTACAGGATTTTGGTGAGACCACCTCTGGAGTGCTGTGTGTAGATTTGGTCTCCACATTTAAGAAAATATATACTTGCACTGGAGGCGGTACAGCAAAGGTGAACTAAACTTTGGAGAAATTGTCCTTTTTTTCTCGAGTTTAGAAGAATGAGAGGTGATCTCATTGAAATGTGCTAGATTTTGATGGTTTCAGCTGATGATTTAAGTTCTCGCATATCCTTTGAAAAAAATCAAGAGGTTTGTCCTCAAACCTGCCATGCTTAATCTTCAAATGTCTTTGAAGGTTTGAGGGTTTTAAACTTTCATTTACCAGTACTTCCTTACATATAGTGAACATGGGCTTTGCATTGGCACAATTAACAAAATCATACCTCAAGAAATAGTACCACAATGGTTAGCACAGTTGCTTCACAGCTCCAAGGTCCCAATTTAGATTCCCGGCTTGGGTCACTGTCTGTGCGGAGTCTGCACATTCTCCCCGTGTCTGCGTAGGTTTCCTCCGGGTGCGTCGGTTTCCTCTCACAGTCCAAAGGTGTGCAGGTCAGGTGGATTGGCCATGCTAAAGTGCCCTGAGTGACCAAGGGGGTTAGGTGGGGTTACTGGGTTGGGGTGGAGGTGTGGGCTTAGGTGGGGTGCTCGTTCCAAGAGCCGGCGCAGACTCGATGAGCCGAATGGCCTCCTTCTGCACTGTTAATTCTATGAAATCATCTTTCCACTCCTTTCTTCCCAATTACATTTTTTTCTTTCTTTAAAATAATCCATCTTTAATTCTTCACAGTCCTTTTGCCTTGCTTGCTCACAGCTAGAAAATAGAGGAATCACTCCATGAATTTGCGCCAAAATCACGGATGTACAGGGCGCGTGATGTCAGTGTACATGCCGGGTGCATGACCTCTCTGTCGCTGTTTCTGGCTGGAAGACTGCTTTGTTCTATTTAAAAGCTGGTTGCAGCCGACATTCTCAATTTAAAAGCTGGTCGTGGCCAGCAGTCTTGATTTAAAAGCCAGTCATGGCTGTTGGACACTTCTCCCTCGCCCCTCCGAACACCTGCCCGTGACCCAGGGTCGCAACTGCAGCGTCGCAGCCCGCAGTTTGAAAAATCCTGTTCTAGAGGTTGGGAATGAGCGTTGCTGATAAAGCCTTGTTGAGTTGTTGCAATGTGTCTTGTAGACGGTGCACACTGCAGACACAGTTCATTGGTGCCGATCAATGTTTAGGGTGGTTGTGCGGTTGTCAGCCATCTCAGCTGCTTTGTCCTGGAATATGTCCAGTTTATTGGGATGTTGAGTGACATTCATTCAGAAAAATAGAGATTATTGCATCATGCGTCTGAATTGTGCCTGTTGGTGTTAGAAAGGCATTGGGGAGCCAGGAAATGAATTAGTCACTGTTGAATTCCCAGTATGTGATCTACCCTTATAGCCAACGTATTCCTAGGACTGGTCTAGTTCAGTTTCTGATCAGTGGTCAGCCCCAGAACGTTGGCCATGGATCACTTGATGATTGTAATGCCAGTGAGTGTGAAGGGGCGGTGGTTGAACTCTGTTTCCTTTTGAAGATGGTTATTGCCTGGGACGTATGTGGTATGAATGTTATTTGTCACTTACCAGCCCAAGCCTGTGAGCTGTCCAGGGGTCCCTACGTGTGCACATTTACTGCTTCATTATCAGAGGAATTGTGAATGGAATTAAACATGGCACTCATCAATAAACAATCCCATTTCTGATCTTGCGGCGAGGAAATGTCACTGAAAAAGCACCCAAAAATGGTTGTTCCTAGGGTACTGTTCCAGGGACCTCCTGCAGTGATGTCCTGGGATTGCAATGATTGGCCTCTATCAGTCACAACCATGCTTCTGTGAGCTGGTCATTGGTGTGCACCTAATAACACTGTCAGTGTACTTTCAGTACATTGTTAATTGACAGTAGGCTGAGAGAGGAGTAATTGGCCATTTGCATTTGTCTTACTGTTTTGGGCAAAATATAATTGGGCAATTTTACTCTTCATCAGGTGGACGCAAGTAGTTAATGTGCGTCCTACGTTGCTGCGGAAAGCTAGGATGGAGATAACTTAGCACTGACCACGATCTTTAATCCTATTTGAGTGATTCTTTTTCTCTTTTATTTTATAAATTTAAAGTACCCAATTATTATTTTTTCCAATTAACAGGCAATTTAATGTGGCCAATCCACTTAACCTGCACATCTTTGGGTTGTAGGGGTGAAACCCACGCAGACACGGGGAGAATGTGCAAACTCCACACGGTCAGTGACCAGAATTCGAACCCGGGTCCTCAGCGCCATAGTCCCAGTGCTAACCACTGCATCACGTGCCGCCCTTTTCACTTCTAATAAGAATCGGTAGTCTGGTTGGTGGGAGGTGTCAAAAATACGACTTTATTGTTAGTTACTCATTGGTATACACTTGACGAAGAACTGAATAAAACTTAGAAACAAATATCAAACAATACATAAAGTCAAGCACATGGCAAAAAAGCACAAGCGCAAAGAAATGGTTTAAACACAAACAAACAGGTGATTCAAGAATTCAGGAACAACGGACCTCGTGCTACTTTTAAGGGAATTCTTATTTCTGGTTTACGTTCATTGGCTTTTAATTCTCAGCTGAGACCTCCCGGTTTATTCAAATGAATGTCTGTTATTTAGAGGATAACTACTCTAATCCATCCAATAACTGAGTGGAATGTGATTTGCCTTTCACATTAGTGGAAGTTTTAATTATTAGCTCATATTTTTCTGAATACCAATTAATTTTGTCCACGATAATTGGCTCCAAAGTTTCAACCACTAACAAAACTAGTCTCTAGCTGGTGGGTTGCTCCAGTGAAAGGTTATTTCCACTGGTTCACTTGGCATGCAACAGGGAATTGACCTAGTGCATGGAGACAGCAAAGAAAACAAGGTAACGGGATTGCTGCTCCCCGAGTGAAGCTGCTCCAGTGCAGCCATGATAATTTCATCTACAAATTAATGTGGAGGACCACTTAGGAAAGCACGATAACTATGTCGAACCTGTCTGCCCTGTTCACCTTCTCCCAATCACCAGCTGAGCGATGTAAAATGCTGCCAATGCTCAGCAAGTCAGGCAGCATCCATGGAGAGAGAAGCAGAGTTAACGTATCCAGGTCACCAACCTTTCATCAGAATGTGAAACATAAACTCTGTTTTATTTTCTGTAAATGCTGCATGATTTGCTATGTTTCTAGCATTTTTTTACCAAACTTCAGACATCTATGGTATTTTGTTTTTAAACTAACAGAATGATGCTAGGAATCAACAATAGGAATATTGGGCATTGTCTGTATTTTGCTGGACTGTTAACCAATGCTAAGTTCTAGTTCCCCTTCAAAAATGTAACATCATGAGCAGTTGATGCAGGGGTGCTATATTCATTTTTCTGACACTGGATTTGAGAAATCTGCTACGATTTGACAATTTGCATAATTTGTGTTGCAAGTTTGGTTTGGTGAGTTGCATTTCAGTCAATGAGAACAGGTGAATTTGATGTCATTGCAAATCACATCTTGAGCAGAGCTGGACATTTTTAGCATGCACTGAAAATGCTGAGAATTTAACCAAGCTATTAAAACATGTCAAGAACACCATCAGAACAGACCTGCAACAAGATTTAGACTATGGAGGATGCCCCAGATGACTGGAGGCAAGGGATAATCATAAAACCACCAAAGAAAGGGAACCATAGTCATTGCACAACTGGAGGGGCATAACACTGTTGCCAGACTTTGACATTCTGTGCTACACCACTGGTTGACAAACCTGGATTTCACTGATGGCATTGCCTGGCTGGCTGAAGAATTGTAGTGCTTCAAGACATGACCACCAATCGAGAGAAGCAGCAGCAAGGCTGGTCTGTGCAACTAATAACTGTTAACTACTCTCATTTCCTGTCATTCAACCAATGTGGTACCATGTTGTTACTGTCCCTTTTATTCCACAAGCTTTAACTTTACTCACAAGTCTGTTCTGAAGTATTTTATCAAATACCTATTGGAGGTCCATGTACACCACATCAACAACATTACTCTTACCAACTCTTCTTACGTCAAAATAACTCAGGCAGGCTGGTTAAAAAAGATTTTCCTGTAACAGATCTTTACTGGATTTCCTTAATTAATTGCATAAGTGACTGAAATTCTGTGCTAACATATCAGTCCTAGAAGCTTTCCTCCCACCAAGGTTAAACTGGCCTGTAATTGTTGGTCTTATCTTTCCACCCTTTTTGAACAAGTGTGTATGTATTCATAATGTAACGGCAGTGTCAGTACCAAGAAGTTGTAATATATATGCTATCAAAATCTGGTGTGAATGAAGAAGGGCATGATTCACTGGAGGAGACATTCTGCCTCCATATCTTTTCTGGGTCGACTCTAACTGCCCTCTGAAATGGCCTAGCAAACTACTCAGTTCAAGGGCAATTGGAGGTGGGCAACAAATGCTGGCCTCACTAGCAACTTCCATATTCCACAAAAGAATAAAGAAAAACAATTAGACCTTCACACCCGATTCACACTTCACCTTCTGCTTAGTATGAAGCAGTGCAATAGTTGAAGAATATTGACTTCAAAGTTGTATTGTCTGCATTCAAACTTTTATTGCCATGTGAGGTCATGTCGAATTTGGCAAATATAAAAGTTGCTAAACCAGAAAGCATTTTAATTTAAGAACTAACTGTACTTACTTTCTTTTTTAAAAAAAAATATATTTTATTGAAATTTTTTTCCCCAAACAACAATTCTTCCTCTTACAAAACAAACGCAACAGTAACAATACAGAAATTTTTAACAATACACAAGTAACAAAACCCCCTTATCTATTGACCTAAACTAAACTAAACCCCCCTCCCCCCCCCTCCCCTGGGTTGCTGCTGCTGGTCATCTGTCTTCCCTCCTTCCACATGAGTAGGATCCTACGCCGGGCTACTCGGGACGCAAAGGCCACAACGTCGGCCTCTTTCGCCTCCTGCACTCCCGGCTCTTCCACAACTCCAAATAGAGCTAACCCCCAGCCTGGTTTGACCCGGGCCTTCACCACCTGCGAAATCACTCCCGTCACTCCCTTCCAATACCCTTCCAGTGCCGGGCACGCCCAAAACATATGCGCGTGGTTTGCCGGGCTCCCGCCACACCTCCCACATTTGTCCTCCACTCCAAAGAACCTGTTCAATCTTGCTCCCGTTATGTGTGCTCTATGTAGCACCTTAAATTGAATCAGGCTAAGCCTTGCGCATGAGGAAGAGGAATTCACCCTGCTTAGGGCATCAGCCCACATACCCTCCTCTATCTCCTCCCCTAATTCTTCTTCCCACTTTCCTTTTAGTTCGCCCACCGACTCCTCCCCCTCTTCCCTCATCTCTCGATAAATCTCTGACACCTTGCCCTCTCCGACCCACACCCCTGAAAGCACCCTGTCCTGTATCCCCTGTGTCGGGAGCAACGGAAATTCCCTCACCTGTTGTCTAGTAAACGCCCTCACCTGCATATATCTCAAGAAATTTCCCCGGGGCAACTTATACTTTTCCTCCAATGCTCCCAAGCTCGCAAAAGTCCCATCTATAAATAAATCTCCCACCCTCCTAATTCCCAACTGGTACCAGCTCTGAAATCCTCCATCCATTCTTCCTGGGGCGAACCTATGGTTGTTCCTGATAGGGGACCCCACCAGGGCTCCCCCGCACCCCTCTCTGTCGCCTCCACTGTCCCCAGATATTCAGTGTTGCCGCCACCACCGGGTTCGTGGTAAACCTTTTAGGTGAGAACGGTAGCGGCGCCGTCACCAGCGCCTCTAAACTCGTCCCTTTACAGGACTTTCTCTCCAGTCTTTTCCACGCCGCTCCCTCACCCTCCATCATCCATCTACGTATCATTGCCACATTGGCGGCCCAATAGTAATCGCCCAAGTTCGGTAGTGCCAATCCTCCTCTGTCCCGACTACGCTGAAGGAACCCCCTCCTTACTCTCGGGACTTTCCCTGCCCACACGAAGCTCGTGATGCTCCTGTCTATTTTATTAAAAAAGGTCTTGGTGATTAATATAGGGAGACATTGAAATACAAATAAGAACCTCGGGAGGACCATCATCTTAATTGCTTGCACCCTGCCCGCCAGCGATAGAGGCTGCATGTCCCACCTCTTGAAGTCCTCCTCCATTTGTTCTACCAGCCGTGTCAGATTAAGTCTGTGCAAGGTTCCCCAGCTCCTAGCGATCTGAATCCCCAGGTATTGGAAGTTTCTTTCCACTTTCCTTAGAGGCAAGCCTTCTATCTCTCTACTCTGGTCCCCTGGATGTATCACAAATAATTCACTCTTCCCCATGTTTAGCCTATACCCCGAGAATTCCCCGAACCCCCTCAAAATTCGCATAACCTCTATCATCCCCCCCGCTGGGTCCGACACGTATAACAATAGGTCATCCGCGTATAACGAGACTCTGTGTTCTTCTCCCCCTCTAATCACCCCTCTCCATTTCCTGGAGTCTCAACGCCATGGCCAGAGGTTCAATTGCCAACGCGAACAACAATGGAGACAGCGGGCATCCCTGTCTTGTTCCCCTATATAGTCGGAAATACTCCGATCTATGTCGACCTGTAACTACGCTTGCCGTTGGAGCCCCATAAAGAAGTCTAACCCAGCTAATAAACCCGTTCCCAAACCCAAACCTCCTTAACACTTCCCATAAATACTCCCACTCCACCCTATCAAATGCCTTCTCTGCATCCATTGCCGCCACTATCTCTGCCTCCCCCTCCACTGGGGGCATCATTATCACCCCTAATAGTCGTCGCACGTTAACATTCAGTTGTCTCCCTTTTACGAACCCTGTCTGGTCTTCGTGCACCACCCCCGGGACACAGTCCTCTATTCTCGATGCCAGTACCTTTGCCAGCAATTTGGTGTCCACGTTCAATAGTGAAATAGGTCTATAGGACCCGCACTGCAACGGATCTTTGTCCCTCTTCAAAATTAGCGATATCGTCGCCTCCGACATCGTCGGGGGTAGAGTCCCCCCTTCCCTGGCCTCATTACACGTCCTCACCATCAACGGGGCCAACAAGTCCACATATTTTCTGTAATATTCCACCGGGAACCCGTCTGGCCCCGGGGCCTTCCCTGCTTGCATGCTTCCCAGTCCCTTAATGACCTCGTCCACCTCAATCGGTGCCCCCAGGCCTACCACCTCCTGCTCCTCCATTTTTGGGAACCTCAATTGGTCCAGGAACTGCCGCATCCCCTCCTCTCCCTCTGGGGGTTGAGACCTATACAGTTCCTCATAAAAGGTCTTGAACACCTCATTTATCTTTCCTGCCCTTCGCACCGTGTCTCCCCTTTCGTCTCTAATTCCTCCTATCTCCCTCGCTGCTGCCCTCTTTCGCAATTGATGAGCCAACAGGCGACTAGCCTTTTCCCCATATTCATACCTCCTCCCCTGTGCCTTCCTCCACAGTACCTCCGCCTTTCTGGTGGTCAGAAGGTCAAACTACGTCTGGAGTCGTCTCCTCTCCCTGTACAACAACTCCTCCGGAGTCTCTGCAAATTCCCTGTCCACCCTTAAAATCTCCCCCAGTAATCTTTCCCTTTCCTTGGCCTCTGTTTTCCTTTTGTGGGCCCCAATAGAGATCAGCTCTCCTCTGACCACCGCTTTTAGTGCTTCCCAAACCACTCCCACAGGGACCTCGCCGTCGTCATTGACCTCCAGGTATCTCTCAATACACCCCGCACTCTTGCACACACTCCCTCATCCGCCATCAGTCCCACATCTAATCGCCAGAGTGTTCTCTGCTCCCTGCCCTCTCCTAATTCCAGGTCCACCCAATGTGGGGCATGATCCAAAACCGCTATGGCTGAGTACTCCGCTTCTTCCACCCTAGAGATCAACGACCTTCCCAAAACAAAAAAACCTATCCGGGAGTACACTTTATGGACATGGGAGAAGAAGGAGAACTCCCTAGCCCTAGGTCTAAGAAATCGCCATGGATCCACTCCCCCCATTTGGTCCATAAACCCCTTAAGTACCTTGGCTGCTGCCGGCCTTCTTCCGGTCCTTGAGCTGGATCTATCTAGCCCCAGGTCCAGCACCGTATTAAAGTCCCCTCCTAAAATCAAGTTTCCTACCTCCAGGTCCGGTATACACCCCAGCATCCGTCTCATAAATCCCGCATCGTCCCAATTTGGGGCATACACATTAACCAACACGACCTCCATTCCCTCCAGCCTACCAGTCACCATTACGTATCTACCTCCGCTATCTGCTACGATGTTCTTTGCTTCAAATGCTACCCGTTTCCCCACCAAAATGGCCACCCCTCTGTTCTTTGCGTCCAATCCTGAGTAGAACACCTGTCCCACCCATCCTTTCCTTAGCCTAACTTGGTCTGCCACCTTTAGGTGCGTCTCTTGGAGCATAACCACGTCTGCCCTTAGTCCTTTCAAATGCGCGAGCACTCGGGCCCTTTTTATCGGTCCGTTCAGGCCTCTCACGTTCCACGTGATCAGCCTCACTAGAGGGCTACCTGCCCCCCTCCCGTGTCGACTAGCCATTACCTTCTCTAGGCCAGTCCCATATCCTGCCTCCGCGCTCCCGCTAGCTCCCCCAGCGTCGCACACCATCCCCGCCCACCCACTCTTTAGCCATTTCCTTTTGGATTTCCGCAGCAGCAACCCAGTTGTCGTTCCCCCCCCCCCCCCCCCCCCCCCCCCCCGCTAGATCCCTATCTAGCATGATTGCTCCCCCCATATCACTTCCGTAAGTCAGCTGACTTCAACTGACCCCGGCTACTCCTGCTCACTCCTCGACCCCCCCCCCCCCCCCCGCCCCCCCCCCCCCCCCGTGTGGGGGAACTCCCTTGCGCCTGTCTTCCCGCCTTATTCTTTCTGGCGCGGGAACATCCGTTTACCTGACCCGCCTGTTATGGCGCAGCTCCCCCCCCCCCCCCCCCCCCTTCTCCGACTATGTCCCGTCTTTCCCCCCTCACCGGCGCCCACATTTCCCCAATGTCTCCCCCCTTCCCAATTTGCTTCTCAATTAACTTCACCCATAACATTAACAAAATCAATAACAATAACATTTCCTGCAGCATCAGTCCCTCAGTTCCGATCCAATTTCTCTTCTTTGATGAAGGACCATGCTTCCTCCGCCGTCTCGAAGTAATGGTGTCTCTCCTGATACGTGACCCATAGTCTTGCCGGCTGCAGCATCCCAAACTTCACCTTCCTTTTATGCAACACCTCTTTGGCTCGGTTGAAGCTCGCCCTCCTTCTCGCCACCTCCGCACTCCAATCCTGGTATATCCGTACCACAGCGTTCTCCCATCTGCTACTCCGCACCTTTTTAGCCCATCTCAGGACCTCTTCTCTGTCCTTAAGGCGTAAAATCGCACGATTATCGCCCTCGGTGGTTCTCCCGCTTTTGGTCTTCTCGACGGAATCCGATTTGCCCACTCCACCTCCATGGGGCCCTTAGGGGCCTCAGCACCCATCAGTGAGCTCAGCATCGTACTTGCGTACGCTCCACAGTCCAATCCTTCCACACCCTCAGGGAGACCAAGTATCCGAAGGTTCTTCCTTCGCGCTCCGTTTTCTAGGGCCTCGATCCTTTCAGTGCACTTTTTATGAAGTGCCTCGTGCGTCTGAGTCTTAACCGCCAGGCCCAGGATCTCGTCCTCAATATCTGTCACCTTCTGCTCCACCACGTGGAGCTCAGTCTCCTGGGTCTTTAATGTCTCCTTGAGCCCCTCAATTGCCTGTAGCATCGGGGTCAGCACCTCCCTCTTCAGCAGCTCCACGCACCGTCTCACGATTTCATCCTGCTCAGGCCCCTATGTCGCCTGCACTTTCTCCGCCGCCATCTTGTACTTCTCCCCCTCTGACCTTTTGGTCGACGATTCCTCGGGCTGCAGCCGCCGCCGCCAGTTTTTTCTGCCTTCGTTTGGGGGGGACTCCCTTCTCCCACACTCCACACCGGGCCAGGTCGACAAAAGATTCCCCTTTGGGGCTCTTAAAAGAGCCCGAAGGTCCGTCGGAGCTGGAGCCGCCGAAACGTGCGGCTAGCTCGGCATCACCGCAACCGGAAGTCTCTGTACTTACTTTCTGTACTTTGTTATAGGAGGGTGATAATTTGCGATACGAGTTATTTAAATATTTAAAGAAGATATAAACAGTTAAAATAACATCAAGTATAAATACACTTTTGTAGTTGGTGGAAGAGCCAGTCATTATGTTAGTGACAAGGTGATGGACTGGGCAACTGTGGTGAAGTTGTGATCAGCGAAAATCATTCATTGAGTGAGGTTTATGTGGGCCGTGAATGATGTGATTTTGTTTCATCATCAGTTTTATCGTTGTCTCCAATGTACCAGTTCAGCTTTTGGCCGACTGAAGAAAAGAGTATTTGAGAACCAGAATCTCAAATCCAAGACTAAGATCATGATTTACTAGGCAGCAGTGCTTTGGATAATTGGACAACCTACAGAAGACACCTCAAAGCGCTGAACAGGTGCCACCAACAGCACCGTTGCAAGATCCTCCAAATCTGGTGGCAAGAAAGGCTGGCCAATACCAGTGTCCTTTCCCAAGTCAATATGCTCAACATCAAGGCGCTAATTACTCAAAACTAGCTTTGTTTGCCTGGCTCAAAACTCTGAAGCAACATCACTACTCTGAACTGGGATGTGGGAGAAACACTTGAGATGTCCCCAAAACATCCCTGAAAAGGTCAAACATCCCTGCTGACCCCATTGAATCCATGGCTTGTGACCAACTAAAAGCGAGAAGGCTCATTCAGGAAGGCACCAAGCACATAAAGGACTTTTTTGGAAGCAGAGGCAAAGTTAAGATGCTGGAAAGAGTGCACCTCTCACAATTCATTCATCCAGACCTCCAGGCACCACCTGCACTGCATGTGGCATTCTGCAGACTGTGTATTGGATTTACCATCCACCTCAGAATTGGAGTGGAAGCAAGTCCTCCTCTATCCCAAGGGACAGTCTAAGGAGAAGAAGCATCAGTTGGATAGAAGAGACTGAAATATAACCTGAGACAAATGTTTGAAATGTAGCTATTTTGTGAGATATAGTGATTTCTTTTAAGTGGTACTGCAATCATTGCTGGGCCATACCTGGGATTTTAAAAAAGCGGTATGTTTATGTTTGGATTGGTGCGACTGAATCTCTTGTCCTGCACTGATCCCCAATGTACAGTCTTAATTCTGGTTATTTTAAGGATATAATAATATTTGGCAGTAACTGTGATCACTGGAGCTCGGAACAGGAAAAACTATTCAATCCCATGGGGCAGCACTGCTATTCAATTAGGGTTATGGCTGATCTGAGCCTGAGGGTTGTGAATTGGATTTACAGTCCCTGCAGCTGGTAGTGCTTAATGACCAGTATTCTGTTTAAATACTTAAGCTTACTTGTAGACTATTTAATTGAAAATGGCTGACAAACCAATCTGTTCTTTACGATCAACAAATATTGTGGAAGGAAACCGAAGCACCCAGAGTAAACCCACGCAGACATGGGGAGAAACTGCAAACTCCACACAGACAGTCGCCCAAGACCAGAATTGAACCCGGGACCCTGGAGTTGCGAGTTTCTTGCCACCAGATTTGGAGATAGCAACAATCAGTCGACCATGCACTACAATTCAATAACCGTGAACTTCACGTAATGCTTTTATATCCAGAGTTTAATGGTGGTTCTGCCGGACAGTTTAAGTGATTTACAGCTTGTCAGGTGCAAAAGCTGATATCTATTCAGTGCATTAATACAGTAAAACTAGAGCACTGAATTTTGTGGGAGGGGGATTTTTTAAGATGACATTTCAAACTGGTGCAAGTTGCTTTCTTCTCCTCTCGCCAATCTCTAGTTTAGCTGTGCTCTATTCCAAACATTCTATGTAAGAGGAATGTGCTGTTTAAGGGAAGAAACACCGTCAAATGATCCTGTTGGTGCTTCCTTGGCAGGTTATCTGAAGTTGCAAAACATTTAGGCTGTGAATTACTATCAATAAAGCCAACTTTTAAAAAAGACCAATTATGATGTGGGACCATCATAAGGGATGTAGGACAAGGTTCAATTTGTGAAGAGTAAGCTCAGAAGAAATTGTTATGTGATGTAATTTGTAGCTTGTAGACAGCTAATGGTAATGGAAGGCCAGGCAAGACATAAGGGTGTGCCAAGAAAAAGGCATTTACTGCTACACCGATTCTAGCACCTTGCCATCACCCAGATCAGCTAACTTGGAACAAACCAAGGATTGCGGACTCAATATCTCAGAAGGTGCATTGATGTGCTGAACTACTTTAGAAACCCATGGCTAAACTCCCAACTGTGTTCCTAATATCTTATAGCGATTTCATAATAGCATTTTCCTTTATGTAATTGAAATGAATGAAAAATAAGTTAATGTTGCTATTGAAACATACATATGACAAACCTTTCTTGGAACCCAGAAGACTAGTACTTGACCGGAGTGAAATTAAAGTGTACATGTCTCCAGGGTGCTGTTCTTTTCACAAATTCATTATTTTTGTATGTGAATGCCAAGTGGTTACAGGATTCAAAAGTAATTTTAACTACCCTAACATAAGTATTGGAGCCTAATCTTAAATTATCAATCCTAGGATGCTGTATTCTGTGATGGTAGAAACTCTGATTTTGAGATTTTCAGCTATGTAACGGTTGTCAGTACTTCCTGATTTTATTTGTGGGTTTGAGCATCTAAAAGATTGCTTTTTGTTTTAATTTGAGGCATTAGTTGTCATGAGGTGTCACTGCTCCATTAAATCTTTAGTTTACTGCATTTTCTTTGCAGTTGGTAGATTTGCCTTTGTAAAATATTTTACTTCTTAGTGCTTATTCATAGTAGTACAGCCTCAAATTTGTTTCTTTGCCAACTAAAGGTGAGGTTTTAGCAAAACAGTATGAGAGGGTCATGATGGGGCGGCATGGTGCCTCGCAACTCCAGGGTCCCGGGTTCAATACTGGCCTCTGGCGACTGTGTGGAGTTTGCACTTTCTCCCCATGTCTGCGTGGGTTTACTCTGGGTGCTTCGGTTTCCTTCCACAGTCCAAAGATGTGCAGGCTGGGTGGAATGGCTATGCTAAATTGTCCTTTAGTGTCCAAAAAGGTTAGATGGAGTTACTGGGTTACGAGGATAGGGTGGGGGCGTAGGCTTAAGTGGGGTGCTCTTTCCAAGGGCCTGTGCAGATTCGATGGGCTGACTGGCCTCCTTTTGAACTGCAAATTTTATGATCTTCATACAATGTTAATGTGACTGGAGATGTACAAAAAAATGTGCCTCATCTAAAATTTGCAATCTATTTGTTGCTGATTTTCACAAAAATATTTCAGCCAAATAACAAAGATCCATACTCGAAACGTTAGCTCCGTTCTCTCTCCACAGATGCCAACAGACCTGTTGAGATAGTTGAGCATTTTCTGTTTTTGTTATTGAATTAATGACAGATTTGTTTTATTTTTCATTAGGGCAACCTCACAAACGGAGAAGGACATCTGAGCCAATTGAAATTGAAGATCGATTGGAATCTTTGATATGTCGTGTAGGAGAAAAGGTAGAGCCTCTTATTTCATTCTTAATTTAATAACCCACTGATGAACATTTAGAAACAATGTGAGTCAACTAATTTTTACCGTGATGTGGGAATTGAGGCCTCTGTCAGGAATGGGAACAAAAGTTACATTTCCAACAGAGGTATTTTCACTACATCTCAGTGTTTTCAAATATGTACTGAGTTTTCCACCTTCCAGTTCAATCACAAACTTTTAAATATTGTCCTTCCCATTAGTAGTCTGTTGTTATCGCCTTGCATTTCTCCAAAGCCTTTGATGTTGTTTGGCACCTTGCTCATGCCATCAGCCCTGGCATCTTACATGTCCTGTCATATGCACTAAATACAGATTCTTTCTTTTCTGCAAGTAAATTAGGATTGACCTCCAACAGTACTTTTGAAATGGAGTTCCTTTCATCCTTTATATGTGAATAACTTTTATGTTCTGATTTACAGAGCACATCCTCATTGGAGAGCAACCTGGAAGGTCTAGCAGGAGTTTTAGAAGCTGACCTGCCGAACTATAAAAGTAAAATCCTGAGAATACTTTGTGCAGTGTAAGTTGAATTAAACGTTATCCATTAGATAAATTTGATTAAGAACATTACACATTATAAGGAATTATCATAGTCTGACCCTTAGTTTGTTGGGCAAGTTAGAAATTAATGCTAGGGACTTCCGGTGGCGGCTATGAGGGAGTAGGTCGCACATTTGGTGGCTCCCGTTTCGGTCGGACTTTTGGATCTGTTCCCCTGACTTTTTTGCGCTTTTGAGTGCGGAACTGGAAAGCAATAGTACTCAGCCACTGAACCCATACAGCGTTGTATGGACTTAAGAAGCCGGAGGGACCGTATACAGCAGAAGAATTGGTCAAGCAAGGGCACCGTGGAGGCTGTGAGAGAGACCAATATGGCCGATGTCCAGAGCAAGGCGCCGACAGCCAAGCCTATAATGGAGCAGCTGCTACACGCCGTGCAGGAGGGCTTTTTAGCTCTGAAGCACGATAACTTGGAGCCGCTCCAGAAGTCGATGGACCGATTGGAAAAACGGCTGGACCAGGCTGAGAAGGTCCAGAAGCTAGAGAAGACGGTGGAGGAGCAGGCTGACTTTCAAACGGTGGCGGACGTGGAGATCCGGAGGTTGAGGGGTCAGCAAAAAATGCTCCTGCAAAGGCTGGAGGACCTGGACAACAGATCTCGCCAGCAGAATGTAAAAATCGTTGGCCTCCTGGAGGGAGCTGAGGGGCTGGATGCTGCTGTGTATGTGGAGGGTATGTTCAGAAGCTGCTGGGGAACGAGGTGTTCCCTCGCCCGCCGGTGGTGGACAGGACACACCGAGTGCAGGTGAGGCAGCCGCGGCGAGGGGGTCCCGCACGAGCGATGGTGGTCCGGTTCCACAGGTACCTGGACAAGGAGCGGATTCTGCAATGGGCCAAGAGCACACGAAGCTGTACTTGGGACAATAGCACCCTGCGTGTTCACCAAGACCTGGGTACTGAGGTGGCCAGGAGGAGGGGAGGCTACAGGCAGGTGAAGGAGATTTTGTATAAGAACAAGGTGAAATTCAGCCTGCTTTTTCCGGCGTGACTGTGGGTTACGAGGTACCTGAGGAGGCGATGGACTTTGTTAAGAAGCAAGGGCTGGCCCTGAGCTGAGGACTCTTGGACTCATGGTAGAACTTTTAAGTCTATTTTGTTTCTCTCGCTGTGAGAGATGCCTGCATGCTTGGGTCCGTTCTTTACGTTTTTTCGACCTTTTTAGGTGGACGTATTTTGGTTGCGATGTGTTTTTCTTGTTCTTTTCGTGGTTTCCTTGAATGTTTCCTTTTTGGGTTACTTGTTTGGTTGGAGTTTTGGTAGGGAGAAAATATAAAAAAGTAACTAGTTAAAAAGGTGCGGTTATGATGGGGTTTCGCGGGAATTTTTTGCAATCTTTTTCTGTGTTTGGAGGGGAAGGGCTGAGTGTGCCTGGTACTTCTTATCTCTATTTGTTTGATTTAAATTGCACTATTGTTGGGGGTGTTTTTGACTTGTATAGAGTATTTGTTTAAGCAGGACTGGTTTGGGGAAGTGGTATGGATGGGCCGGGGGGGAGGGGAGCCAGGGAACAATGGGTGAGAGACGCGCTGGCGCCAAAGCTTTTTTTTAATCATCATAGAATTTACAGTGTAGAAGGAGGCCATTCAGCCCATCGAGTCTGCACCAGCTCTTGGAAAGAGCACCCCACCCAAGGTCAACACCTCCACCCTATCCCCATAACCCAGTAATCCCACCTGACACTAAGGGCAATTTTGGACACTAAGGGCAATTTGTCATGGCCAATCCACTTAACCTGCACATCTTTGAACAGTGGGAGGAATCCTGAGCACCCGGAGGAAACCCACGCACACACTGGGAGGATGTGCAGACTCCGCACAGACAGTGACCCAAGCCGGAATCGAACCCGGGACCCTGGAGCTGTAAAGCAATTGTGCTATCCACAATGCTACCGTGCTGCCCCTAAATTTTAGAGTACAAAATTCTTTTTTTTTTCCATTTAAGGGGCAATTTAGTTTGTTCAATCCACCTACCTTGCACATCTTTGGGTTGTGGGGGTGAAACCCATGCAAACACGGGGAGAATGCGCACACTCCACACGGACAGTGACCCAGAGCCGGGATCGAACCTGGGACCTCGGCGCCGTGAGACTGCAGTGCTACCACTGCACCACCGTGCTGCCCTGGGAGCCACCAGCTAGCTGGGTGGGCCTGTCAACGGAAGCCAGGTTGCGGGGGTGTGTGTTCATATGGTTAGATTAAAGCAGGTGTTAGGATGGTGTTGTGGGGGTGGGGGGGGGTTGATCTGCTGACGAGGATGGAAATTGGATATGGCAACAGTGGGGAGGTCATGGGTTGTGCCGGCCAGGAGGCGGGCCAGAGGATGCACGACACATGGCTGGGGGGCTGCCAAGGAAAGGGGATGGCTGACAGCAAAGGGGGGGGCAAAGTGCCCCCCAACCAGGCTGATCACCTGGAATGTGAGAGGGCTAACGGGCCAGTGAAGAGGGCGCGTGTGTTTGTGCATTTGCGGGTTCTGAAGGCGGACGTAGTCATATTGCAGGAGACGCACCTGAAAGTGGCAGACCAGGTTAGGCTAAGGAAGAGCTGGGTTAGTCAGGTCTTTCATTCGGGGCTCGACCCTAAGACTAGGGGGGGTTGCGATCCTGATTAATAAAAGGGTTCAATTTGAGGCAGAGGGTCAGTCTTGGTTAGTGTGTATGCCCCTAATTGGGACGATGTGGATTTTATCATGAGGTTGCTAGGGAAGATCCCCGACTTGGACTAGTGCGAACTGGTGGGGACTTTTACACAGTCCTGGACCCGTGCCTGGATCGATCGTGTTCTAAAACAGGCAGGTTGCCTGCGATGGCTAAGGAACTGAGAGGGTTCATGGAGCAAATGGGGGGAGCTGATCCGTGGAGATTTAACCGGCCGTCGGCGAGGGAGTTTTTGTACAACTCCCACGTATTGATTTCTTTGTCATAAGTAGGGACTTGCTGGCCGGGATGGTGGAGGCAGAATATTCGGCAATTGCCATATCAGACCATGCTCCGCACTGGGTAGATCTACAGATTTGTAAGGATAGCTTTCAGAGACCACAATGGAGGCTGGAAGTTGGATTGCTAGCGGACGAGGCGGTGTGTGAGAGACTCAGGAGATTCATGCAGAATTACCTGCAGGTAAATGGTACCGGAGAAGTCTCAGCAGCGGTGTTCTGGGAAGCGCTGAAGGCAGTGGTGAGAGGGGAGCTGACCTCAATCTGGGCTCATAGGGACAGGACAGATAGGGCAGAAACGGACCGACTGGTTAAGGAAATTTTACGGACGGACAGGAGCTATGCGGAGTCCCCGAGGCCAGAATTACACAGGAAACGACAGAGGCTGCAGGCCGAGTTCAGGGTGCTGACCACAGGCAAGGCCGTAGAGCAGCTTAGAAAGGCAAAAGGCGCGATATATGAGCATAAAGGTGCAATATATGAGCATGGAGGAAGGCCAGCAGAATGCTCGCGCAACAACTAAGGAAGAGAGAAGCGGCTAGGGAGATAGGAAGGATAGCGGATGCGGAGGGAAATCTGGTGGGGGACCCGGCAGGGCTGAACAAGGTGTTTAGGGACTTTTATAGTAAGCTGTACACTTCGGAACCCCCCAGGGGACCGGAGGGGATGAGGCGATTCCTGGACGGGCTGACCTTCCCAAGAGTGGGTAGGGGGGTGCTAGACCGACTGGGGGCCCTGGTCAGGATCAAAGAGGTATTGGGGGGCCTGAAGGCCATGCAGTTGGGTAAAGCCCCGCGGCCGGATGGGTATCCGGTGGACTTTTATAAAAAGTTTGCCGAGGTAGTGGGGCCGGTGCTGGTCAGGGTTTTTAACGAGGCAAGAGACTGAGGGGTTCTACCCCCGACTATGTCGCAGGCCACTATTTCGCTTATTCTGAAACGGGGTAAAGACCCGGAGGCTTGTGGGTCTTACAGGCCGATCTCTTTGACCAACGTAGACGCTAAATTGCTGTCCAAGATCTTGGTGACTAGAATTGAGGACTGCGTACCGGATGTAATTGCGGAGGACCAAACCGAGTTCGTAAAGGGTAGGCAACTGGTGGCCAATCTAAGGAGGCTGCTTAATGTGATTATGATGCCCCCTGAGAGCAGGGAGGCAGAGATAGTGGTAGCTATGAATGCGGAAAAGGCTTTTGGCCAGGTCGAGTGGGACTATCTGTGGGAGGTGCTGGGACGGTTTGGGTTCGGGGAGGGGTTCATTGACTGGGTTAGGCTGTTACATCAGGCCTCAGAGGCTAGTGTATGGATGAACAGGACGACATCAGATTATTTCAAACTGCACCGCAGGACAAGACAGGGTTGCCCTCTCTCCCCACTGCTGTTTGCGCTGGCCATAGAACCCCTGGCAATTGCTCTGAGAGTTTCAAGGGACTGGAAAGGGCTGGTCCGGGGGGTAGTGGAACATAAAATCTCGTTATACGCGGATGACCTGCTGTTGTATGTATCGGACCCAATGCCGGGGATGGACGGTATCATGGAAACCCTGAGGGAATTTGGCAGGTTTTCAGGATATAAACTGAATGTGGCTAAGAGCGAGCTGTTCGTAATTCAGGTGAGGGGGCAGGAGATTAGGCTGAGGGGATTGCCGTTCAGGCTGGTAGGAGAAAGCTTCAGATACTTGGGGATACAGGTGGCACGGGACTGGGGCAAGTTGCATAAGCTCAACCTGTCCCGATTGGTGGAACGAGTGAGGGAGGAGGTTCGGAGTTGGGATGCGCTCCCGCTGCCACTAGCGGGGAGGGTGTAGACTGTTAAGATGACAATTCTCCCTAGATTCTTGTTCATATTTCAGTGTCTCCCCGTTTTCATTCCGAGGTCCTTCTTTAAGAGGCTGAATAAAATTATCCTGGGATTTGTCTAGGTGGGGAAGTCCCCACCGGTGAGGAAGGTGATGCTCGAAAGGAACAGAGGGGGCTGGCGTTGCCGAACTTCAACAACTACTACTGGGTGGCCAACATAGCAATGATACGGAAATGGATGGTGGGTACGGGGTCGGTTTGGGAGCAGATGGAGGCTGCTTCGGGCGGGGGCACCAGTTTGCGGCGCCTCTGCCGCTCCCGCCAGCCCTATAATGGTAGTGGCTCTTCGGATCTGGGGCCAGTGGAGGAGGCATATAGGGGAAGTGAGAGCATCGGTATGGACCCCAATCTGCGGCAATCACCGATTTGCCCCGGGGAACATGGACGGTGGGTATCGACTGTGGCAGAGGGCGGGGATTGCGAGGGTGGGTGATCTGTTCTTGGAAGGAAGCTTTCCGAGCATGAGGGCGTTGGCGGAGAAGTTTGGGCTGGCGGGAGGGAATGACTTTAGATACTTGCAGGTGCGGGATTTCGTGCGCAGGCTGGAGCCGTCCTCCCCACGCCTCCCGCGAAAGTGGAGGCAGGACAGGGTAGTATCGAGGGGCGAGGTAGGTGAGGGTAGAGTCTCAGATATTTACAAAGAACTAATGGGAGCAGAGGATACACAGACTGAGGACCTGAAGCTTAAGTGGGAAGAGGAGCTCGGCAGGGGGGGGGGTGGGGGGACCGCAACATGTGCCAGGCTCAGTCTGATCCAGTTTAAGGTCGTGCACCGGGCCCACATGACGGTGGCCCGGATGAGCAAATTCTTCTGGCTGGAGGACAAATGTGCCAGATGCGTTGCTGGTCCGGCTAATCACGTGCACATGTTCTGGTCGTGCCCTAAACTCCTGGGATACTGGCAGGGATTCGCGGACATCATGTCCCGGGCTTTGAAAACTGGGGTGGTAATGAGTCCTGAGGTGGCAATCTTTGGGGTGTCGGAGGACCCGGGAGTCCAGGAGGAGAAGCAGGCCGACGTCTTGACTATCGGGGTTCGCCTGGAGGTGGCAGTGAATTGATTTCTTCGCGGAGAATTAACCGTCAGCTGGGGGGGGGGGTGCTAGGGTAGAGTAGAGTAGGGGGTGGTTTAGGCAGGTCCTTGCAAGAATGGAGTTGTGGTTTGTACTATGCGTTATTTGCTTTTTTTTGTACAGTACTGTACAATTGTTTTATATGCTGAAAATACCTCTAAATTGTTTATTTTTAAAAAAAGAAATTAATGCTAGAGTGGATTGGAAGAATTAGTGAAAATTGGCACCGTGAATCACAACTGACATTTGGTTATGATGGGAGTGATGCTTCCAATATAAAAAAGCAGCATTTGGGGAAATAGTTATGTATTGCACAGCATGCTAACTGTCCATATATTGAATAAATTGCTTTGCATACTGTTTGAGAAATAAATCCACAATAGGAAAATTAGAATGGTCTAATAGATTGAAATATTTTAAATGTGGAAGCAAGTGTTTTTTATCCCACCTGTTGGCTTATATTATCAGTAAAATGCATACTTACTTTGCCCTCTAGAGCACGACAACTTCCTGAAAAATTAACTGTCTACACAACATTGGTGGGGCTGTTAAATGCAAGGAACTACAACTTTGGTGGAGAATTTGTCGAATCTATGGTTAGACAACTCAAGGAAACTTTAAAAGCTAATATGTACTATGAGGCATCTTTTACTGTAAGTGCTACCATTATTTTATTTTTGACAGTTTGTGAAATCTCTTCCACATTTGTTCTGCTTACTGGGTCACAATCAATCGACCAGCTTCAAAAATTCTCAATAGTACTGCCATGTTTGCCACTGTACAACTTTGGCTTGATTAAAACTAATGTTCAGTACTGTGAATGTTTTTCAGTAGAGGCCTTGCACCTCTGTTTAATAAATCAATTATTGGGGGCTGATGATGTTGAGTGTGATCATTTCTATATTTTTGTTCACATTATGAAAATGATAACCAACTGGAACATTCTATATATTAGCCACACTGCACTTTAACAAGCCTGGCTGAAAAATGTAATATTCCTTGCTAATGTATCCAATATTCGTTTCAAAAGTCTATTACATCATAATTGGCATGTGGTGACCTTTCCTGAAAATATCTCCTTTTGTCCTGTTAAGTCCTAACATCACCTGGTTTGGCATGAACATAGTTGAATGACTTTTGCAAAGTGATATCTACACCATTCTATAGCAAGCATAATATTTGTAGACTCATTGCCTGAGTACTGTAATAATGTTATATCATCAGCTCTTAATTAGATTGTAGTGTTAATTGAATGACATTTAATCAGAACCTTCTGTTTCATGAGCACAGCTCTTTCCGGTTCAAATCGTTGAGAGAATTTTTGTTCTCGAAGGATAGTTTTTCAATACATAAATATTTTGTCTCCCCGCCCATTCTTGTAATTTGTTTTACATTCTTTCTTCTGTAAATTACAGAATACCGGAAACTTCAATTCCAGCTTTTAGAAAAAAGGATGCCACTTTTATATTTACATTTTCTAGAAATAAAATTACCACGGCTTATAATGCTGTATTTCATCAAAATATTTAAACTCTTCATGCCAAGTTGGTGGTTGGTGCTCTGCACTTCTAGTTTTCAAGACCATACTCAAAGGATTTCCTTAGTTTTTTTCCAGTGGGCTGCTAATTACTCCAACCACATTTGACCACCACCACTCTTGACTCCAGCAATACTTCTGCAATGTCAGACTGCTCATTAAGTTGGGGATAAGCAGGGCGGCATGTGGCGCAGTGGTTAGCACTGGGACTGTGCCGCTGAGGACCCGGGTTCGAATCCCAACCCTGGGTCGCTGTCCGTATGGAGTTTGCACATTCTCCCCATGTCTGCGTGGGTTTCACCCCCACAACCCAAAGATGTGCTGGTTAGTTGGATTGGCCATGCTAAATTGCCCTTTAATTGGAAAAATAAAAATAATTGGCTACTCTAAATTTTTTTTAAAAGTTGGGGATAAGCTGAGCCTCCTCCAGTTGAATATTTGATCTGGCTCTTATCAAATATTCCGTAGCCTTTCTCTGAGCCCTTCCATTTGCTGACTGCTTGCTTAAACTGAATCAGCAGCGAGTAGCGATAAGAAGTCTTTGTCAGGTTGCAGGACAGAAACCAGTGCCGCCACAGGGATCAGTGCTGGGACCGCAACAATTCACAATAGATGATTGCGATTTAACCAAAATCTTTCTAAGTATAATATTGGGTGTGATTGGCGGGGTGTTTCATGACAGCTGCATTGGCGTGATCGTGGCCTGTATTTAATGACACTTAGTGCTGAAAATGAGCCCCCATGAGCTTCTCACCATTACTGGCTGCCGCGCAGTCTGATTTGCCAGACTCATGCCTCAGCACCTCGCCGCAAACAAGGGGGATCTGCTTTTAAATGCTCCCTCATCACTCACTCCCATTCAACACACAAGCATGGCAGCGCGCAGACCTTCTCCTCGCTTTGATGATGTCGACTTGGCCAGGCTTCTGGATGCAGTGGAGGCGAGACGGGGTATCCTGTTCCCCCAAGGGGGTTGGAGGCCCAGCAGCAGGGCCACCAATGCCACCTGGCAGCGGTTGTCAGTTCGGGCAGTATGAGTAGGAGGACTGCTGAACAACGTATGGGGGAGGGGAAATGATCTATCCATCATTGTGTGACTTGTTCCACGTATCAGTGCCATTCTTTGTCCAGGAATCGCAGCTGTGCAGGCCCTCCCACATGGCCCAATCTCACCAGAACCAAATCCTGGCATCCACATATTCCACTGGCGCTCAAAGTGCAGTTGAATATCATTGTCTTCCAGCGTGTATAACCCATAGTGACGTGCAAGTTACATGCAGCACTCGCCACACCAGCACTGCAAAAGCATTTCTTCAACGGCATTAGCAGGTGGCCCATTTGGAACAATGTCACGCACCAGGCCCCGCAGTGTCTTCTTGCTTCAAACTGGATTGCCTTCTGTGCTCATATGTCCCCCTGAGCCCGGTGATCCAGGACCCAAATATCTTAGCATAATTGTCCTTTTTTCCGGCTATAGAAAAGGAAGGAAACCGCAATATGAACCTCCAGGCATCTGCGACCACCAGCAGGTGCAGCAGCAAACACAACCTGAAATAATTTATTTTATTGACAGTATTAAAACACAAAAGATAATGAGGACACCAATCACTCGGTACCCAGAACAGTTAAGTACCCAATTCTTTTTTTTTCCAATTAAGGGGCAATTTAACTTGACCAATCCACCTACCCTGCACATCTTTGGATTGTGGGGGTGAGACCCACGCAGACAAGGGGAAAATGTGCAAACTCCACTCGGGCAGTGACCTGGGTTCCGGGTCGATCCTGGGTCTTTGCCGCCGTGAGGCAGCAGTGCTAACAACGTCACCATGCCGCACCCCAGACCAGTTGACAGGATCAAAAGACAATACAATGAGACAGAACCCCCCGCCGACCTACATCAACGGAAAGGCACACACCAGCCCACCGAAAAGTGCCACTCCTACATGGCGCACGTTGGAGGGGAAGGAGAGAAAAACATTCCACCCCACCCAAGAGGGGCACAGTTCAGCCCAGAACAGGTCCAGCACATTATAAACCAAACCAAATACAGAGCAACCACCGAAGGAGAACACAAAACGGGCAGGGAGAGAACAAAATCGGTAGCTGTACACCAAGGACAAAAAACAAAGCAACAACGCAAGTGGAAAAGTTCACACCAACACTGAGCACAGCGGAGGAAGGAGAGAGGGCACCCGATCCCTTCTCCAGCACTGGTAGTTTGCCTGGGGACTAGGCCATAGAATCGAGAGGGGTTGCAGCAGACGAGCACACAGCTGCCAGACCAAAGAAAAACAGCACCGACATGGAGCATAGCGGAAGAGGCGAGTAAAGGAAAACCACCTCCCCCTCTCCAGCACTGGCAATGCCGCATTCTAACGGCTCCCAGGCCACAGAGGCAGGAGGGGCTGCAACCGACGAAAAAAATAAACGCAGCTACATAGTACCAATCATACAATTTCCCACCCCCCCCGGCCTCGTGCAATTTCGGCATCTGATCTTCCATCACTACTGTGTCTGAGGAGCGGGCCACAGGAACACAGAGGACATTACATAGATACATAGAAAATAGAAGCAGGAGGAGGCCGTTCGGCCCTTCAAGTTTGCTCCGCCATTCATTATAAACATGGCTGATCATCAAGTTCAATACCCTATATTGAACTAATTCCTTCTTAAAATTACATGTTTTGTCCTCCACTACTTTCTGTGGTAGCGAATTCCACAGATTCACCACACTCTGGGTGAAGAAATTTCTCCTCACCTCAGTCCTTACATGTTTGGCCATTATCCTCAAACTAGGACTCCCAGTTCTGGACTCTCCCACCATCGAGAACATTCTTTCTGAATCTGCCCTGTCTAATCCTGTTAGAATTTTGTACGTTTCTATGAGATCCCCTCTCACTCTTCTAAACTCCACTGAATATAATCCTAATCGACTTAGTCTCTCCCCACATGACAGTCCAGGCACAGGCGGCACAGTGGTTAGCACTGCTGCTTCACAGCTCCAGGGTCCCTTGTCCAATTCCGGTCTTGGGTGACTATCTGTGTAGAGTTTGCACTTTCTCCCAGTGTCTGCGTGGGTTTCCTCCGGGTGTTCCGGTTTCCTCCCACAGTCCAAAGATGTGCAGGTTAGGTGGGTTGACCATGCTAAATTGCCTCTTAATATCCAAAAGGCTAGGTGTGGTTACTGGGTTCCGGAGACAGGATGGAGTATGAGCTTAATTGGGTGCTTTTTCCAAGGGCCGGCGCTGACTCAATGGGCTGAATGATCTCCTTCTGCACTGTAAATGCTGTGATCCGCCTGGTAAACATTTGTTACACCCTCCATAGCAAGAACATAATTCATCAGATAAGGACACCTGCAACAGGTGAGCCACAAGTCTAGAACAGAATACACAGTCAGCGCACAAAACAGACTTTTAAAAACATCCAGACTGCTCAGCAAGTCCTCCATCCTCAGTCCAGTAGTAGGCCCGCCAAAATCCTCTCCTCGCAGCCGCTCTCCAGGTAAAAGAGATTGAAAGACAACTGTCTTCTTTCTTCTTTCTCTTCATCCAGAAAGCAGCAAGTAAGTCCAAGGGAAAGAGGCAGCAGGCAAGCGGAAAAGGCAGCAGCATACAGCAAACAAACTCTCAGCTACACCAGCCTCCAGGCATTTACAGCTAAGCAATAGCAAGCAGCAAACACAAACTGCAGCTGGGAAGTGCTCCTACAACTACAAGGCCAATTCCTTATTAGCAATAGCCATCACCACCGGCCTAGGGGCAGTCCAACCTGGAACGCTTCAGCGCCCCCATACCCCCCCCCCCCCCCCCCCCCCCGACTTCGATCTCAATAATGAGATGGAAATTGGTGTTAATGGGATCGATGATATGCACGCCATATTTGGGTGTGATCCGGGACTTGCCACCCAGGAGGGGGCATGAATCTCAATTTTTGCCCTTCCCGCTATTTAACCACATGCCCAGATCCGCGCCAAGCACAATGCAGCGGTTGAATTATATTAATTTTGAGGAAGGAACAGTGTGTACTGTGGCCAAATTTGCAGATGATACAATTGGCTGTAAGGGGGATATAGATAGTTTATAGGGAGATATTGATCGGTTACGTGAGTGCAGAAAATTGACAAATGGAATTTGCTGTGGTGAAAATGTTAGATGGTTTGTTTTGGAAGAAAGAATGAGAAGGCGGATTATTATTTAAATGGAGAGAAACTGCAGAAAGTTTTAGCACAAGTGGATTTGGGGTCCTTGTTCATGAAACCCAGAAAACTAGCATAGTGGTGTGGAAGATAATAGGAAAGGCAAATAGAATGCTGGCTTTAATTTCAATGGGGCTAGAGTATAAAAGTAATAAGGGGTTGTTGCAACTTTACAAAGTACTAGTGAGGTCACGTCTAGAAAATACATAGTATCACTGGAGGCAGAGCAGAGGAAATTTACTAGGATGATCCCGGGTATGGAAGGACTGCCATATGGGAAAGATTAAAGCGGTTGGGGCTGTATTCCTTGGGAGTTGAGAAGAATGAGAAGCGATATGATTGAAACATATAAGAATCTTAGGGGGTTAGACAGAGTAGACAGGGTAAATGTTGGAAACATGTTTCCACTCGTGGGAGAGTGTAGGAACGCAGGGTATAGTTACAGAATAAAGGGGTGCTCATTTAAGACTGATTTGAGGAAGAATTTTTTCCCTCAAAGAGTGGTGACTCTTTGGAATTCTTTACTCCAGGAAGCTGTGAAGGCCGAGTTCTTGAACATTTTCAAGACTGAGATTGATAGGTTTTTAATCAGGGCAATAAGGGCTATGGAGAGAATGCAAGAAAGTGGACGTGGTTAGATCAGGTGTTGGATCAGCCATGGTGTTATTAAATGGCGAAGCATACTCGAAGGGCTGAATGGCCTACTCCTGTTACTACTTCTCTCGGTCTTACTCCTGTTACTATTTCTCACGGTCTTATTGATAGTGTGCTACCTTTTATTGAGCTGTGTACAAACATATACATCCACCTCCCTTTTGCCTGATCAACACCATCCTGACAATTCTTATCTGCATTTCTATTCTTAAACTCTTCCTTGGCTGGAGTCTTGTGCTCCACTTTCCAAATCGCAATCCATTCCAAACCTCTCGAGCCACATCCTTTGCTACCATATCCAGCTCGTTTATCCAGAGCAGAACAATATCCATTGACTTCCCATTCTTAATGCATCACATTCCGAATCCTCATTTACAAATCATTATCACCACCTTTCTCCCTTGTTGCGTGCTGTCCGCTTTCATTACACCTATTTATGAAGCACGTTGGGACCTTTTTTATGTTAAAGATGCCATTTCAAGTTCACCTCATTCAGCCTTTGCTATGTCTTTGGCCTTCCAAATCTCACCTCCTGTACACTTGCTGATCTTCCTTCTCAGGTGATGGTACAGCCTTCATCTGTTGCCGCAGTACTGTCTAGAACTTTGTTACTAAATTCTTGTGCCCTGGTACTTATTTTAAAAATCTTTTTGAAAAATCCATCTGACCGTGCTTTTGGCCATCCCTTAAATGCTTTGTTACTGGTTGTTCTCTAAATCTGCTGTGTGGAAGACTTAAAATGTTTTGTAGTGCTAACATCGCTATATACATAGAACTTGTTGGTTTTATATAAACCAAAATGAAACTGAGTTAATGTTAGCTGTTTTGCAATTTGAACAATGCCAAATTGACTAGGGAAGGGCATTGTTTCATTGGCTTCTAAGTGTTGGAACTGTTTTCATAACAGAGGAAGAAATATGACTGGAACAGGAGAAGAAACAGCACTAGTGGTGTTGAAAGTGGGAGAGTTGCTTTCAATTTCCAAGGCTAGCAAAGTAGCTCCCGTTGTGTGTCATCACTTCGGACTTCCAGTGGCAGCTTTTGTGATGAATAGTTGCATACATGGTGGCTCCTGCCAGGGTACTTTGTTTTTGGCCCTTTTCATCCAGTTTTTGGGTGATGTTTGGGGTGTGGGGGGTGAAACCTCGATGGGATAAGGTCCCTACATAAAGATATTGCCCAACATATATAATACAAGGCAGCAGACAGGCAAAGAATCGTCGGCGGACTCATAAGCCCCATGAACCTCGGTGGAGAAAATGGTGGAGGCCCCTGCTGCGACTTTGGCCTCTCTGTGGATAGCCGAGATGTTGGCAAGCTTCTTGCTGGAAGAATTCAAGAAGCCGCAGCAGGCGGTGTCTGAGGACCTTGAAAAGGCAACGGAAGGGGCTCTAGCCCCCCCTCCGTGCGGCCTTGGAGAAGATGGATCGGAAGGCAAAGGAGCAAAGCACAGTGATCCAAGGGTAGAGGTGGCACTCCACCAGAGTGACCGGATTGAGGGACAGAAGAAACGAGTCGTGAGGTGGGCGAAAGGTCATGAAGACTATAGATGGGAGAGCCACGCCATCGGGATATATCAAGATGTGAGACCAGAATCGGCTAGTAGGCATGCGGCATTGAACAAGGCCAAGGCACGATGTACAAAAGCAATGTGTGATTCGGGGTGGTATACCCTGCACATCTTTGAGTGACTTTTAAAAAGAGAGACTGTTATTGTGAGGGACCAGAGGATATGAACGAGTTTGTAAAGAAGCACGAGGTAGGGACAAATTAATTGTTAATTGTTTGCTGCATTTGTATCTGTATTTATTGCGAGATTTATGTTCTGTGGGCGAGGGCATGTGATTATGGGGGTTTGCTGGGGAGGTTTTCAAGGCAAGTTTGTAGTTTGTATTTTTAGGGTTGTTTGTGGAATGGTTGGGTTTTCTTTTTCCCTCTATCTTTTTGTTTTAATGTTAGATGTAGGTGGGGGCTAATTCACCCTGTTAGCTGTAAAGTTAGTTAAAGGGAGTGGAGGAGTAGGGTTATCTTCTGTTCATTACTTTAGGATTTTGTTTTAAGTAATCAGTTTAGGAGAGCTTCCGGTGACGACGGGCGGGAGGCAGCCGCACACTGGACGGCTCCCGCTCGGGAATAGGGATTTTGGCGTTTTAACGCCCGGTCCCGGTGGCAACGGAGGCTGAAAAGGCTGTAAGAAGGCACAGGGAGGAGTAATGTCCAAGTTTGGGAGAAAAACGGCCGTGAAAAAGGGGGTTAACGGAAGACCGCCAGGGAGTGAAAAAGTCAGTGCAGGAACTGCAAGGAATGCGGAGGCTGGAGCACCAGGGGAGGCCGCATTGCTCACAGAAGGCGAAATGACCATGGTGAGGCTGTGGAACTTGAAAAACAGTTCACAAAACACATGGAAGCGATGAAGAAGGAGATGGGGCGGTATTGAAAGTGCTGGTGGAGGAGACGATTGCCCCGGTGAGGGCGGCGATATCAAGCGCTGCGGCGGAGGTGCGGGAGCAAGGTGAGACACTGAAGGAAGTGGAAGAGGCATTATCGCAGCACAGTGATCAACTCACCTCCATGGGGAAGGAGTTGCGGAGGGTGATACAGACCAACAAGGGTCTGTGAGCCAAAATGGAAGACCTGGAAAACAGATACAGGCGGCAGAATCTGAGCATCGTGGGTCTGCCTGAAGGGGTGGAAGGCCCGAGGCTGACTGAGTATTTTGCCACGATGTTGGCGGAGCTGTTGGAGGAGGGGGACGATCCCTCTCGATACGAACTGGATCGGGCTCATCGGTCGTGGAGGCCTATACCAAAGGCGAGTGAGCCGCCAAGAGTAGTAACTCTGTGTTTCCGTAGGTACAGCGTGAAGGAGAAAGTCCTGTGCTGGGCAAAGCAGAAGTGGGTGGTGCAGTGGGCTGGAGCTGGTGTACGCATATACCAGGACTTTACGGTGGAGCTGGCGAGGAGGTGCGCTGCCTTCAGCCAGGTGAAGAAGGCACTGTACATCAGCAAGGTGCAGTGTGGCATAGTATACCCAGCTAAGTTGAGGGTGACCTACAAATCCAAGTACTTTTATTTTGGTACGGCGGAAGCAGCGGAGGAGTTTGCAAAGGCAGAAGGACTGTGGCAGAATTGAGAAATGGTCATGTACCGATGTAGCCTCATGTAACTTTATTTTTTCACTGTGTGTTGGTGTATGTACTAAATGAGTCGACGTTGTATATATTTGGACAAGGGAAGAGATGGGACTTTCATTTGCAATGATGGTTCTTTGGGGCTTGGGTGTGTATGTGGGGGTTGTGTGCTAAAGGGTATTTCTTGGTTTTCCTGGGACAAGGCAAGGGGGAAGGAGACCCGGGCGGGGGCCTCCACAAAACCGGCCAGTGAACGGGAGTGAGGTGGTGGTTGGGGGTGGTTGGGGGGGTGGGGGTAGGGGGGGGGGGAGCTGCGGCCATCGGAGCCTGGTAGAACAGGTTTCGGTGAATCTAGTCGGGGTGAAAAGTTGGGGCAGGAACCGAGGTTGGGGGGAGGAGTTTACAAGAGGAAGTGGAGGGGAGGAGTCTGTGAAGGGGGTGGGGGGTGTCTACAATTCATGGGTGTCATTCATGGTACTCTTTCGGGGATTGGATGGCATTGAATAGTGGGGGGCGGGGGATGATTACGGGGTGGACTATATATGTCAATGGTGACCATAGGCGATTCCTGATTCCTTTTCCTTTTTTCCTTTTTCCACCTTGGTAGGGTTTGTTTTATTTGATGCTTATATTGTCAGGTGGGTTGTTGTTTGGGGGGTGGTGGGACGATGGGATCGTTGTTGTTGATAAGAGGATTGACATTGTTTTTGTTACCGTTTACTGGGGTGTAAATTCTGAAGAAAATGTGAAAATGGAGAATAAAAATATTTATTAAAAAAAAGTAATCAGTTTAGGATTTTTGTTCTTGTTTTGTTTGGGGATGGGCGAGTGGAATGATGGGGTCTTTGATCTTTTGGCTGTTTTTTTTGTTCATTGGGGTGTGGGACTGTTGGGAGGCAGGGTGGGGTGGCAAGGGTAGACTACTGACAGTGACTAAATATTTGTCTTTGTTCTGGTCTTATGGGTTTGGTGGTCATCTTGGATGGGCCTGGTATCTCGTTGAGTTACTGCTGGGTAACCTCATATGATGGGATTGGCTGTCTTGGGGGCGCGGGAAGGCGGGTGGGGGGGGGGGGGGCGTGGAAGATGGAAGGCCCCCTGTCCAGCTGATAACTTGGAATGTAAGGGGATTAATGGCCCAGTGAAAAGATCACGGTGTTTCGCACCTGGGAAGTTTGAAAGCTGTTGTCGTGCTTTTACAGGAGACCCATTTGCGGACCAAGAACCAAACAAGGTTATGGAAGGGCCGGGTGGGACAAGTATACCATTTGGGTTTCGATGGTGGGGCTTGGGGGTGGGCTATAGTGTTGATCGGCAAGAGGGTATCTTTTTCAGCTGCAAAAGTATTGGCAGGCCCAGATGGGGAGGTATGTAATTGACCCAAGGAAATTTATGTATCCAAGGGATGAGGAAGGTTTTTTTCTCCCATTTATCGGGTCTACTCCCATATTGACTTCTTTGCGGTGGGTAGGTCTCTTCTTCCTGGGGTGAAGGGGGTAGGGTACTCGGTGGTTCTTATTTCAGATTGTGCTCCGCATTTTGTGGTCTTGATGATGGAGCCGGGGCCCCCTCAACGACCCCCGTGGAGATTGACATGGCGTTCTGGCAGCATAAGGATTTTGTCAGCCCATATCCTCCGCCATTGGGAATGAGGCGGTTTCATCTTCATTGCTGTGGGAAGCACTGAAAGCGGTCATTAGGGGGGAGATAATCTCCCACAAGATGAATAAGGGTAAATTTGGAAGAATGGAGAGGCAGAGAGGCTGGTGGACTCCATCCATGAGGTGGACTGCCAATACTTGATTGCCCCGCCACGCCACCAGAGTTGGTGGGTAGAAGAAATTGCAGGTTGAAATTGAGCTGCTCTCGACAGGCAAGGCAGTAAACCAGCAGTAAACGGTCGAGGGGGCCTACCTTTTACAAATATGGGGAGAAGGCCAGCTGTCTTTTGACACACCAGCTGAGGCGGCAGGTTGCCTCCTGGGAGATGGTGCCGATAAGGGATTCGGGTGGTGGGTTGGTTTCCCCCTCAAGGAAGGTTAATGTGGCATTTTGAGGCCTTTTATCTCGAGCTATACAAGTCAGCTTCCAGAGAAGAGATCGCCAATGATGCAGTTTTTGGATGTGTTGTCTTTCCTGATGGTGGAGCAGGAGAAAAGGGAAGAGTTGGAGTTGATTATGGCACCGGAGGAGGTTATGAAGTGTATTGGATGAATGTAGTCGGCTAAAGCTCTGGATCTGTTCCCTATCGAATTCTTTTAAAAGTTTGCAGGTCAGTTGATCCCACTCTTGCTGGATATGTTCAATGATTCCTTGTCCCCAGAGGTGATGCCGGCCACGTTGATGCAGGAAGGTTTTCCTTGACCCTGAAAAAGGATAAGGATCCTACGGAGTGTGGGTTGTACTGACGCTAAACTGTTGGTGAAGGTGTTGGCAATGCTTTTGGAGCCCTGCCTTCCAGGGGTGATTTTGGAGGAGCAGACTGGATTTGTCAAAGGCCAGCAGTTATCGACCAACATATGGCGATTGTTAAACGTCATTCTGTTCCCCTTCCAGCACCCAAGCCAGATGTGATTATCTTAATGGGCGCTGAAAAGTGTTTGAGGGTTCAGTATGGGTACCTATTTGAAATTCTTGGAAGGTTTGGCGTTGGTCCAAAATTGATATCATGGATTCAGCTTTTGTACAGGGCTCCCACTGCAACGTGCATACGAATACCATGAGTTTTGAATTACTTCCAATTGATCAGGGGTACGAGGCAGGGTTGTCTATTGTGTGTGTGTGTGTGTGTGTGTGTGTGTGTGTGTGTGTGTGCGCTGCGTCTGTTTTCTGTGTGTCGGCGGGGGTGCGGGGTGCAGTGAGGCTCTTCACAGGGTCAACTCCACCTCCTGTTGTGCTAGGTCCAGCTTGATCCCGTTCAAGGTGATGCGCAGACGCCTTGGCCTTCACCTCGTTGATAGCCCGGACGGGAGTTCTGCTTTGGTGGGGGTCCCTGGTACCAGCGCACCAGCTTGGCTGAATGATCTAATGGAATTTTTGTACCTCAAAAAGGTCAAGTATTCCATGAAGGGGTCGGTCGGTGGAAGGGTTCTACTCGAGGGGGTTAGATGTGAATGTGTTTATTTTGAAGTGGCGTTTGCTGCATGTTATTACCTTGTTTTACCTTATAATGAAAAACTTCTGAATAGAAATATTTTTTAAAAACGGTATTAATCATTTCTATAAAATGGAGCCTTCTCATTGTAAAAATAGATAAATACAGTGTGCCAGATTTCAATATGTTACAATTAAGCGGTGTTCATTTTGCAGGTTCGCTTCCTGTCTGATCTTGTGAACTGCCATGTGATTGCTGCTCCTTCAATGGTGGCAATGTTTGAAAACTTTATCAGCGTAACACAGGAAGAAGATGTGCCACAGGTAAGAAGTCATATATGTTTCTCTGCGGGTTTTACATTTCTTTTACTGTACTCCTATGTGACTGGACCTAATGTGTCCTTTGTATTCATAAGATGTCCTGCTTGTCAAAAAAGGCTGTGGGTCTGGACAACCATCCCCACATTAATAGTACAGGCTTGTGTTCTAAAACTAGTCTCACCCCTAACCAAGCTGCTCCAGTACTGCTACAACACTGGCAACTACCTCAACACTGGCAACTACCTATCTTCCACCCACATTCCAGCATGGAGAATCATAGAGACTTCTGCCTTGAGCTTCTCTCTCTCCCGGACCCTGGCAGACGTTTGTGATATTTTAGAAAAGCTTGCAAGCTGATCTTTACAATGGCAACTTTGCACCCTTCACTATTGCACTGTGAATCACATCAACCTTGTATTATAGGAACGGCATTTGGGCCAGTGAGCCTACTCTGCTATTCAAACAGATCATGGTTGATCATCTACCTTTACTCCATTTTCCCCCACTATTCCCATATGTCATTACTATACAGAAATGTCTGTTTTGAACATGCTCAGTGATTGAGCTTCCACAGCCTTCTGGGGTAGATAATTCCAAACATTCACCACGCTGAGTAAAGAAATTCTTCCTTGTCTCAGTCTTAAATGACCTGCCCCTTATTCTGAGACTGTGGCCCCTGGTTATAGAGTCACCAGCCAGGGGAAACATCCCATCTGCATCTACCCTGCCACACCCTGAAGAAGTTTATAAGTTTCAATGAGATCACCTCTATTCTTCAAAATTCTAGACAATACAGGCCTAGTTTCGTCAATCTCTCTTCATAAAACAATCCTGCCACCCCAGGATTAGTCTGGTGAAACTTTGTTGCACTCCCTTAATTATATCCTTCCTTGGATAAGAAAACCAATAAAGTACACAATTCTCCAGGTACTGTCTCATCAAGGCTCTATATCATTGGAGCGGCATCTTACTCCTGTACTCAAATTTCTTTGTGATGA